>NC_092816.1:75359251-75681751 GCF_023375885.2 Dermacentor andersoni | reverse complement strand
TTGGAGGGCCCTCTGACATATGAAAATGAAAAATGACAGATGAAAGCAAATGAAACACCCCTGCTTTCTTCATTGACGCCTATTCCCTAACGCCTTTGTCGTTGTCACATACCACGCAGAGGCAGAAAAGCGCTTTTCCTTTCCTGGTTTCAGCGGCTAAAAAAAAAAAAAAAAAAAAAAAAACGGTTTTAAGCCATGTCTGGAGCCTCGGCGAGAACACGCCAACGAAATGCTGCTGTCATGATTTTGGTAATTATTTCATCTGAACGGGCATAATTGTGTTAACTCTAGCGTGCATGTATCACAGAAAAAGGTGTGAAAAAGAATTTACTGGTTTCAGCGGCCGATAAGGAAACCCGTATTTAAAGCACGTCTGTAGCCTCGGCGAGAAGAACAGATGAACGAAATCCAGTTGCTATGATTTTGGTAATTATATCACCTGAATGGGCATAATTTGCACGAAAGTTAGTTATATGTATCAACTGAATAGTTCTGAAAAAGAAAACATATTCAAACGCTCGACTTCCATTTGAGAAAAATAACACTCTGACGATGAACTGGGAGCTCGCACGCTGTTCATCTTGTGGGAACTGTGCTCATTTCTTAAAATTTCAATAAACTCCATTCCAGCTTCCCACAACGTTGGCAGAAAAAAAAAAAATTGGACATGGCGCCCACTTTCCGGAAGACGTAATAAGTACGCTGAAAGGACACCACCCGCATTTAATAGGCGAAGTATTCGAAATTTCCGCGAAATTACAAACACAGAGGGTGGGGTATTGCTAGTTCAATTCGTCGAATTCCTATTCGATAATTTAGCTGGTGGTGGCTTTCCAAACTACACCCGCTAGCATAAATAACAGCGGGAGAGATAGAGAAGGAAGGAAGGAAGGAAGGAGAGACCGGGAAGTTAGCTAGACTTTGTCCAATTTGCTATCCTACACGTAGGGAAGTGGATAGAGAACTCAAATAAATAGTGAGACAAAACACATTAGTCTAAGTGGTTTACACGTACTGAGCAATGTACCTTGTATGTATAGTCGGGCACTCGAGCCTATCACCTTCATGTGCTGCAGAAGAGATTGTGTGGCTTTCCGGGCTTACGAGCTGTGCAGGCCCCATGCTCCCAATACGTTTACTTCCGTAAAAGACCGATCGCCCTGTCTACTGATTGCATCAACAAATTGTACCGCCTGAAGCACGAACTGGTCGCCTGCGTTGTTGTGCACAATGCACCTTACATGTACGCGCATAAATTGGGCCACTGCGTGGCCCAGTTTATAAGTATTTTAACATGGCTAGCGGTCGGTTAGCGACCCTTCACACTGAATCTTTTCTCTGCCTTGTCGACCTCAAAACGAACGACTACTTCACTGGCTAGTAGCTACGCCCCGTTTCGCAATAACTTTGCGATAGCGTGGGAACGAGATTTGATACTAGGCAATCAGGAGTGCAGCTCTTCGAAAGTATTGCCAATCCGAATATGGCGAGTCAGTTGTGAAAGGAGGTGAAGGAAGGAAGGAAGGAAGGAAGGAAGGAAGGAAGGAAGGAAGGAAGGAAGGAATGTTCATAGGAGGAAGGTGAAGGATGGTTCATAAAAAGGAACAAGTGTCATCTATCGTACTGTAGCGTGAAGCTACAAAGGAAATCCAAAGGCAAGGCTTCCTTCTTGGCTACATGCCACAGTTGGGTGGATGACACGTTTTCACTTTCATACGCATTCCTCGCTATCCCAGCGTCGTTTTCCCAGAATAAACCGAAATCTAGAGCTACAGGGCACACCTGAAAGTTTTTACTGAAGTGAATGTCGCAACGCCAGCAATTTCACAGGCTGAATAACGACGTCTTATCAGTGGCCATTGTATTCTGCCACACTTGTATAGGGGAAAAATTTTGTTCACTTGTTGTCTAATTCGCTCCTTCATACAACGCTTCGCTCCACTTTCGCCATGTCAGACGCCACCATAACTGATCCCCTGGCTCTCAAATCTGGACACATGGCCGACATTCCTGGATTTTAGTAGTAACGTATTCCCTGTTAACTCTGACTAGATATTTCCCTTCATTCCTATGACACAAAGCTACCCATGCGCTACTCTTATGCGCTGTAAAATTCAGCCATATTTAATTTTAATTATTTTGAGTTGCGTAATGCTACCAATTCAGGGATATTGCAGGAGCGGAAATGGTCATATATACACAAGCAGAACAAACAAACAAACAAAAAAGAACGAAAGAGGGCACATTAACAACGAACTCAAGCAAAGGCGAAACAAGTACAATAAGAAGTTGAGCACTTAATAAAGACGATTACATGTCACTGAATGGTAACACAAAATGATTGAGCGCGGAAAACGAGTACTGCCACTTAGAGAACGTTCTCGATTAACCCATCGTGTCACCAGCGATTGGCTGAAAGGTTGGTTACGTCTTCTTCGATTGGTTCAAAACATTCGACAACATGGCCGAACTTGAGTGTACAGACTAGCACACCCCTCATAAGAGGTGGGCAAGAACATTTGAAACAGAGTATGCTTTGCTACAGAACTATTACTCGGAACACACAACATCGCCAAACGGCACGCGCACCCTGCAGCCTGCTATAGTATCGGCCGCGAACGAGAGGCACCGGGGAAACCAGGCGAGTTCTCATTTACGGGGCTGTACGTCCGACGTGCACTGGAACCAGCCGAATCCGCTTCGAAGCGGATCCGAATCCCGCAGCAGCGAGCGTGTCGCGTGCTTTTGGGCACGCCGTGGAGCAGGCACGAGGTGCGCCACATTATACGGCAGCCGCATCGCCTTTCCTCCCGGCGACTGCGTTCCTGTGTCGCCTAACGCTGCAGTGCTGCCACGGCAGCTTGACAGCTTCGCGGCCTGCTCGAGTAACATTCCTGTTTTGTCTCCTTAGATATCACAAAAGAAAAAAAAAGACGGACACAAGGTATAGAGACAGCGCAAAATCTTGTGCCGACGCTTCCTCGTGCCCAGTTGTTGTCGTTCGTAGAGCCTGTAAACGGGGAGGTTGATCTCGTACGCAAATGATCATTTTATAAGAAGAGAAAGGGTCCTTCCCGGCCTCTGAGGTGTTAGCTTAAGGTCTCTCGGCGAGGATGTGTTTGTGCGATAACTTTTTGTGTGGACAAGATTGCTCTTGCGTGTATTGCGTCTACAGTGCGCATCCGCATATTGGACAACGTGTATATAGTAGCTCATTGTACCATAACATAATCACCTGCCACCTACCTTTCCTTCTATTTGCCCCTTCCCCTTTCCCCAGTGAGGAGTAGCAGGCTAGATGCACGCTACTCCTCACTGGGGACTCCTAGCAGGCTAGATGCACGCTACTACTCCTCAGGCCGACCTCGCCTCCTTTCTCTTCATTAAAATCTACTCCTCCTTCTCTCGGCGAGGCTCCCACTGCCCTATAATAGGTGAAAGTAGGAAGTAAATAGGTTCATGTATGCTTCCTTGGCGGACAGCTCCATGGCTAACTCCCCTAACTGTTCAGGCAAGAACTGCTGGGTAAAAGATGAGAGACTGACCCTTCCGATCTACATATTCGTATACATTTAATCAATTTAAAATTGTTAGGTATCACGGATTCCTCCAACCCTGAGCTCATTTACCGCGACTGCAGCTGGTCCTCCATTAACTGCTAAGGCGCACCACCTCGTGCTAATCTCCCGCAATCGTGGGCAGGGTCATCCAACCGAGGGCAACGACGGTGGCGAACACACGACGACAACGATGCCGGCGGCATGACAGTAACCGCGACAACTGCGATGGTGTCAGTATGATGACTACACTTCGTCGACTGACATATAAGACAGCGGAGAGCCGTCTCAGTTGCACGAGGAAAGCTAACATAACCTCTCCGCATCTGGCGGTGCTCTGTACAACTGCTGCATCACCCATTGAGAGATCGCTAAAGAGGTCGCATCGCGGCTGTAACCGAACTCTAATGAGGAAGGCCGTGCGCACAGCTTGGTTTCAACCCGGCTGTAGACTCCGAAATGCACAGAGAAAGCCACCCTCAGAGTCTCCGCAGCGTACAAGACGCTGCACAATCTACCAAGTGGGAAATTGTGCAGTAGTCGAATCTTTATCGAGCCCGGCTCCAAGCGCCGTAGAGGCGGCGTTGTATAAATTGTTTTTGTTATCGTCGTACAGTAATGGTGAAGCTGAGGGTGGGTGCGTGGTAAGGTGTGGACCTGGCCTGACGACGACGGCACGATAACCACGGTGACGAACGGAAGGACGGGTGGACACAGCAAATTCCGTTTCGAGCTTTTTGCTGCTGTGGCAGTATAGCTTATCGGAACTGGCAGAAATTCTGGACCTCTTTTTGTCTAATATTACGCATTCCTCCAATGGCCTAGAAACTTGAGACGATTTAGGAATCGGATGGTTTAATTATAATGCTAGGGGAGATTTGATAGGGTAGAGAAAATTCTAGTTGAGATTATAAAGTTGCATAAGTGAGGCATAATGCATATGATCGTTGTTTTTTTTTTTTAGTGTAACATATTGAATGCCAAATAAAATGCCAATCGTTCAACATCGTGAACACATGAGCGCGAACAATTATGCGGAATATGTCGGCATGGGGCACGTTCTATCCACTCCGGACAAAGGGTAATTGATAATCTCTGGGGCGTACATTGTCCTGCTGAAGACCTAAATAGAATCACGACTATAAACAGATATCGATAAAAACTTCACTCACGTCTTCTATTGCTAAGGAATTCGACTCGTGGGAAAAGGAGTGGGCACATCAACTTCAAAGAAAAAAAAAAGAAAGGAAAGAGAGAAACTGCAAGAGCTTCTGTAAAAAATGAAAGAGAAATAACCGGCTCACACATTGCCCTTTACGCCCAGTGAATTACCCGCCTTTTCGTTGCGCCTTGCTTCACGTTAGTTCGTGTAATTTTGTTCGGGGCTGAACAGGATCAGCGGAACAATGAATTAAAACAATATTGAGAAATGATTCAAGTCAAGCTCTCTTGTCTTGATAAAACTACTTTACCCTAACCCCAATATATTATACCTGTCATAGTTCTTGCACG
Source organism: Dermacentor andersoni (assembly GCF_023375885.2). NCBI lineage: Eukaryota > Metazoa > Arthropoda > Arachnida > Ixodida > Ixodidae > Dermacentor > Dermacentor andersoni. The sequence continues at coordinate 75,676,682 of NC_092816.1, read as the reverse complement.
TGCTTATATTGACACGTGTACTTATCTTTATCGGGCGACCACGTTTCGCTGCCTAACAAATGTTATCGCACAGCGTGGGACGAGCCTACATGTATCCGACGTTTCTGGAAAGTTATCGATGCTTCTATCCGGGGTGTCTGTTGTCGCCGAACCTGTGACCACAAAAACAGGCTACACTTATAGCACAACGATAGCGGCGAACACGGTCGGCGATTGTCGAAAATCTGATCAACGGGTCAAGCGCGTCGACTTCTATACATCAATCGTCGAATGTTCCAGACTAATCGCTGGGACCCGCGTGTCTTCTACAAAGTTCTACACCATTCGCGTCAGGCGATGAAATCAGATAACACAAGGTTCGGCGACAACAGAACTGCAATACAGTCAGACAAGGCACAGGAGGACAACGGCCTACCACCCACAGACGAATGGTCTTACGGAGCGGCTGAATAAGACCCTCGCCGACATGCTAGCGATGTACGTCGACGTCGAACACAAGACCTGGGATGCCGCCCTGCTGTACGTAACATTCGCTTACAACACGGCGGTGCAAGAAACAACACAGATCACGCCGTTCAAGCTGGTCTACGGCAGGAACCCGACGACGACGAATCTTGATGACGAGGAGAATCTTGACGTCGCTGCCTATCTCCAGCGCGCCGAAGAAGCCCGACACCTCGCCCGCCTGCGGATCAAGAACCAGCAGAGGACCGACAGCCGACACTACACCCTCCGACGACGCTTCGTCGAGTACCAGCCCGGCGACCGTGTTTGGGTATGGACCCCGATGTGAGAAACTACTGCGACGCTATTTCGGACCCTACAAGGTCATCCGACGTATTGGCGCACTGGACTATGAGGTCGCGCCAGACGGCGTTTCGCATTCACAGCGGCGCCGCGCACGATCTGAAGTGGTCCACGTGGTGCGCCTTAAACTCTTTTATGGACGCTGACGAACTTCCTTATTTTGTCGCTTTCTTTGCTACGAGTGCTTTTTTTATTACTTTCGTTTGTTTGCAGCATCGGGTCGATGCTTTTTAAGAGGGGGGCATTGGCACGTGTACTTATCTTTATCGGTCGACCACGTTTCGCTCTGCTACCACTGCGGAGAAGCGGGTCACGTCTACCGACGATGCCCATACCGGGAGATGGGACTGCGAGGTTTCGCCGTCAACGCTCCGCGCCCGCAGCATGGTGAACGCCCTCGCGATATCGCCGACTACCTCGCCGCTACTCAGTGGAGCTCTCGACTTGGACGAGGTACTGGTGGATATTCCCGGTCCCGTCCGAAGCAGGATCTCGGTCGCTCCTGTCCCGAGAAATATGCACAAAGGCAGAAACAAAAAGCGAAGAGAAGAGAGAGTTAAATGGCTAGGCAAACTAGTCAGAAATAATGAGAACACCGTTTATGTTGACGCCTCTCAGTACAACTGGAAGCGTGCAGTAGTTACTGTCATAGGCAATGACAAGACTAGCCTAATCTCAAGCGCCTCCCTGATCACGTCCTCTATTTCCAAGGCAGAATGCTTCGCCATCGCCTTGGCAATCAAGGACCGGGAACGGACGGGGCCGTCGTACAACACCATCATCTCGGACTCTCAGGAGGCGTGCCGCTTCTTTATGAACGGCCGTCTCCCTTTCAATGTTAGCCACCTCCTGGGAAAGGAACTCAAGAATACATACAGACTGGTCTGGTGTCCAGGACACGCAGGCCTGGAGGGGAATGAGAGGGCTGACGCTCTAGCTCGAGAGCTCACGAACCGAGCGGAGCAACCATCGCACTCCCATTCACAACCCGCCGCTTCACAGGGAAGCCGTCGCGAGGAAGAGAATAACGATCTGGCACGTATGGCACCACGCGATATTCTTGCTCACCAGCGCGGCATGCGGCAAAAATACGGCGCCCCCCACACATCTTGGCAAGGGGACGACGCAATAGATCTCCGCAGGATTCAAACGGGGGTCTACCCAAATTTATTAAGATTGAGCAAAATTTTCCCAACGATGTACGGGCGTGCCTGTCCGTGGTGTAGCGACTCACCACCGTCTTTGTACCACATCTCATGGGGATGCCAAAATAGACCGCCGAATTTAAATGCCTACTTAGTTAGGTATAATCTAACCAACACACTGGAGCAATGGGAGGCACAACTCACCAGCTCAGACCCGAAGGTGCAGAAGGCTCTTCTTGGTCACGTTCGGCTAGCGGCAGAAGCCAGTGGAGCCCTGGACTTGGGGCACCACCCATCAAGCTCCTAATCCCCTATCCCTATTTCCCCAGTTCAATAAAGTTATTCTCTCTCTCTCTCTCTCTCGACGACCGTCGCGTTCGCCATCACCAGGCCGCTACCTGTCGCCGCAGCGCCGACCATACACTGGCCCAGCCCGGGGCAGGTCAGTGAGCCCATATCCAAAAAATTAAAAGCAGCAACCGATGGAGGTGCGGTTGCTGTTCGTCGAACTGACGAAGATCCTTCGCCGCCGACGAAGACGCCGAAGAAACTACCTCGACGACACAACGACACACCGCCGTCCCGACGAAGTCTGGAAGCAAAGAATACGACGACGAAAGACGACCCGACGACGCGACGTTCCAGCTTCAGTTCAACACGACGCAGCCGTGATCCGACGCCAAGACCTAACTGCAACGGCGACAACAGACAGCCCGGATAGAAGCATCGATAACTTTCCAGAAACTTCGGATATATGTAGGCTCGTCCCACGCTGTGCGATAACATTTGTTAGGCGGCGAAACGTGGTCGCCCGATAAAGATAAGTACAGGTGTCAATATGATGTAGATAAGACACATTAATGACAACAATGCATTAGATATCAGTGGAAATAATCAAAATCATGCGCCTTTGTTTCGGATACTGCACAAAAAATTTTCACTAATCAACTACCACATTGCAGTTTGTACTGCTTTGATGACTCTGTTCCTTTCTTTGAACGTTAGCATTACAGAGACACTGGGCAAAAAGAAACTTCATCAATGATGATATTGTCACGAGCTAGCGCGGAAAAAGAAGTTGGGACTGGAACGCGCGCTCAGCAAGAGACGGGCGCTAGAGTAGAAGAAGTAGAAGCTGAGGACGCCGGCTTGAATTTATTGCACGCCATCTTGTACAACTATTTGCCTCGCCGACGCCAGGCACTTCTTACATTGTCTTTTCGTGACAGCGACAGCGTGATAGCGATTATTTTAACTTTTGTCTTTCCTTTCTTATTAGGGCGGGAGGAGTGGACGGAAGAAAATGCTTCTGCTCCATTCATATAAAATGACACAAAATATGTATATCACTCGAAAAGACACTTACGTCGACACAATCGGCCGAATGTCAGCTCGTTCCGAACACTGTGCCTCTGTCCTAGTCGGCATTTCGCTAGCCTGCTTCCTTTCTGATTACGTTCAAGTCTGCAAGTTTCTTTACGTCAGGGCTTCCCATGCAACTGAATACATGTATTGTGCCCATATGCACGCATCGTCTAATTGCTGCGGGGTCCGTTTACATTGTCTTACAAGATCGGTGTATTTCAACATATGATATTCTGCTTTACAGTTATATATGCGTTGCTGCATATATAAGGAGACAAACTAGAACAATCCCAAATCTCATTTCACGCACGCGAGAGTCTCATTATTCCTGGTGTCGCCACTGCGGCGTTCTTTTCCCAGAATTGCCTCATTTCGGCGCCATGGCGCTCTTCGTGCGGTGTAAATATAACGAATAAGAATTGCGTCACCACATATTGCCTCGTTAATGCGACGAAAAAAAAACACCAAGCGATAAAAGAAGCCCTGGATCCTCTTTCGCAAATGCTGCATCTACGTCATCCACTTCCTAGCCTAACTGGGGTAGGACAGAAGAGAACGCGTACCGTATTTACCCGCATCTAAGTCGACACCTCTTACGAAAGGCACAATTGAAAAATCGGAGGTAGTTTACACACCCACCGACCTTCCTTGGAGTTAGAAATTCTTTTTATGCGACAGTTTCGCAATAAATATGACGCGTCTGTTCCGTAGTGAGGGCTATTACTTGTCGCATTACTCAGAACACCCGAGAATCCACCAAGGGCATTTCGTCCTCTGTCATTGGGGCCATGTGTGCGTGTGTTCACGTGCGGGTGTGTACATGTGTGTACGTGCGTGCGCGTCCGCACTCATGTGGAGGAGAGAGGGTGGCGGGGCATGTGCGTGCGGTTATTGTTGTACTAAAAGCCGAAATTATTTTAGCCTAATTAGAGACGCTCTCTTGCAACAGGTCCTCAGCATAGCTCGATGATCATTACTCCATCTGTGCAACGCCGTCGCGATAACGTGCAACTTCTCGCCTTGAAATGATCCTCTTTCTTTACATGCACTTCAGTGCCATTTGGGCTCACAGGTCAACGAGCGGATATCATAAGTTTACTCACCTGTACACAGAGCGTCTTCAATTACTGGCAATTAATTTTCAGTATCACTCGCACTAGACGCAAGGAAAATTGCGTTTCAGCGTCGAAAACTGCCTTTATAAATAAGATAACTTGGCAAGTTAAATAAAAAAAAACGATTAGTGCTTCCAAACGTGACGGCTTCATAGGATATGCCAGAGAAAGAAGATTGATGATAGTGTTGAAAGAAGTTTTGCTCCACACCCGCCATCAAAGTCAGCAATCCGAACTTTATCCGGTGTAAATTGATTCAACCCATTTCTGCTTAGGTACTGAAAGTAACCATACAGACTATAAAGTGCTGTTTTGAAAATTGTGTCACGAAGTGATATTGTGAAAAGATCATACAGCTCATTGGAAGTTAGGTATTTGGTGGGGAAAAAATCAAGCTGTATATTCCGAGGTAACAGATCACTGATCCTTTGTGATCAGCCGTACTAAGTGTACTAGGTACCCAAGCTCTTTATAGGCCTAAGCACCCTCCTCTTAAGACAAAAATATAGAGTAACGGAGACTCAGCGAGAGATGATAGCGGGGAAAGGGCCTGCTAAAAGGGCTGTCAATATGCTGCCAAGTTCTGTCATGCAGACTAAATGTCTAGAATAACGGTCAAACGGTTACTACACTCATACTCAGAAAACAGGATAGGTTCAGAAAAAATCCAAAAAAACAAGACAGCTGGTGGCGCCACCTGTCTGGAGGAACGATCTTGGTGGCATGTGTCACCTCCTCGTTTCAGAATGGATAATATTTCATCATCATCAGCAACAGCAGCATTATTGTCATGATAATGATTATTCTCATGCTACAGCAACGCTCTCTGAAGTCATGGATTATTATCAATGTCAACTTTAGGATATTGATTCGTTTGTCAGATAAATAGCACTTATTACGCTCAACGAGTAAGCAAAAGGGCAGCCTGTGAAATTTTGAAAATGCGAACACCACTTTATTCTGTAATATTCAACATTATTTCCGCCGTAAGTATGCTAATAGAGTAACGAGCAACTACTGTACCCTGTTAAACTAATAATGTGCTTTCTTTTCGCATCCCTTCACAGGAAGTATTCAAATTGATTAGCCCGCTATTCTGTACGAGAAGTAGCAAGTATTAGTCGACAGTCTGTTCAGCGTCTTGATTAATCTTGTTGTTTCTTCTGTCCCTGGGCCCCAAATAGCACTGTGCATACACTACATCGCTGAAAAAAAAAAAGAATTGTATAGCTCCTATGCAGGGCTTACTCATATTGAGCTATCATCGTATGGCATGCCAGGTGGTTTGGCAGATATTACAGACGGGTTATACGTGGGCGAATGCGGTAGACGTTCGGCGCTAACCGGCGCGAGAGGCGTTCGTCCGCGCGAGAGCTCTTGAGGCTTGCTCAACTATCGTCCGCCTATCGCGTTGGAGCTAAGAGTTTCCCTTTCCCCTGCACTCCCAGCTGGGAGCAAGCTGACCGAAGATGTAGACGCTACGTCAACCCATCGCCGATTCCGAAGAAGTGCGCCGGCCTCGTATGCTTGCACCTAGCAACACTACTTCGGTGCACTATGGGGAACCAGCGGCATACGTGATTGTGTGCGCTGCTAAAATATTCTGACGACAGGCAGGGAGGCTATGCATATGGCACGACATTTTGAACGATAACAAACGTGCGCCGCTTGTATTAGCGCTTGCTTTAGACTCGTACGTACAGCCAAGCTCTGTCCACGGCCGTGCCTGCTGTGAGGAGTGCACGCGCTCGCGTTCTAGCTTACCAATGTCCAATCGTGTGAGAAGCAGGTTACGTGTGCCCCTAGAGGAGCGGCAAAGCTGTTTACGCGAAATAGCAGCGTGCGCTACAGAAAACTGCTTCCTCCGCTAACTCGACTGTGCGTCACGGCGCTGCTGTTGGCAAGCAAAGTTTCAGCTCTAGTTGCTGATATACCAATACGGAAGCTGTGCCTGTGACTGCGGCCAGGCTTGAAAAAGTTGCCCGCTTTCGACTATGGCTTTGCATGCAATGATGAAAAAAGTTCTGCATACGCAATTTTCGAAAATGTCTCTATTACTTTCAGTTTTGTTCATTTTTCGTCTATTGAAATCAGGTAGGCTTGCTATATGCTTATTCTCCTCTCGTGTAGCGGATACCTTCGACAGATGAATGAAAACGACAACGTGGGGATACTGAGTGGTATCGGGATAAAATGAAACACAGATGAAGGCACATGCAACATATGATAGGTTAGATAAGAAAATCAGAATTGGCCATGGGTTTCATGTGGGAAAGTTGCCGTCGGAGACAGCGTAAGGGAGCTTTTGCACCTCAGTCACCATGCGTAGGCTGTTGACGCTAATGAAAGGGGCTCAATTAGAGAAACAAATTACACATTTGCGAGCGGGATTTGTTCTGTTTCGTTATAAATCGGCTGGCTATAGGGAGGTAGAGGTAAAGCATGACTACGCTCAGTGGCGTAGCAACAGGGGGGGCCGGGGGGCCGTGGGCCCCGGGTGCACGGGGCCAGTAGGGGGGGGGGGGGGGGGGGGGGGCGTTGTCATATACGTCGGAAGACACCCGAAAATTGTCGATATCCTCGCCTTCCTCGACTACACCCGGGGGGGGGGGGGGGGGGGTTGACAAAAGAGCTAAGGGCCCCAGGTGCCAGACGACCTAGCTACGCCACTGACTACGCTATTGAATTTCTGGGTGTTTCGCAACAATAAATAAATAAATAAAAAACACTATAGAACTATCAGCTAAATGCTAGTAAAAAAAATAAAAGCGGAAATGAGGATAACAAAGCTAATGATGTCACAACGCATGAACTCACTCACGCAAACGACACTATTGTTAGCGTTTAAACCAAGCCAACATCCTGCTGTTGCTCGCACTCGTGGCACCACCGCGTGCTGTCAACTGCGCTAGTGCCACGTGGCACTAGCGCAGTTGACAAGCAGGGAAACTGTTGGCAATTCAACTTGAGCTAGGCAATGAAGCTTGCACGACTCTCTGATTGGAGTAACTGCATGGAAGCACATTCAGCCGTATACCGGCAACGTAACGTTCATTACGCACAGATTGGATTGCCCATAACCTCACCTATATCGCTGCACGAAACTATTTCTAAAGCAGGGCAGGTTCCGTGGGCGCGCGCGGTTGCGCAGGCAGTGCTGCCGTTCAGGGTCTAATTATATCTGCCCTGCGCTCAGAGCAACACCGATGCCGCAATGTCTTCATTTCAGGCTAGACGTGGGCGCTGGCTCCGAATCTCTGGCTCCGATGCAAGGCTGTGCGTTCTTAAACTCCGGTTTCCTCGCCCATCTTTTGTTCTTTGCTCTAAGGAGCCCCGTGTTAGTTTCTTGATTCTTTGTTCGCTTCTCTCACCTGATGCGATATGTGTGCTGTTTTGTTTTCCCGTTTACAGAAACCCGAGAGACTATTGCTCTGGTGAAGCCACGTGTCTCCCGTTGCGCAACTATGCCGTGAACGTGAAGGATGTTCTTGCGAAGGCTAGTTGCTTTTTCGCTTAGCCCACTCGGCAATGTGTATTACTAAATCATTTCCTTAACTCAACAAGAATTCGCAAGTGAAACTGCTATGTTTCAGCAATGTGCTGTGTGATGGAAGGAACTGCTAAGCCATGCTATGATGTGCGCTATAACCGTAGCCGGAAAGCAATTACATTTATGGCAAAATAAAATGTTTGATGTAAAAGCATTCCTTCTATTGCATCGCCCCCTCCCCCCCTTTTCGCAACAAAAATGTGCGCGTGGCTATAGATTTCGCCATAGCGAACGGAAGGGAAGCGATGGATGGTTCACTAGTGTGTTACGAAAACAGAATAAAGGCGAAGAGCCTGGTCCGCCACTTTCATATGCTCCCAAGTTTTCTTACTTGTTGTTTCCTTATATCCCTTCGTGTGCGTGTGAGTGCGTGCATATATATATATGTATATATATATATATATATATATATATATATATATGTGTGTGTGTGTGTGTGTGTGCTTTGACGACGAAAAGCAAAGACTTCAACATGGGTCTGGTCTCGTGCTGCGGTTCTTTGTCCAACGACTCTCAATATGAACAAAAAACTTCTGGAACTATACCGATTTCAACGTACTTCCCTCGTTTACGAAAATCTCTCAACGGTTAGCCAAGACTGCGTGGCCTCGAGGGACGACACTCGGTTCCTGTGTTGCAACCACCCATCAAGGAGACGTTACACGTGGAATACGATAAAAGTAAATCATCATACTGCACTTTGAACTCAATGCTGGAGGACACACCGCATTTACTCGAATGTAGGCTGAACACAAATATAGGTCGACCCCTATATATTGAATGCGATGAGACATTAAAAAAATATTTATTCGAGTATATATAGGTCGGCCCACATCTTTTCAGGAAAAAAGCGAAAAACTTCCAACATCACACATTTACCGTAAGCTCGGCTACTAAATCTCACTGGTAGATGCCACTAGCTGCTGCCTCGTCGGATGCCTCACAGGCACCCTCGGTGCCTCAAACAACGTCGACCTCGGTGCAGTCAAGTGCGTTGATATACGCAGCATTTCTTAACGCCAGCGAGGATGATGTCCAGGCTGACCTCAAGGCGTGCGCGTCGGTGAAACTCCGTCAGTTCGGTACTATTACTAGCTAATTTCAGGAAAATAAGGTCATTATCTCATTCTCGGTAACATTTTCGACAACAAAAAAATATTACCACGCTGCGTGTTTGTGGGCTCAGGCGGACGGCGCCACCGTCAGTGGTGTCGTCCGCATGCAATGTTCTCGATTCGAAGCTAAAATTATTGCATGATAGTGTAATCTGCTGAAAACGTTCTACGTGTACTAGGAATGTATCTCTCTTCCTGCAGCGAAAGGAAAATGCGTTTCGTACAATCAACCACGAGTTCTTACCCAACACGAGAACTGGGAAGCAGCTGTATATCTGCGATACCTCACAACGCAGGCTAGTATTTTCATCTACAGCCTCTACCAGTATATATATGAACAACACTGTGACGTTCGGTTTTGCTCACTACGGTTAAAGGCTGCTCGGAAATTGAATGTCTTCTGAGATTTCGTGGTCCGTAATCTTCTGTGGTTGATTGTAGAGTAATGATTTTTTGTCAATCAGTTTTCTTCTAAGTGCACACTGCTAGGTCACGGGTGTCAGTTTGTATGTACATTCGCAAAGCAAAGGGCAACTTAAGGGATTTTCCTTCCTGAAGGCAGCGACAAGGAATCTTTAATGCCATTATTGGTATAGCTATTGCTCATGAAACGTTGGAATGCATTACACAACACAGGTTTCTTGCCACGTCGAATACTCAACGGATAAAAGTCATCCTCAACTGTAGTTGCCGCAGGAGAGGCGGACGGTAGATGGTGCAATAATTTTCTTTATTATTCGGTAAAAAAAGCGTATCTACAAAACAGCCGGCGCCATAGACGTCGCGTGATGATGATTCGTCTTATTGGCTGCTAAATAAAACAAATTGTGGGGTTATACGTGCCAAAAACACGATATAATTACGAGGCTTGCCGCAGTGGGAGACCCCTAATTAATTCTGGCTACCTGGGATTCTTTAACGTGCACCCAATGAACGAGGCACGAGCGTTCTGGCATTTCGTCCCCATAAAACCCCGGCTGCCGCGTCCTAAAATGATACCGGGTGTTTCAGCGGTCCCTTTCAAAAATTTTTTGCAAACTGCATTTGGCAGATAGCGCAGTTCTAGTCCACTTGCACAAAAAAATTGAAATTCATAATCGAGGAATTATGAAAAATGCAATAATTCAGTTTTTCACTAATTAGCTTATGGCACATATTGCAACTTACAAATTCTAGCGGGTGAGACTGCGATGCCTATCCACTTGAAAATAATTGTGTGGATGACGCCATTTACAAGATATGCGCCGTCAAACCTGCAATAAGTATGCTCTGTCGTTCCACTTGCATTATGAACGAAATGTCGTTCCATGCACTGAAGCTAATAAGTAACTGGAACGCGAATGCATTTCTCTGCAAAGTTCGGGAATTAATATCTGGAAACTGGTATCATCCTAAGAATTCGTTCCATGTCCGCTTACGAACTCCCCGGCTAGAATTTGTAAATTGCAATATGTGCCATAATGTAACTTGTTAAAAACTTATGCAGTGAATTTTCTTTAATTGGTCAATTAGGCATTTCAATATTTAGAGATAGTAATGTCATCCTCTTTGAGAAGGCCTGCTCATGGACAAGAATTGCGCTATCTGCCACAGGTAACCTTACAAATTTTTTGAAAGTGTTCGCTGAAACACACGCTATAGAGTGCTAGCGCAAAAAGCTATTATGGATTCGTACGATAGTTTAATCTCAATTTTGACAAATGGATTTCATTTTCTTTTCTGCTTTCTCGCCTTTTCTTTCTTTTATTTATTTGTGTTCTTTGCTTTTTTTTGTACTTCTAGCGAATGCCCCCTTGTTTACACCAATAGTAACAAATCAAATCAGTACGCGTAGCCAAGGCCACGCTGCCGCGTCGTTTTTGAACGAACTCGACATTCACGCCTGCTTCATTATACATGAGAGACCGGTGCTTGGTGACCCTGAATCCGCCGGGCCACTTTTTAACTTTTGAAGGGCACGTTGACCAGTTCGTTCGAACTACACATCCGCGAGATATTCCCATTAGTGTAATATGCGCAGGCGCGGATTTCAGTGCGGAAGGGCAGAGTGATTTATTATTTTCCAGCGCAGTAAGAATTTTCCAAACGCTGAGGACTTGGTTTCTATCAGTTTCGTCGACGAGGCTAATATTGATTTTTTTTTATGTGTGAACATTTTAAGGTATTGCGCACACATAACGTGTGCGAGACATATCGGAGAAAGAAGGTCTGGCACCTTCTGCAAGTTTAATCTTGCCTGCAGACTAATGAAACACTCACTCGGTTTGCTGTCCTTTTGCTCCGTCACTTGACAAATTAGTTGTAAAAACGAATGAGTGTTTCTTTTCTAAGGAAAAAAGAAAGAATCTTAGGACAAGAAAGAAAAGGAGAGAGGAAGGTTTTACAGTATACAAAGAAAAAATTACAGTCTGCGGTTTTCGCTGACAGTAAAAGAAACAAAACGGAAAAGTCTTTTATAAAGGGGCAGCGATCGATCGCTGATGTCCGTCGACCCTCATATGCATTTCTGCAACTTTTTCTCAGCGTAGGCGAGACAACGGACACTTCGATGTGCACGTACACGCGGCTGTATAACTTGTACGATATATATATATGTATATATATATTTTTTTTCTGTTTACTTTGTTTAGTTAGTTTCCTCCTTCCTTTTTTTTCTTCCCGTTTTCTAAACCCCTTTCTGTCACTACCGTGTAGGGTAGCAAACCAGAAGCTGTCATCTGGTCAACCTTCTTGCTTCTCTCTTCCATCTGTTTCTCGCACTGAAGACGTGCATGTAGAGTCTACGCAAGGTTCCTGCGGAGGTTTCTTGCCGCATTTCGTGCCGGATAAACACAAGGCACAGGCGAGGTGAAAAGCAAACCGAACAACATGAAAGGCCAGGAGGGGACAGGCTTTGAAAAGGCACGCGCCTCAGCCGAGGTGGCCTAGTTATTCTGTTTGGCAGCAGATCACTATCGCGCGGTGCGCTGTTACGTGGGGTGCGGACCGTGTTTGGAAGGTGTCCGTTTTATACCCGCATATTTCCGCTGTAAAAAGGCTCCGCGCGCGTGCTCGCACACACATCTCCCTCCGTCTGTTTGCGCGACAGGCGATGGATGGCCTTGCGACAGCGCCTTGTGGAGGGAGGGAAATGAAAAGAAGGCAGAACAACGATAAAATGACGTTGGGTGCGGAGGAAAGTTGTAAACCAGGCTTCTCGTCCGTTGGCTCATTCGACGAAGATCGCGAAGAAACCAGAGCGTGGTTATACCGGTGCCCCGAGTGGCCGCCTAGCAGGACATTTTTACTTCGCGATGGCTTCTTGTCTTTGGAGAACCCGAACAAGTCAAACGTCGGTTTCTCGTCTAAGTAGATGAAATTTGAATTGCTTTGTGGGTTTCAAAGAAGTTCTCTGACATTCTTAGAGGTGATTTCATATTTAACGCAGCAGCCACAATATGGGCGCGATAGTTTCCATCGAAACAAACGGCGAATGGTGTCCCCACAATATCCGTAGAGAAATAGCACGTAGAGGATATGCGTGGGCAACGTTGGCGCAGAATTTTAGGTGTTCTCAGGATCGAGTGTCCGTAGAAATATGTCCACTCTTACGAGGCGGTGTTTTTAAAGCTGTATTTAGAGGTTGGTGCTCGTGTGTGGCGGTGGCTACTGCTCTTGTTTAAATCTAATGAAACAAGTAGTGACGCAATGTGTATGTAATGAAGACACTTTGAGGCTCCAATTGCAAGTATCAGTTGGTGCGAGGCTTTCGCAAGGGAGTAATAGTACCAGGGTTATAGTTAGGGCATTTTATTCTGCGCTTCGAATTATACAGGTGGTTGATATTAAACAACTCTGACTTTAAAATGAAATATAAAGAAACTATGACACATAGAAACCTTCGGTTTGTGGCATCTTGTAAAACAGTTCAACAGCATTTTTGTTCACCTTTTCCTAATCTGTCGTTTTGTTTCAAGTGCTGAATAAATACCAAGATTGACAACACCTCAAAAGAGAGCCCAATGTATGGTTTGGTATGCGTAAACGAAGTCACCCGTTGTTGTCCAACGAAATTTTGGAAGGGAATTTCTACAGAAACCACCTGACATTTTGAGTTCATTAGGATGATTCCACAAACAGTAGGTATCAATGTATCATAGTTCTTTTGTATTTAAACTTGAAATCAGGTGGGTTTCATATCGATACCCTGTATATATTGGCGGGGTTAACAGTTGACAAAACGGCGGTGGGGCAATTGGTACTGAGCGCCTACGGCAGAACTTAAAACAAGGTAGTGCAGGGGGACAAGGATTGGGCCTCTTTTAAAGCGAGATAAGCACATAGAGAGATCATTTCTGAAGAAATGCTCAGTAAGAGGAACGTGGACGAAAAGAAATGGGTGGATAAAGTACATCTATATTTGTACCTCAGAAGCGTGTGCACTAAAGGAAGGAACAAGTCGAGAAAGTTCGTAACCAAGTTCAGTGTAATTGAAAGCGTAAAAAGACAGCCCCGAGTCATCAAAAAAGAAAGTGAGAGAGACAGAGACAGGGAATTAGATGCAAAGTATGGAAACAAAGATGTCCACGGAGATTCGCAAATATGGCAAGAGAGAAATAAAAGGAAAAATCTACACATAGCAAAAAGGACAGTACCACGCTATTTCAGGCCCGGGCTGGCTGTCTGAGGTCAAAAACGTACACGAGTAAATATTCGGAACAGGATGAGGTATGTGTATACTGTAGTAATATCTGGAAGCCACTCAGCACGTCGTAATGGAATGCCGTAACATTCTCCCAGTAAAACGCGTAGAAAACGTCATTTGTGCTGAAGCAATATGATAACGAGCTGATGAAGACATTAACTGGCCAGTAGGCGAGACAAGCAAGATGTGTTCGGAGTATGTGGAGTAGGTGGACAAAAATCGGAGAAGACATCGAAAGAGTCGGTGTCGTTCAGAGGAAGCTTGAGCTCGGGGCCAGCTGCCCCGCCACCTAATCAAATACAGGCAAAACGCAGAAACGCTCTTCAGCCTCTGGACCAACTTCACTGAAATTTATTGCATTCGTGAAAAAGGTTAAAGTCCAGTTGCTCTAGTGAGCGAAATTTTCATTTAGTGCCTGAATTTTTCTTTAATTACGAAAGGTGGCAAGCTTGGAAAAATTAAAAGCAACTAGTTTACAAATTTGTTACTCTGCTTCCAAAACGTATAACACAGTTCTGTGAAGAGCATTCGTTAGAGCATCTAAAGCACTGAAATTTGATAGAATAATTTACAGCTTTCGTGAATGTCGTGTAACATTTACCAGGGTTTTGCAAGAAGCCCATTCACAAATTCGTAATATATTTCAAAGAAGTATGTAATGCGCATATTTCGTCTCCTCTAAATGTAGTATTAAACATTCTACTATATCTTGTATTTTTCAGCAAATGTTATAAAATATTGGAAACCGAATTAAAATTCTGCTTTCTACAGCCTCTAGAATTTATGTCCTGCATTTAAATGTAACAAGCCTAATCAAGATCGGTGAAGTGGTCGCCCCCAAAAACGACTTCTCTTTTCCCATGTTTTCAGGCACGAGCCCCCGAGCTTAAGCATCCTCTTAAAGCCGAGGCAACATCACAATGTGCCAATATGGTAGAATAAGAAGAAGGTGAACTCAATAACTGCGGCCCCTTGCCCGAGAGATTTTACTGAGAGAGAGAGAGAAGATCACGGAGAGATAGGCAAAATGCCAGACGTAGTAAACCTGAAAAGAGGCAGCTAAACCCGATTAGCTTGCAGCACCGTCGAGGTTAATGCTGCCAGCCCACCGAGCACATCAACAGGCTGCGAGCTTCATTCCGAACACACATTCCGCCCCCCCCCCCCCCCCCCCCCCGAGAACTTGGCTGACAACACCCAAATCCCCAAACAAATGGGGGAGAAGCTTGTCGTCACCCCGTTGCCCCGCAACGTTCGTTCCGTGCACAATGCAGGTCGTCGCACGGCAAGAGAGTCGATGGTACTAAAGCAAGTCTACAAGGTCAAGATCTACGCAAGCTTCGTCCTGGATTCAGCCGCGTACCGAGACCGCAAGGCTTTTCCGGTTTCCGCCGTGGACACGCTGGGCAAAGTGATCAACAGTGCCTTGGTCCGGACAAGGACTCACTCCCTCAGTCATCGGATAAACCAATGAACCCAGAGTCAGATGGTCCGCGCCAGTCATCACACTTCAACTCCCAACAAACTTCAACTCTCAACCTGAGCTCCTCAAAGTATCTTTCCGGCTACTTGCACGGCTCCGTCACATGAGGGGGCGCTCCTGTAGCAGCACCGACGTCGAGGGAAATGAGGAGAACGGCGGCTGGCTAGGGAAAGGTGATTGCCTGGGAAGCGAAGCGGTCTCGTGGCTCAGATCACGAGCGGCCGGCGCGAGGTGACCGGGAGATTTTTATCAGACGAGGAATGGCCGTCAGCTAGGGCCTTCTGCTCAGTGAAAATACGCTCCTGTTTATTGTGGCTCATCGTCGTCACTGATTTTGCACGCCACAAGGTCATGTAGGCTACGTGAATATTTATTACCGCACCGCTTCGAAGAAAATACCGCAGAAAGTATTGTCAGCAGTCGTGGTCATCATCATCTCACATGATAACTGTGCTCAAGTATAAAGCAATTGCTTCAGCTATGCATGCATTACCGTATAAACACGTGTGAGGGCTGCACCCCCATCTTGGTATCCCAAAATTTGGTAAAAGCATTACCAGTGGAGAAGCAAACGCGTTTGGTGCCGCGATGCCGCGTGCATGCATCGACGAATTTTGCCGCGCTGCGTACTTCCGCGTGCCACTACGAAATGGCTAAAGCCACCTAGAGCCATATGTCTAGAGCCATATAGGTAGCTAGAGCCATATAGTAGCCGCCCTTAGACCGGACGAAACCGAACAGTTTGGCCCCGCATAAGGGCCGCACGTCATCAAAATTGTATAAAAGAAGTGCGGCCCTTACACGATTCTATACAGTAATAAACTTTTCAGGCCTCACATCGTGTTTTTGGACTTTTAACCGGAATAGCTATCTGACCACAGATCGTGCAGCTTTATGCAGACACACCTACATTCTTTATCGATTTGCGGTGATCGTTTTTGTGCGGCTACGGAATGTTACAATGTTATCGCTCGGAACAAGACGTGTTTTCACGGGACGAAACTTTCAAATGCCGTCGCTGGTGTAATAGCGAAAGAATTGAATTGCGTGCATCACGGCAATAATGGTGCGCTATCGCGCTCAGTGTCAACTACAACGTGCGACCACCTGCCACGCGCTTTCGTGTCGTAGCTCATACTGAGCGCGACAGTACATTCTTGAGAGCACGCGAGCACCAGTGATTACACAGGAATGTACGATGAGTAGTGTATAAATCGCCGAAGCACTTGACCCATGCATCAGGTTCCTACAGCCTATAATCGCACTTGCCGTTATCGTTGTTCTATGAGTTTCAGTTGTTTTTCTGGGCACAAGTTCGCCCAATAAAGAGTTAACTTCTTAACTCGCACCTCTGGCAGTGTCTACATCTTCACCGTCATCATAACGTCACAATATTTTTAGCTCTAAACAGCGGGACAACCCTATACGGACAATGTACAGACAATATTACACACCACTATTGAGACAACGCCTTATTCACGGCTGATGTTAAGCGCAATTTCTTTTGCTAGATTGAACGAAGATCACGAAATGAAAGCGAAAGTGGTCCTACGCCTGAAGCGAGCACGGAGCTATATCAAGGAAAATAATACACGTCACTTGGAACTAAAACTTCGCTGTTGAAGGAAACTCGTCCTCGTCCATGAATTGATCCCATCGAACCATCGTTTATCCGAGTAAGATGCCCTAACCAACTAAGCTAAACCAAAGGCTAGCGGATTGTCAGAACGAGAACTAATTATTCTGCATTATTCTGTGGGGAAAGATGCCCTAAATAAATTAACCGCACTGAACCGTGGACTGTGGCAAAAAGGTCTAGGTGCATGCTAGGTACAAGGTGAGTGCCCTGTTCCTCTTCAAGAATCTCCCACAACCTTAGAGATTTACGAATAACTCAGTCGTTTAACGAAAATTTGAGTTATATCGTTTGGATAGAATTCTTGGCAGCCTGTAGGGGCAAATAGATAAATGCTATGCTATGTCATAATAATCATACAATACATGTAGCTCTCGATCCTTACTCCAATTCCCTATAACGGGGCGATACTACACCTATTTCTCCTTGAATGACTGGCGCCACCTCTTAGTGCAAGCGCCGCGTTTACTACACGTATGCATGAACGTAAAGGAACTACTTCATGGCTTCTCTTCCGGGCCGCCGACAACAGAAGCCCTTCCACACCGAATGCAGTGACCTCTGGTAAGCTGCCGGATCGGATTATATGAAGCCACTGGTAACGTCTGCATTAGACCCTCCCCCCCCTCCCCTCCGTCTCCAAACACACATTCTTCGGCCACACAATCAATGTCTGTGAGACGTTCACCGTCGTGGAGCGACCGCCATCTCCACCGCATCCATCTACGTGTAGGTGGGCTCCATGAAATTGAGGGGTCGATACGCCGCCTTGCAGTGCTGCCCAGCCAGTACACGGAGCGCAGAATCTTGCACATCAGGTATGTGTCTTCTATGTAACTTGCATCGTCTCCGCCTGCTCTCAATATGCAGCAGGCCTGAGATGAACCGGCGAGAAAAGTCATCCAATTCACTCACGTTAATTAGCGCTTTCTCCGTGATGTACCGCGTGATCATGAGTATGACACCCTCGTCATGTTTTGTGCCATGTTCGCCTCAGCTGGCAAGTAACTGTTGTTTATTTTTAGTGTGCTATTTATAAGCGGCCTAAAGTTGTGACCAGCTGAAGAACAAGATTAGAGCCACTAGCTGCCGCAGCATAAAAGAATCTGAGCTAAAACCGAAGAGGATGTAATCTTTCTTTAGTTAACCAGCCTATGGAGCGTGTGCTGAATGCACGAGCCTGAATACGAGCCCGTGTGTACACCATGATGTCATGGAGCCCCGTGGGTGCCCTGAGCGCGAAAGAACGCCGTAGACGACGTGCAAAAATGCAGTGCTCATTTTGTTCATAGAGCTCTATAGATGAACCATACTCGTTTTGTGATGAGTACCAGGTAAATTACGTGCGGCCCTCATTATTTTCACACATTGTACAAGTACAAGCATTTCAATGCAAGCACTTCTATGCAGGCGAAGAAGCTGATCGGTTCGCACACTTGCTGCGCTTCATACCCCTGGCGCTCTACTGGCTTCTACTGGCTTCGGGATGTTCTTTCTTTTTCTTTGTTTCTTTTGACTCATACTGTATTACTTGATTCCGATGTCACCTTCACATCCACCCTGCGACTTAGCCGACGAATGCCGTCAGCCAGTCAATGTGAACGGGGCGTAGAATAGAGAGTTTGCTTTCTGGGTTCGGACTCTTCCTGGAGCTATGCGCACGTATGTCTCAGGTGTAAGTGGCGTCCTTGAAGAAAACCTCTCCCGAAAGAAAATCCTGCCTTGGCCACTAATCGAAGCACGCTCATGACGAATTGCAATGATAGAGTTAATGCATGAGGTAGTATAATTTTTCTATAGCAGCAGATTCAGTATACTGTGTGGTGCCAACTTCTCAGTCGGCTGCCCAGAATAATCTGCATTAGGCGAATCTGTGTGTGCGTGGCTGCGAATGCGTCCACGCGCGTTGCTCAGATGAAATAAGACGCAGAAATTTATCCTGGGTGAAGCATATTTATATTAGTGTGCCGTCATATTTTTCATCAAACGTAGAAGGAGGGGGGAGGGGGAGTGGTACGAATGGACGGAAACCTAGCGCCGCTTGCAGCTGCAGGGACATCGCTTCATAGCTGTACAAAAAAAAAACACACAGCTTAAGGAAAGCCAAAATAACAGCCGAATGTGCGGGTTTGCATCATTGGCAAACTTCCTAGAACTAAACGGAAACGCTTTCGTCAACATACGTTGCACGAGCTAGGCGCTCACGTGCACAAGACATACGCATATTCCAGTTTGCAGGTTCCGCGTAATGTTAGACCACCGTATTGAAGTGATCTAGGGTATTGCTTTCATAATAGTGGTACGCTCTAGCGTCTAGTTTTGACTCCTTTTTGCTCATACATTGCCAAGAGTTCGTAAATCAACGTCTCTCAAATATTTCGTGAGACACGCGCAAGGTAACGCTTTCGAGCAACTTAACTGTGCATGACGTCATTCCGTTTCGTTTCGCACAGTGAATGAATAGCCCTATAGTGAATGTGCTAGCTGTGTTTCTCAGCGTTGTAGATGAGTCATCACCAAGCAAAGTGCAACTGGACAAACGACATGCGTGTTCTCACACACACGTCATTGGTGTTTCAAGGGGTGTCTCCGTATGACACGTTGCGTGCTCGAGGTACGCGATAACGTGAACGAGCAGAAAAATGCGCAGTACGTTGCGCAGAACAACACTACGGACTCACATGCATGCGTGTCCGTACTGTGAAAGAGTGAGACGCTCGCAGGAATGAAGGTGCACAACGCGTAGCAAGCCAGTTGAAAGCGTCAGAAGCAGCTGCTGCGCTGAAACTCCAGCGAGAAAAGAATGTAATGCATGCTTGTAGACTTATGCAGAGGCCGAACACTTGCGCAGTCAATAATTTAAGGATTATTAAGTTCGAAGCTATGCCACTTCATCATAAACTTCCTTACTAAAACAGCTGATGACGTTTTCTTTTTCTCTTTCGCATTTCCCATGCTCACAGTATTGTGCCTGATATACGGAAAGCTCAACACTTCACTCTCCAGCAGGCTGGGTCACGTGTTACGAGTCAATAAAAGGGTTTTGCGTGCTGTAAAATACCGCAGCTCTTAAGAAAACTGCTATATTCAATGTGAGAACCTTATTTTCGGGATTGCCTAATTGTTTTGCGGCGCATCTCAACACCTCCTTCGAGATCTTTGTGACCGAGCACATCTTTCTATGTTCGGGATTTTGTGCATGCGAACAAAAACGAATATTCTCCCTAACCCCATTCAGACACAATAAAAGCTTTATATATCTCTCTCAAGCAAATGCGTAGTTTCTAACCACACAAGCAGGCATCAGCGTTAAATTTTTTCTCTGCAACCAAGTCGAGACTGTCCCCGAAAAATCAACATAAGTCTTTGATCTGGGTTTGAGGAGATTCAAGCCGATATAAAAACGTGTGACATTTGTCGCTTCAAAGTGAGCCTAATGACCGTTTAGTTACTGTCTCAATCGCAAGTACTTTTTCATCCGACATTACTGTGGTTCCGGCCAACGCACTCAGGTTACCATCATGCCGCTCTGACTTCTCTCGGTGATGGCAAGGTGCAGGTCCGGCCGACTAGCGAAGGAGTTATGAGGTCATTGTGATGTCGTTACAGCTTGATAAACAAATAAGGGAGGAAAACGAGTGGGAAAACGTAATAGTGAGAGCATGAAGCTGGAAGTATCATTGAACTTTAACATCCGTAGTTTATGACATCGTGAAAAGCTCGCGGAATTTCGCTGCGGGCCCATCCATTTACAAGAAGCACAGACACAGACTTGCTAGCATTCAGTGGTGCGCGCCTTGTCGTGCTCCCCAAATCCTTGACCTACTTTCCTCAATGTCAAGCGCCACCGAATTCGTGACAAAGAAAGGTAAACAAGGGCACCCTAATGCAGGAGGCGAAACAGCAACAAAAAAAAGCTGAACGGTAGAGTGAGCGCGCCTGCTTATATCGGAAATTTAGAACAAACGCGATAGAGTGCAAATGCAAAGAGTCAAAAAATAATTGATAGAGGCGAATTAGTGACAGCTTCCGGTTATTTGGTCTGTACGGTGACAACAGCATGGCTAATGAAAGCAATGACCACAAAAACCACAGCCACCAACACTAGAGGGCAGAATGCAGCAGCCGTCTGGAATCGAGCGTAGGTTGCGCTTGATATAACCAAGGTAAAAAGCAGTTCAAATATCTCCACTAGGGCGGCACTCACCGCCCCTGTATGTTGATTTGGGACGTTAAACCTCATCAGTCAGTCAGTCAGTCAGTCAGTCAGTCAGTCAGTCAGTCAGTCAGTCAGTCAGTCAGTCAGTCAGTCAGTCAGTCAGTCAGTCAGTCAGTCAGTCAGTCAGTCAGTCAGTCAGTCAGTCAGTCGGTCGGTCGGTCGGTCGGTCGGTCGGTCGGTCGGTCGGTCGGTCGGTCGGTCGGTCGGTCGGTCGGTCGGTCGGTCGGTCGGTCGGTCGGTCGGTCGGTCGGTCGGTCGGTCGGTCGGTCGGTCGGTCGGTCGGTCGGTCGGTCGGTCGGTCGGTCGGTCGGTCGGTCGGTCGGTCGGTCGGTCGGTCGGTCGGTCGGTCGGTCGGTCGGTCGGTCGGTCGGTCGGTCGGTCGGTCGGTCGGTCGGTCGGTCGGTCGGTCGGTCGGTCGGTCGGTCGGTCGGTCGGTCGGTCGGTCGGTCGGTCGGTCGGTCGGTCGGTCGGTCGGTCGGTCGGTCGGTCGGTCGGTCGGTCGGTCGGTCGGTCGGTCGGTCGGTCGGTCGGTCGGTCGGTCGGTCGGTCGGTCGGTCGGTCGGTCGGTCGGTCGGTCGGTCGGTCGGTCGGTCGGTCGGTCGGTCGGTCGGTCGGTCGGTCGGTCGGTCGGTCGGTCGGTCGGTCGGTCGGTCGGTCGGTCGGTCGGTCGGTCGGTCGGTCGGTCGGTCGGTCGGTCGGTCGGTCGGTCGGTCGGTCGGTCGGTCGGTCGGTCGGTCGGTCGGTCGGTCGGTCGGTCGGTCGGTCGGTCGGTCGGTCGGTCGGTCGGTCGGTCGGTCGGTCGGTCGGTCGGTCGGTCGGTCGGTCGGTCGGTCGGTCGGTCGGTCGGTCGGTCGGTCGGTCGGTCGGTCGGTCGGTCGGTCGGTCGGTCGGTCGGTCGGTCGGTCGGTCGGTCGGTCGGTCGGTCGGTCGGTCGGTCGGTCGGTCGGTCGGTCGGTCGGTCGGTCGGTCGGTCGGTCGGTCGGTCGGTCGGTCGGTCGGTCGGTCGGTCGGTCGGTCGGTCGGTCGGTCGGTCGGTCGGTCGGTCGGTCGGTCGGTCGGTCGGTCGGTCGGTCGGTCGGTCGGTCGGTCGGTCGGTCGGTCGGTCGGTCGGTCGGTCGGTCGGTCGGTCGGTCGGTCGGTCGGTCGGTCGGTCGGTCGGTCGGTCGGTCGGTCGGTCGGTCGGTCGGTCGGTCAGACGCTCAATTAATAAATTTATAGCATAAGACTTACGTGAAAATTGTACGATGCGTTTTACATCAGGAAATTTTTCACATTGTGGTGTGTGGAAATTGGCTTTCTTTGACTAAAGGGAATGCGATTTCGTCAGCGTTTGCACATCAATGTATGCAAACTAAAGTGCGGTTGCTGGAGTACAGTTTTGCGCGGCAGAGTTGTGTGCGCTTCGCGGAAAGTAATGTGTCATATTATAGCTACTGTCCACTGCAGAGTATTTCATTTTTCAAAACACGAGTATTCATTTCAAAATAGGTCCATTTCATTTTTGCCCGAATATTATCAGCGGCACCGCCACCACCACCGTCAATACCAACTTTATTTGATCCAGTGCGAAAGAAAGCCTACTCAGAGATTCTCCCTACAGCTACGTTCACCGACGCCTGCCCATAACACAAATCCGAGGACACATAAGCAGTACTTATGAGTTGTGAATCCGAAAGCACTAATGTCCAATTGAACGTCGCTGAGCGGTCATTCGAGACGCTTGGCCAATGCCTCCTGGATAGCACAAGGCCGGTGCACCTCGATCCGTGATGTCACGCTACCTTACCCGACTTCCATGGAATATAACGGAGATGCTCCCGAGTAAGCCGTGGGGATTTTCACGTCACCGCTTTCGTCACGCCAGGCTTGATAAGGGAAATTTCAGTTCAAGTAGCGGGATACCAAAAAAGCAGAGCGCACAGGCCTGCAATCTAGCAGGCACTGCTTTAGCCCACGGGGTAAGACATTAGCCTTCTGAGCTTGGGGTCGTTGCTTCGAAACTCACTACCGCTAACCTTTCTTTTCATTTTGAATTTATTGTTTTTTTATATATTACTTCCCGTGTGGCAGTTACCGAGGCGAAGTTATAACGCAGGCGAAAGCTTGCGCGGTGAACGAACGCGCAGTATACGAAGACTTGCAAGAGCGAGGGGAGGTGGCGTCGCGGCGATTCCCTCTCCCCTCACGCAACAACTGGCGCGGCAGCCCAGCAGCAGCTGCTGCCTTTAGCCCGCTCTGCTCCGTCAAGTCGTGCACGTGACGTGTGTCACAGCCAATGGGAATTTAGGCGCCGTTTCGCTGTTACAGACGCCGGCTTTTTCACTCAGCGGGTCATTTGATGCTATCGCATCAATAAGTTTCTTACATTCTTCACTCAAGACATTCTTGCACCTCACTTTATGCTAGCTCTTGCGTTTGTTGATATCCGTTATGTTAACTGATTGAGTACGTATTGTTCAGTAGATCAGTCAACTAAGTTAGGGACATGGCAGTAAAAAACCGAAGTTTCTTTGCATAATCAGGACTAAATGGTAGAACTTGCGTCGCGACTCATTTCACCGATTGCTTTCAGATTCACGAAACAGAAGGCAGTCAGTCGCAATTTCGATCGCCATTCTTATTCATGTTAGAGATGCCGAAAACATCGGCGATAGTGGTGGTGGTGGCTTCGCGCGGCTTAGCAGAGAGGACGCATTAATTTATACCTTTTGGCGGAAGCCACGCATCCAGCCCACGCGCCCGTACAGCTTCCAATTCGGTTAACACCTTAATAGAGGAAGCTTCCCTAAATAACGAACGCCGCTTCGGGATGCGTTCATCGATCGGCACGATGCCACGACCGCGGCGGCTTTGCGGGATGACTGCATTGATTATACGAGGCACACTCACTCTCCACAGCAATAAAGCGATGCACGCGACGCCAGCTGCTGCAGTTTGCAACCTCTCTCAGTCTCTCTCTCTCTCTCTCCCTCTCGGACGGTTGGCGCAAGAAGAGGAAATTGCAGAGAAGGTCGCGCGCAAAGGAAAGAAATAGAAAATGGAAAATTAGATGATGATATTGGTTCCACTTGGTGGTGTGTCCCTAGGCGTATAATTAGTGAGGGAAAAAAAAGAACTCTGGCTCGAGTAATTTTGTATCATCTGCTGAACCTCTCTGATTGGTTTTCTTTGCGCTTCCTGGGTCGAAATATAAAACTAATCTCTTCCTGTTGCCGCTTGCCAGTCGACGATGCTGAGGAGCTCCTTTTCGAGAAAGTTCGCGCGGGCTACAGCAGTACAAAGAGAGATGAAAGTGGAAGGCAATCAAGTGAGAATGGGGTGACGCTAAAGGTCCGTGCGTCTCCGCGTGCAGCGTTATCTATGCCCGCCGGTCTTATCAAAATGGTTGTTCCATTCGGGCTTCCCTGAGTTCTGCACAGACCGAATGCTGTCGCTAACTCGCTATTCAAACGCAAGTGTAACTGTGAAGCAACGTTCTGGCGGCTTGGTAAATCATCGATAAATAAGATAAATATCTCCACTAGGGCTAAATCATTATTAAATAACTTTTAATGCACAAACTTTTGCGGCTCCACGGTTTACTTTTGTTAAACTATGTTTTTTAACATATCTGAAAATTAGGACGGGGAGCTTATCCTGCCTTTGTTGGGTAGTGGCTATTCCTAAGCAAGTGATGTTCTGTGTAGTGGCTGTGATTACTATCTGTTTATTCGGATATCAACGCATCCCAAAAAGAACTGCCACATTAAAATGTAGACGCAATACCTTCTAGAAAGAAGTGTGTGACAGAAACTTTGGTAATATGTCATCAAAGGATGCACTGCTAATATAGTGGGGCGCGAATCAAGCCACTGATTTATATTCAGTAGTGTTGAACAATTAATTCCCTGCGCATTTACGCCAAACTGTTACTTGAGCATTGTGGCGCTATTTCTATTCGCCAGTTCTTGTTGGTTTACTGCAAATCCAAACGATCGCAAAAAAAAATTTACACGAGAAATACCACTGAAAACAAACATCTTTACGAGAAGCCATGAATTAAATGTTAAACTGCAGCGCGCACTAATGACGAAAGACACCGGCAAGTTAACAAACAAGCCCTGTGTCCTTCGTCTCTTAAAGCACACTGCGGTTTTTAACAAGTAAATCCACATTCGCCCTGTTTTCAAAGCTGAAGCCACAGATTTACTTTCTATTTTTGGAAGCTCTCTGTGTCGACGTACGCAACTAATGTTTTCTTGAGAACCGTTGTGTTATGGCATTCCCTGATACGATCGCCGAGGTCCAGGTATGTTGGACTCTATCTGGACGTTGAGCTTGTAATTTAATGCTAACTCCCCTAAGGGGCAGGTGAAGTCTCTATATCAGAATATTACAATTTTTGCAAAATATACCGCCCCTCCATCAGATATGTTATGTAGGAAGACGCAGACGAAAAGCTATATACAAGTATATTTACAAGGAAATACGCCACACTTGGCCAAGAGGCAACAGCCCGCGCTAGCCTCTAGTCGTCGTCGTCGTCTTCACACTGCTCGCCTCTTCGTCATTGCAAATACTGTTCCGTAGCAATATTACTACTGCACGGGAAGCGAACAGCCGCGTTGTCACTGGCGGCAACGGGGTCTTCCTACAGCGCTGCTGTTGGTGCCGTTAGAGGTGAGGTGCTGTCTTTATTGAAAAAAAAAATAGAGCTGTTTCCCAAGAGAATGGCCTCGCGTGTTACTTTAGGTGTTGGGTGAAAGAGCTGGTATACACACCGATCAGACAAACACGCAAATGGCACAAGCAGCTATAGAAATGCATAGACTCATTTTTTGATCCTGAAGTTTGAGGAGGCCCATTGCAGTTGTTGCCGTGACATGCAAGCCAAAGCGTGCTTCAATGGTAGCCAGTAATGCTGTAAACTCTGGCAACTCGGAGCTCTACAGTCGGGCAGTGCGCGACATTAGCCATCCGCTTGTGGAGCGTTGTGTCGTAACAAAATACGCACAAAAAAAGAACAAAGTCGCTATGACGCATCGCTCTGACGATGGCGGCTGCCTCTTTTATTGCATCTGGAGGCTCGTCTTATGACAGCGCAAGGTGACCGCTAACGGGAAGGGGCAGACGCGGCTACACCCCACTTTCTGACACCAACGCTCGCATCTCAGCTACTACAGCACCACTCGTCATTGTCTTACGGGGAAATGGCGTTGCGGTGTGTCTTCGGATATTTGCAGAGCTTGATTTTGGAAATATTATTTGAGATTTATGCACGTTCGACTGCATAGCTTCCCGAAGAACACAAGAAAGTGTTTAGTTCAACTGTCATCGTCATAATTGCTTTATTTCCCTTAAGCTACCCCCCCCCCCCCCCCGCAATAGAAGAGCTTCCCACTGCAAACAATGAACGCATGGCTCGACCATTCACGTAGCAACTTGTCTTTCAAAAAGAATTTAGCCATATTGATCACGCATGTCTGCTCAAATTGTGCGAATTACCGTTGAATCACTGTAAAACTAGACACCCCTCAGATACTTTGGCTCTATATAGCTCTTGTTCCAACGTCCCATGCGTTCTTTCTGCTGTAGACGCAAGTGCACATTCAAACGGTCTACAAAATAGGGAATCTAGATTCATAACATGTAATTTGTCTACAACAGAAAATATGGAACCCGCGCGGTCTCCTTTCATTAAGCATGCGCCCTATGAAGTAGACAATCTTCTGAGCCCCTTAGCTATATCAGTGGTCTCATTCATAGAAACTAAGAAACCTAAAAATAAAATGTCTTATTTATGGTCGATGTCAGCAAAAATATCAGGGTTTGATACCATTTTGCCAACATTGGAAAGAAGAGGTGACAGAAGGAAAATGCAAGGAGGTTAACCGGGCGGCATGTGTGGTCTCCTACTATTCGCTGGGGAAGGGGAATAAAGGCCAGCAATGAAAAAATTCCCGACAGAACTCATCCCACGATGACTGTCGACGGTAATACGATTAGCATTCAAGAACTGTAGCGACACACCGCATTTGTGATGTCACATTTCCTCACCATCTGCAGTGGTAATCCTGATAGATTCCTTGCTTCAGCTACTGCGACGTGCTCTGGTATGGTCACCATTTTATATGGCACTCGATTGCTAAGGTCCCCCATGAACATGGCAGTATGGCGACGACTGTATGACGCCGACGCAGAGACGGCGATGCGATCATGGAGAAGAAATTAAATCGACGGAACGAGAAAGGCAGTGTGACGACGACAGCATGACAAAATGAGACGAAGATTCTGTAATGATGATAATGGTATAATGAACGACAACGTGACAATGACGACATGAGGACAATGGTGCGACGACGAGTGTATGGCGATGATAGCGTGAAGACGACGGTACGATGACAACCGGATGATGAAGATCGAATGATGACGACGGCACAATCACGACGGCACGACGACGACAGACAACAGTGGATGCAGGATAAGGATAGAATCACGAAGGAATGACATTAATGGACTAACGAAGGTAGTATGAGGACGACGGCATGGCGACATTTAATGATGGTACTGGAGTGATGAGGATGATAAACGACAGCGCGAGGACGACGGCTTGAAGAAAATTGTATGGCGATGACTCTGTGACGACGATTGCGTGCGACGACGACATAATGAGAGTCGGATGGGTACGACAATGGAACAACCACGGCGGCGTCACGGCCATGGTATGACAACGACTGTATGACTTAGAACGACAGAAAGCTGAGCTAGTTGCTAAGGATTCATAATGCAAAAAAAGTGTTAAGGCGTGCAGACACGGGCTCAAAAGTTCGCGTTCGTGTGTCTGGACGCCTTACCACTTTTTGCTTTATGACTGTATGACAGCACGCAATGACGACGGTGGCAGGGCAACGGCATGAGTGCAATGGAATGAGGGCGAGGTTATGGGGCAAATGGCAGGAAGACGCCTGTATCACGAAACCTGTACGACGACGATGACGTGACGACGACGGCATGACGAGAATTGGATAACGAAGGTGGAGTAACGACGTTGGTTCGACCACGAGGACATGACCGTATGACAATGGGTGATTGATATCGACAGTTGGACAACGATGCAATGACGAAGATTACATGACAATGGTGGCATAGCGACGATTGAATTACATAACGATTACGATAGAATTACAAAAACGCATTGACATCGATGGAACGATGAAGGCGATTACTGAACGAATGACGTTGCTGAAGTGGTGACAATAGTAAAGCAACAGCGTGACGACGTCGGCAGGGCAACGATGATATGACGACAACTGTGTGATGACGATGGCGTGACGACAACGGCATGATGAGACTCGAATGACAAAGTTACAATAACCATGACGGTACTGCCGCGACGGCATCACGATGAGGTTATGACAACGAATGCATGACGACCACTGCATGACGGAGATGGCGTGACGACAATGGCATGAACAATGGTCTGGTGACAAAGCTGGAGTGATAATGATGCGAAGACCATGACGGCATCACTATTAGGTCACATACCTAGTGGTCGAAGGTACTAGAGGACTCAGGCGACTGGGTCGGCGTAGAAAGCGGGACAACTACCGCATGGCGAGAGTCCGATAACGAAGCTGGGGTGACGATGATGGAAATATCCCGAAGAGATAATGACCACGAGCAAATATCTAGCGGCCCAAGCTGGTGGACAATTTCGGTCACTACGTCGCCGTAAGATAGATAGATAGATAGATAGATAGATAGATAGATAGATAGATAGATAGATAGATAGATAGATAGATAGATAGATAGATAGATAGATAGATAGATAGATAGATAGATAGATAGATAGGCTCAAAATGGCTGAATTAGGCAAAGAATATATATGGTCGTGGAGTCCTGCTGACGTGAGAAGTTGCACCAACCTTCTGGCCAAATATGAAACTATTGCTCGTTCAGGTTTGATACTATACCATTTGTGTCCTGACCACTTTGCCCTTTTGTGTTCCTCGAAGTTTTGCCTTCTATGGTGCTGAGAAGACGAAGAGGGGAAAGAAGAAGAAAATGTTGATGTTGGTGGATGTCTAGTTTTATGAAGCTACTTCCTGCCGCCCGATTCTTGGCCTATCCCAATTAGTGGTTTCGAGCCATACAATAGAACCATCAGCATCATCATTGTCCGCATCGTATGAAATGCATATTGGTTACAATTTCATATTATCAAGTGAGGTACTCACTGGTTGGAGACATTAAGACGTAGGTAAAGAACAAGCCCAATTAGATTGTTCAGCTGATAGCAAAAGCATTCGCAAGATGAGCTTCGCAATAAATGCCTGACAATCAAGCAACCACAAATAAAGAATGATAAGCAAGAAGCACTGGCGTCATCCAACAAAATTTGCTTACCAAAAGGCCTACAAACGTGCACAAGTTTTCACACTAAGCCTTATCTGAATATCTTTCGGCAGTCGCAAGCATACCTATGTAATGCTATGTTTACAGCAGCAGGCTTTGGAATGTTAACAATAACAATGGGGGTCAGCAGGTCTCATCCTTTGATGCCCCTCATTTCGTAGCATCATGTACTTGTTATCTCCAGCATATCTAACACTCAAGCAATATCGGTCTACAGGCCGTCGACACACGTGTGTTATTACGATGAGGCAGCGACCTCCTCACGGAAAACTTCGTACAGGCCAAATAACCTGCGTCAGAGATTTCGGAGCGTTAAAAAGGGTTCATTGAGCCCTCTTTATTGACGTGTTATAATGCTCCCCTTTCGTGGGATGGAACTTTTTCACTGCGGACTACTTATCATGTCTTCTCGAGTTTGCGACGAAATTTGTTAAGTAAAAATAAAGGTTGCTTGTCTGATGGCTTGCTGACGGGCTCGAAGTCCCGTTGATTCCACAGGTTACCTACGTAACAAGACCAATCGCGAGCTCTGTGACAGGGTTGAAGCATTGAGAGAGTGGCCCACCCGTCTTCCGAACCGTTCTCACCCTTCTGAACAGTGAAAAAATTTAAATACATTTTTAGAAATATATTCTATAAAAAATAGAGAGTAAGAAGAAGAAATCACAGACGCTGATGCTAATAAGACCTACTTATGGTTTGCGACTCGGCGCTGAGGAAAGGAGATAAGGGGGTGAACAATTAAAAAAGTCGTAGTTTCTCCAGAAAGGCGAAGCATAGGTTGCGATAGCAAATTATTGTATAGCTATACGAAGTACGGATAGTAGTTTTATTGGCCGTCTAAGCTTGTAAACATAAGCATTCTAACTGAATTAACAAGCATGGTGTCACACGCGCACAAGCAAACATGAACGCATCTCATTCGATGCCTGCGGGAAAGAAGGAAGGAAAAAGTGGAGAAGGAAAGGCAGGGAGGTTAACCAGTTTTGCTTAACCGGTTTGCTACCCTACATATGGGAGCGGTCGTAAAATGGGACGCACTTTCAACACGTTGAACAAGATAATGCCCACAGAACATGACGTCCAAGCACTTCAAAACATTTGTGAGAAAGGAGGTATGGAGTTTTCGGTAGGTGACAGCATGTTGCAGACCATTCCACAAGTTCTTTTATGTTGCTGTACAACAACGGGCGATATATTGCAAACAAGCACGCGAGCAAATAAACAAAGAAGTAGACTGAAAAGACAAAAAACACAACAGAATCCAAAGGAACAAGGGCTAGTTGAGACAGGTAAATGAAAAATTCCGGCAAAACCCATCGCAGGATTGATGTCGACGTTAATGCGATCAGCACTGAAGCAATGTAGCGACGCACTGTAGCACCGCCGCCGAAACGCGTCATGTATGAGGCGTGTGTGCAGCCTTGCCTTTCTCTCTCGCGCGCTTCTTCTTTGGTCATGCTGTGCCATCTAGCAGCAACGCTAAGAAGTCTGTGTGTGGCGTGTGTGTGAATATGTATTCAGGGAAGATTGTCTATATATACATCTTACACGTGTTCGGTTCCTGCCAGCAACGCCGAAGCTTTAAAGGCATTTTTGTGCAATTGTGTAACGGCACATACCCAATGGTACTTACCCAGCGACCCGAGTCGGCGTCACAGAAGTTCATTGAACAGCGGCACATACCCTGTTGCACATACGCAGTGACACAAGTTCAAGTGAAAGCGGTTTATTCAAGTCCGGCACATACCCAGTTACACATTGTTGCCAATTGCCAAGTTGGCATCAGGGTGATTCATTGAACAGCGGCACATGCTCCGATGGTTGGTTGCGCTACCCATCCTATGTGAAACCCAAGGGTTCTACGTAAACTGTGAGCCAGGTTGACGTGGAAATGGTTAGACAGTCAGATAGACAGCCCCCGGAAAGTGCGTGAATTACCCTAAGAATGCTTATGGCATGATAAAAGAAAACAGCCACATAAAAAGCATACTTTGTTCAGAGGATGTTCTTAAGCTAGACGTGTTGGCAACAGCACGTGCCAGCTAATTGTTAACGAGCGGCCAGGAATTCGCCATAACCAGATTCCACGCAGGAGCGGACATCTACAGCACAAACAACGTTTATGGACTGCTGATATTACCATGGAAGCTCGCGCAGCTGTCATTGTGGTGTTGTCATCGATGTTCCAGCCTTGTAATCGTTTGGAGGGCATTAGTGCGTTACGCGTAAGTGTGATGGGTGTACTGCAGCGTTCTACACGTATTACGGTATTACAGGTTACGGGAGTCGCCGTGCCCAATCGCACAATGAAACCTGGCTCCTTTTTATTTGTTAGTCCTTTTTTATGCATAGTTCACGCCCTTCAGCACAGCTTTTGACGGCGGGAACTCGCTGTCAAAACGCTGGGGTGAGGAAGCGCAGCAGCAGCAGCGAGCGTATTGACTTTCGAGCTGCGTCTCTCATCAGTGCGAACTTAGCCGCGAATACACAGCGCGCGGCAGACTCTGTCTCCTTCGCAGATGGCTTTCAAGACACAGCGGCCCGAGCGGTCACGCGCGGCCGCCTACGTGCCACCGGAAGTAGAACGAGCATCCCCTCCCTGCCCTCTCCCTAGAGTCTTGCGCCAGAGGGAAGACTGCGCGCTTCGCCCCGCTGTCCCCCCTTGTGTGCGGGAGACTTAAACGCGATCGCCGGCTCACCCACGCACGCTTTCACTCACACATACAACAAGCGGCGCGAGGTGACGATTTTATCGCCCTTGGAGTGTCCATGCAATTGCAATGAAATACAAAGTATGACCAAGTGCAACTAAACACCTTTGCGAGACACAAGGGCTGAATAAAGATTGGTGTTTTCCTTTTTAAGATGGGACATTGAAAACTACCTTCTCATTTTGTACTTTGCTGCTAAGAATAAGCACGCACCCTCACATATTATTTAGTGCGGTCAATTGGTCCTCAAAGAAATTGTGCGAAGAAAGACCTCAGAAAATTTTATTAGAAGAATAACGTCGGAGAAAAACGCAGGCTTTCTTAATGGTTAGAATTCGACACTCGCCTACGAAAATGAAACAGCTCTTCTGAATTAGCCCTTTCTGCAGGCACAGAGAACACAGCACAATATTCCTTACTGCATTGAATTGAGAGCAGGTGTGTAAACGTTAAAGAGAAGTATAACCGATTATAAGTACAATCATCTCATTGAGAAATGTAATTGATTACAGTTACTGATTTCTGTTGTACAAAAGTAATTGAGCAATTACTAAAAAGTATTGAATTGTTTAAACATTCGTTTCTTCCCTACATTTATTAACATTGCACAAACACAGTAAATAGAACCAGCTGGCCTGGCTCTTTCAATCCACCCTCTGCAACCCTTAACACATTGTTTACTGGCGCTAACAATTGCTGTTCAAAATTTTATTTTCTAATCTTCCCTCTTCTTTTCTTGTGAAGACACCTGCAGCGAAACTGTAAACTCGCTCAATGTGCGCGCTGGAGAAAATGAAGAGTGGTGTTCTATCGTACGAATACCTCGCGCTCAAGGTTTGGCTACTCAGTGCTGCGATGGTAGGGTGTGGGTTCTCGGTGAAACGCAGCGTTTCATTGCTGCTGGGGTTAGGGAAACGCGCTTCCCGATAGGGCCAGTGAAAAAACAAATGTTTTAGGTGATTCTTTGGCATCAACGTACGTAGTGGCCATCGTTACCGAGCCATAGAAGCGCCGTTCTTGCAAGCCAAAATGTGGTGAATTTCTTCTCGGCGCCCTGCACTCACTAGCCATTCAGACATAGAGAACTAATTCCAGCGGAGACCAGCAAACGGTCGCGTTCTGTGAATAGGTGCCAAATATGTGATGAAATTTAATACAATGCTGCATAAGTTTAGTCCCAGAAAGACTGCCCGTACGTTACAATCACAAAAATATCATAAGAAGCCAACAAACACTGACACCGGGGAAATTACTTAAGCTTAATAAATGAAATAAAGAAATGATTAATTATTGGAAATGAAAGTTGATGAAAAAACAATTTGCCGCATGTGGAAAACGATCCCACAACCTTCGCTTGCGAAGGTTGTGGGAAGTACAAGTACTTACGAAGTATTTACTAAGGTAATCGCAAATAGAATCAGGAACACCTTAGACTTCTGTCTACCAAAGGACCAGGCAGGATTCCGTAAAGGCTACTCAACAATAGACCATATTCACACTATCACTCAGGTGATAGAGAAATCTGCGGAATATAACCAACCCTTATATATAGCTTTCATTGATTACGAGAAAGCGTTTGATTCACTCGAAACCTCAGCAGTCATAGGGGCATTACGGAATCAGGGTGTAGACGAGCCGTATGTAAAAATACTGAATAATATCTATAGCGGCTCCACAGCCACCGTAGTCCTCCACAAAGAAAGCAAGAAAATCCCAATAAAGAAAGGCGTCAGGCAAGGAGATAAGATCTCTCCAGTGCTATTCACAGCGTGTTTACAGGAGGTATTGAGAGAGCTGGATTGGGAATAATTGGGGATAAGAGTTAATGGAGATTATCTTAGTAACTTGCGATTCGCTGATGATATTGCCTTGCTTAGTAACTCAGGGGACCAATTGGAATGCATGATCACTGACTTGGAGAGGCAAAGCAGAAGAGTGGGTCTGAAAATTATTCTGCAGAAAACTAAAGTAACGTTTAACAGTCTCGGGAAGAAAACAGCAGTTTACGATAGGTAGCGAGGCACCGGAAGTGGTAAGGGAATGCATATGAAACCTGTATATCGCTGTGAGCCTCTGGTTTCATCCGTAGGGATGCACGTACTTCGTAGAATAACGCCTTCTCAGGGCGCCTGCACTGCAAGTTGCAATCAAGCGCACTGTAAAGATCCT
This sequence comes from Dermacentor andersoni, assembly GCF_023375885.2. Lineage (NCBI taxonomy): Eukaryota > Metazoa > Arthropoda > Arachnida > Ixodida > Ixodidae > Dermacentor > Dermacentor andersoni. The sequence continues at coordinate 75,642,286 of NC_092816.1, read as the reverse complement.
TTATTTTACACCTTGCATTATCGAGAAACTTCGTACCAGGGAGTGCTCGCTTCGCTGAGGAGCGCGCCAGGCAGATAAGTCCCGGCATACGCGTACACGCCACTCGAAGCGGTTGGCTCGTTCGAGCCTGTTTGCTTTTCTCTTACACAGCGTGTCGGCGGAATGACGGATAACGCCGCGGGTCTCGTCGCTTTTATCGCTTGCCAACCTTCGCTCTCGCCGCGACGCGCAGCGCGCGAATCGGGGCCGCGACGCTTGCATGAATGAGCAGCGGCCACGAGCGCCCGCGACCGCCGTGTAGCCGCCAGAGTCGCTCGGAAAGGCGCGTCCACGACGCTGCCGGCTGCCGGCGTTTAACGTTACGCGTGGTCACGGTTCGAGCGGCGCATCCTCCCCAACACTATTGCCGCAGATACTTCCGTTGTCTACGCTGGAGATAAATAAAAAGAAATGGGAGATAATGCAGCGTGTGAGGTGCCCGGAAAAGGCGGGTCGGTAGGGTGGTCCGTCGCCGAAACTGAATGCTCTCGACAACACTCTCTGCCCGCGAACACATAACCTTGTGTCGGTTCGGTTGTGCCTTCCTGTTACCTAGCGCGAAACACGGAATTCGTCGTGCGCGTTTGTGAAAGCCTTGGCGCCGAAATTAGCTGCTACGAACATCTTGTGTAGTGATAAAGTCTTTGAATATGGAGCGTAAGGCTGATTTTTTTTTTTTTTTTTGCGTTTCATTCCCCGTCAGTAAAGCTTATCATTGTCCATTTAACAAGCTGATGAGCCAAGTTTCCGCATAGCTTTTCAGTCACTCATTTCCCGCTTACTGCAACCTTGACATTGGAAGAACACTGCGAACCGCTCCTACTCTATTGATATATATATCTATTGATATATCGGATTTATCTGTATCACTTTGAAAGCCAGCACAGTTTCGACACACAGAATATATTCGTAAGCGAGAAACAAGTTTCGATACTTTACCGCGTTCGCGTCGCGTTCGCGTGCTGTCGCTTCGATGTTTGCGCGAACGACATGGGGCGCCACGGAGTTTATAAAGACCTCCCAAGTCGTACAGCCCACACTAAATAAGCGCAAATATTATCAACAGTAACTTTACAAGAACATGTAAATCGTACTGTCACGCCATAAAGGCTGGGGTTGTTGGAAATGGTATTCAAGAGAAAGTTATGCGGAAATTTTCTACTGTAGGTTATAACTATAAAAAAATGCGTCGGCATGTTTGTATTTTATTTGTCGCTGTGAATGATCGAGAAGCAGGTCTCTTTCCTCATTTCCTTTCGCAATTTGTTGTATAGCATGCGCAACGACTGTTATGGATCTACCCCTATCATGTGCTGCCAGTTTCCGACCATTGGTGGTGACGCAGCTAGCCAAGCGATGGTTGACACTACTATTTTCTCGCCACCTTCGGTTTCTTGTCTGAAACTGAATTAAAAGCTGAGCTCAACTGAATTACATTGAGGTGTTACGCATAGCTTGTGCCATGTGCCAGTTCCTGTCGTTTCTAACATAGCCCTGCCAATACTTTGACCTCACTGGTTGCCTTATTTTCTGCTTGCCTGGTGTTATTACCTGCTTCTATCGCTCAGCACGCAATATGGTTGATGTAAAGATCAAACCTTGCGAATAATTTAATGCCGGTAAGGATTCTCACTTATTTTCTAAGAGCTTAATGAACTCTCGCTTGCTTCTTTTCTCTCTCTCTCTCTTGACTCAAACTGATTTTATTGCTTCAAAGTCACTGTCTTGAAAAAGAAAGTCCAGGTTTTCGACGTATAGTAATATCCCGTAGGCTAAATTGTTCAACTCTACAGAAGTGTGCCCCTAAAAAAAATGAAAAGGTACATATACTATGGTTTATGCTCTCTTTGTAGTTCCGGGGTCGCGCGGTTTTCAGCTAACCCTAAAAATTCCAACTTGGCTCGTGCTTCTAGTATACTGACCGGCATGTCTGTCATTAACGTTTCTTGCAAATCTCCCATGTGACCACAGCTTACACTGGCGGAACCTGAGGTGTCAGGGCCATAGGCTTTCGTATTGTAGCAGCGCAAATATTCCAATAAATCTTGGCTACGCACCGACAGACGTACATTTAGTAGAGATTAGAATCGCCACTTCGCTTTCTTTTGTAATCTAACAGAGAATAAATTGCCGATGAAAATATTTGCCAACTGAACGCAGAGCTTTTTCATTTACGTTTTACAGAGAAAATTTATTTGTTCTCCGATAACGCAAAAGACTAATTACCTCTTTTGATGCTCCGTATACCACGCTTTGAGTGTATAGATAGCCTTCTATAAGCTTTCGTATTTCGAATGAATACCTCCTGCTGTAATGTCTCGTTGGCGATGGAGGTACTGAATAAATAAATAAATAAAACAATGCGCAGGTGCGCAAAGCTTGCTAAAACCATTGCCCTGATAGTCGATAGTTTTATTCTATATAACGGCGTTCAAATTCAAAGCACGCCTTTCATGCCGCGTCTGTGGCAGCTGCCAAACCTGACCACAAGTCTTTTTGCTTCCGTCTATGCCTGACCATATGTTACACCGGCATATTTTCATGCGTGATTTTCCTATACGTGCTTTTAGCATTTCGTCACTGTCTACAGTCGCCGTCATAATAGGAGTTTTGCAATCAAAAGTGCGGAAAACAACACTCGAAAATAATCTTAATCGGAGAACAATGAAGGGATTCTGCGCTCCAGTATCGTCGTGCAGCTCTAGACAGCTGATCGAGAACGGGACACACTGGCACCTTATCGGGCGTGACTGCGTATTTCGCGCGCTGAGAAAGCGGACGCTGCCGAGACGCGACGCAGCTTGCGGGAGATGCCTGCTATCTAGTCCGGAGACCTGTATCTAACGACATTGCATTCGCCGTTTCGTACTTCAAGCGGCCATGTTCGCACTTCTTTCTCGAGGTGCACATGATAAGCACCGCAATGTACGTCCAGATGACGCGAGCCGGGGGGGGGGGGGGGGGGGCGAATTCGAGACAACGTTGTTTTTACAGCCTCCCCTAAAAATCTACCATAACGGCACTTTTTGCATTATACTGCAGAGAGATGGAGAGGCCGAGGGAACATACTAGAAGTTGAGTAGTGGGGCGAGAAGGCGTGCGGAGGTAGGACGGGAGAGGGAAGCGTATAGCGGAACAACAAGAGCGATGTATCGTCGCGTACCAACCACCCTCCTCTACGTCGTCGCATGTGTTTTGCGGTCCAAAGTACGCGGACCGTCGTTGCACTGTCGTGATTGGCACGCAGGACGACACCGGACGTGCAAGGAAACCACGTGACTGCTCATCCTGGACCAATGGCGGGGACTGGAGCGGCTCGCGACAGGCGCTACTTAAGCGGTGTCCCAGGCTCCGTGGCCTCAGCACGGGTTCGCCCCTTCAGCCGATGCATCCACGTGAACGACTTTGGAGCGACTTTTACATCGTGCCTTTTCGTTCGGACCAGTTCTCTGAAGCGACCTCGTGTTTGAGACCTCGTTTGAGCGTCTACCATACTCCAGAATGGTGTCCACAGCTGCGGTCGAGTTTATGGCGGTTTCGGTGAGTCGTCGTCTTCTTTCCAGTTTACTTCCTCAAAAGAAAAGAAAATCGGAAACCTAGTATATCTTAGACGTGAAATGATGGCTATTAGCGAAGTTACTTCCGAGTTCGATTTCGAGTGTCCAAGATTCAGAAGTGATGTGCTTTCGAAATTCTTTTCATAAACCGCGCTTTGGGCCCCAATTTCAATTCAATGTGGCTTCCATAAAGCACGCGTTATGCGGTACGAAATGCAGACATGTTAAAAGGAAATTTTATTGCCGACTTAAGCTCGCCAGAAGATACATTGTACCCGATCTGGCAGCCTTGCGATGGGAAATATCAAAAAGGTAATAAAATAAATTGAGGCTACAAATTACCTCTGTATATGTTGTTCTACGCAATATGACATTTATCCGGGGGATCAATTTCACGGTAATAGAAACCATAACAGTCCGGATAGCACAGCTGTTTTTGCAAATCCTAAATGCTTTATATTTTCATACGTTTTATTTTTCGACAAAGAAATACATTGCTACAATTTTCTGCATATTTTCCTTTTTTGCACATGACATGTTTTTTTTTTTTTTTTTGCTATTACAATGGTAATCCTTTTGTTCTAGACTACCAGAGACTTCCAGCATTTAGGAAAGAAAGCTTGGCCAACGTGCCAAAGCCCATAACCTCTCAAACACTAAGAATTAAAATTTGCCATACTGCGATCGGGCAAAAATCTCTCCCTATATACATATATTTTTTTTTTCATTTAAATGTGCTCCCGCTTCAGGAGCATTCCTTCAGTAGCGTCGATAATGTTTTTCTGTATCTTACGACTGCAATGTTGTGGTGAATCTAAACTCGTTGAGTGCAGCTTCTAAACCGGGTGTGGAGTTTGTGCCAGAGTTTACATGCCTGATTTTACTACGCCATTCGAATCAGCACGACGACATAGGCCGCAGTTTAACTTTAGCGCACCATTTGTGCAGTGTCGGGACGTGACGAGCTTGAACCTGACTGACAAGTGTGAGTTCGTTCGTTCTGAACCATCATGTGCACCCAACATGGGCTTCGTCAACTACATGGAGGTGATCTACTGCCTCCTGGGCCCGCAGCACTACGTGGAGTCTCTCCTGCTCACGGTGAGTGCGCTGTTTGAGCACATAGTGTCACCTGTTAATTTCTTTGATCATATTTAGGCCTTTAGTCACATTCGAGGAATGTTGTGTGATGGAACAAGTTGAGGGGAAGGGATTCTTGGAACCGCAACTATTACACTCCGCGAATAAACGTCAAAAATGTTATTATGGCTCATAGCAAAAGAAAGCGATAAAAACGGCACGTGTTTTTTCATACATGTAAATTACAATAGCCATCACCATCATCATAATCGGAGCTCCAGTTACCTTCGCTCTGCGTCAGCCAAATACATCCCATACGTGCACATTTGTCATTTTTATTGCTCCACCTAATGCCTCGCCAAGCTCAACTGCGTTTTCTTTTTCGTTTGCAACAATTATTTTAGTGTAGTGGGCCACGGGTTATTTTTTCTGCGCTCATCACCTGCTCAACTGCATTTCTTGCTCTTAATGCTCGATATATTTTCGAAGAGCTCTGCTAAACTGGGTTAGCGCCACTCTAGAGATCTCGTTCAAGCTGAGTCTTTCTGTTGTCAGTTTCCAGCGATGGCCTCACCAGAGGTTCTTAGTATTGTGTGCTAGCACCCTGTGCATGCTTGGTCACGAGCTCTATGCAAAGCCGCTAGGGAGTGAGGGTTCAGTGCACAATACAATAATGACGTGTACATATCTTCCTTTTAGCTTTTACATGAAGAAGAAAACTGACATTTTAAAATACAATTACCTACATTGCGTCATCCTTTATTAACACATAAAAATGCCACGTTCCACTTTTATGCGAATTAAGCGAATTATGCTTTCTTTTGCTATGAAAAACAGCAAACTATGTTAAGCTTACGCATGGCTGCCAGATTGCAGCTCGCAACAGATGTAATTGAAACTAATTGAATTCTACATATATTTTTGCAGCTTATATAAAAATGACGCTGCTTCAAAGGCAGGGGAACACACTTTGGTGACATGAAACCGATAAATGCTGTATTTGTGGAGCACACCAGGATCTAAGATGTTCTTTTTTCTCTCTCTTCTCTTTCTTATTTTTACTTGAAGAATTAGTTTTGCTGTCTTTCTCCGTCAGAAAGCTGACCATCTAGAAGAGAAATTTCTCATGCTGTCGCTCCCAATATGCAGCTGTGTCCTCCGCATCACATCATTAAGCAATGCCGCGCCACAAGTCCGCGACAGGGATTGCCTAAGTTTATAGATGCCCCATAACCAGCGTCGCATACGTCGTTACATGGTTGTGCGCAAACAACATGCTATGAAAGTTCACCACAGATAAGGGCAATCGCAACGGCGTATGAAGGTGGCATCGTGCCATGGCTTGCATAAAGGTGATGGCCAGTATTGCATCATAAAGGTGTTTCGGCTTCAGGCGTGGCGACCCAAAAAATGTTGGCGGCTACTTAGCTATCCAAGCAAGCATTGCGATGATTATCGCAGTTTGTTCCAAGTAATAGTTGTAGGCTGTCATAATTAGATTAAAGTTTTGTCATAGATGAGTTCTTTGAAAGTTGAAGTCAATCTTGAACCTGCAGATTGTCTCGATAGAAAATGTACTATTCATGTAGCTTTATTTTACATCAGCGTCACGTCACCTTAACGTCACACATGCACTATTCAAGCCATGAAGTGTCAAAACATTTAGCGTTATGAAATAGCGAGGGCTGCAAGATCAATTTCTTTGTCCCTCTTTCTTTATTGGCGTTAATGGCGCACAAAAGATACAGGAAGGTTTCAGCAACAAGATGCATAATCGTAATCGTCGAGTAAGTGTTAGCTGTCGCCTGCCACTCAGCATAAACGAGATTAACGTGTTACTCTCATCAAGTGTATAAGATTGTTAAATTTGGGGGCTACTGGGTAAATATTCTAAATATTACCTCCGCGCGAGACAACTTCCATATTTTGCGTGTTTTACCTTTATTTAACCAATCTATGTGAACTTCTCGAGTTACAATTTAGGAGTGACTGTTGGGGTACAATATTTTACGCATACATAAAGTAGAAGAACCCTAACTACATCTATGTCTGCGCCTTGTCGAGATATAACAGAAGTATTCTGGTTAACTTTCCGTTAGCCTGACATGCTCAAGGTCGATACGAGGATAAAAAAGAGTAACACTGCACGTGTTACGAGATTAGGGTTTGGTTTTATGCGCTATTATCCTCTACGTACCGCCTGTTTGACCGATGTATTTACGTTTCTTAATCTTTCTCCACTCACAGGTGGCGTGGTTACTCGTGTTGTTCGTCGGCCTCGGCGTTACGTCAGGTGACTTGTAAGTGACCATCAGTCCGTTAGGCTACGACAAATTCATAGCCTGTCATGCCTGCGCCGGTTTTCACACTTACAGGAAGTGATTTAACGGTTGCGAAAGCAAGAGCAAGAATTGAATTAAGAAAGCAATTCATTTCTGCATAGCGAATGGACACATTCTCTTGCTTACCTCAGGTACCGTGTCGCAAACGTGTGCAGCAATTCAGCATGCTTGTCTCTCAGAACGGTTAATAAATTAACAAGTGAGATGCACAAAAAGAAAGAAATACGAGCGCCTGCCCTCTTATGACAATGCGTTAAGTGAATCGCTAAAGCTAGTAACACAGCGCAACCATGTTGAATCAACTGTGCTATACCCAGGCGCATATCACCAAATTTGTGCCAACTAAGGTCATTCTAGTTTATTTAGCGTTGTCGTCTTATTTACCACAGTGTACGATACTGTATTTTGAAGGCAACAAACTCCTTATGTCCGATCATCTCGCATTCAGTTGAAAAATAACACTTTATTTTTCTTTTCAGCCTGACTCCAGCGTTGTTTGTCATCTCAAAGACGCTACACATGTCCCAGAACATGGCAGTATCCTTTGCATTACATAAATGTGGGCTGTATATCTACTACACCAAATATCCGACAATAGTTTAAATGTCGTCCTAATAGTGAGAACGTTTTATCACTCGCTACAGTAAACTGTGAAGTGAAATGGTGCTGCAATTCTTTCTACAGTTTTCTTTTTATTCATAATGCATGTCATCCTGCATTCGGAATGCTTGACATGGCTTTGGCCCAATTTCTTGTCGTGGCTGATAGATTTGATTTCCCTAGATATTACAGCATACCATTGTCGTAAATTCATAGCACTGACAACGTGTTTAGATTTCAAGATCTGTATTTGATAAACAAAATAATCTACAGATAAAAATGGTGGCAGTCCAGCTGGTAGTCATTGTGCTTTGATTATTTAGAGGGTTCATTGGAATATAGTACCACGTAGATTTATATAAAAATATATGATGTTGCCTTGACTAAAGTGCATGGCGTCACACTCCTGGCATTCGGGAATGGCTCTCCAGACATCTTCGCTGCCCTAGCAGGAGTGAGACAAGGATCATACGAGCTTGTCATTGGAGGCCTTATTGGTGGGTTGAACTTCGTAATCTATATCGGATTTTCCGAAGTTTCCTTGATGTGCCCAGCTGTGTGAAATATCTTGTCTGGTTGGTTGAAACTATTTCTTTTGCAGTGATGTAGGAATGACTAGTCGATTCATTCATTCACTTGAATGTTGAATGTTCGACGAACAATTTATCTTCATGCTCAAACGTTCGTAAAGCGTGGTTCTTTGAAAGGCAGGTAAAGTCATTCGTTTTTAATTCATTCATGAAATTTATTCAATGAAACGAACCTGGAAAAAGAACACTTTCAAACCAAACATCAGTCAGTCGTGAGCAGCGCATTAATTTTGTACAAAATAATTACCTTGGACACCATGGGAAAGGCGGTATTAGAGCCACGCAAGCTTTAATTCTACTGGTGCCGCACATGATGTCTAAAGTACTTGCAAGAAGTACCAACAATAACTGTATCTGAAAGGCTTCACCTGGCACTCTTGAAATCCTTCATATACAGTAATAACCTTTCAGTATTGCCTAGACAATCTAGTCAGCATTATAAGGCTTTACTGAAATAATGCAATCCCTGTCGCTCGGTTTATAGCATGGAAAAACGTTTTGCTCTTGCTGTTTCCAAACAGCCGCCTGCCGATAACGCAGAACAATGTTACTTGGAGCATGAACTTTCACAGGCCTAAATTGTTTGCTCCTGCGCAGGTGGCGGGATTTTCGTCACCACAGTTGTAGCCGGATCGGTGTTTCTTTCGAAGCCTTTCAAGCTGGCCGCTCGACCCTTCACAAGGGACTGCGTGTTCTACTTCACCGCCGCGGCCTGGGCCTTCTATTTGTTTTACACGGGAGAGATCACCATGATGCATGCTATAGGTAAGGCGAAGTTATTTCCTTAAAATATTAAAATATTATTGAAGTAAGATAACGATGAATAAAGATAAGATAAAACTTAGCTAGGAAACCAATGATTTCTTTTCCAAGGTTCATCACCCATAATAACTGCGTCTTATTCTTAATTTAATTCTTAATTTATTCTTAATTTAGGCTTTAGGTGACAATTGACATAAGCATTTCATTACGATGTTATAATGGTCGTTCTTTCGTTCATAAGGACGAATATGACGTACCAATGTGAGAATGTTTTTGGCTTACTAAAATATCAAAATTCTGCGGAACGCGTGGCAGTTCTGCAGCACAATACTAGTTCAGAAAATTTTGACATGAACTTGTGATAACAGTAGTTTTGCCAACCGTTAAGTCCAAAGTTAAGCTCAAAGGATCAAATTAAAAGAAAACCTGTAAAGAGCTTTAAGCTAATGTTTTCTAAAAGATGGCATTACAATGGCAAAGAGCAAACTGATTAGCTTACATAACGAAAGAAATGGACTGAGCCTAGGAAGGAAGAAATTCAGCGTTCAGCCTTGAAGCTCAGCGTTTTGTTTCTTTATTACCATGCAGGTTTCATCTGCCTCTACTGCGTATACATTACTGTGGTCATCGTTAGTGGAATAGTTTACCAGAGGTACCTGGCTAAAGAGCAGAATCGCAAACAGCGAGACGAAGAAAAAACGTGCCACAACGAAAAGCCTTCCAAAAACGGTAGGTGCTTCGCCACACGACCAGCGCTGCTGGTGCTTACGGTTTGCAGCTCAAACTGCCAAACCGGATGGGCGCCATTTCTGCGTCAGCAGTGCCACCTCACCTCGGTGCTGATACGCGTCCACCAGATCGTGTGTGTGAGATGCAGAAACCTCTCTCCGAGCTTTTGGCAGACGGCTTCACGAAAAAGTGCAACGGAAGTCCCCCTTTCTCCTGCGGGAAGGAGGAGGTCTTCCGAGACCAAGGTCGGGAACACGCACTTTCAGCTGAGGCGTGGCTGTTAAAAGGCGGATTCGACGTTTCTGTGGCCTCACGCAAGTAAGGTATACAAAGCTGTCCTTTCAATTATTTTTCTGCTCCCCTTTCACTGTACCGTTCCCGCTGCCCATGACGGCCCGTGGCGTCTTTGTCTCCCTTATTCCAGGAGTACCTCGAGAGTCGTAAGCTCTCCGAGTTCTCATACCTTTCTCGTTCTGGTTCTGTTCATTTGTTTCGGTTTTTCATGTTGGCTATTCCATGCCAATAGTTGCGATGATTCTACTGTCACTGACTGTATTAAGGGCGTGTGAAAGCTCTCTTTCCCGTTGTCTTTTACGTTCCATCTCATCCGCTTCCAACACTTTTTCGTTCCGTAGCTTTATGCACTGTTGCAGGAGGTTCTGACTCTGACATGTTCAGCGCTGTTATTGTGACACCATTGTTGCTGTTTTCTGGTCGTGACAATGTGTTATGTGCTGTACATCGGGGTGCAAAAAAAAAACAAAAAAAAACATTCGAATTCCTACAGTGTATAATAAACCAAGTGTATCTCATAGTGAAAACACTGTCATGGAGGCCGACTTTTCATGTGCGTCTGATGTGTTGAAAATAATGTCTGCTTATTGTGAATACCTTGACGCTTGGACCCATGAAGGCATGCATCTTGTTGACGGCAGCACATATATAAAGTGAAGCATGTTATCCTGCTGATGTGTATGTGCACCTCTTCTGCTTTTATTTTGATGATGTTCGTGGAACCCACCTTGACACAACTTGTTAAGCCTACAGTTCAATGGGAATGGACGACGTTATGATGATTGATGTTGCATGGAGAACAACGTGTTTCGTGAGACTTGTGCTTTTCTTGACCGTCGAATATGTATCAAAGTCATAAGTCGTCTGCATATCCTGCGTTCGAGTACTGCATTTTATTACCAAACTCAGCACGCTAGCAGAAGCGCGAACAAGCTCCTGTTTGCAATCCTATGGATGTAAGCCTTTTTAAAGTGTCCTTCCTTCCAGCACTACGTTCACCTTCCTCTGTTCGTCTTTGACAACAGAGACAACAATGCAATAGTGCTTGTTCCTCAAAACACGCCGTACTGTCTTTCGGAATGTGAACTAGTGCAGCGGTTTCGAATCCCCAACAATGAACGCCTTATAATATGAGTTTGAGCATAATGAATTGCATATTTTATTTATTAAGAAGTATACGGTGATTGAAGCGCCGCGTGACACATTTATTTATTTGAGTGGGAAATCGAAAAGTTTAGTATACTTCAAGAGAACTAAAAAGGAATGCAAAGTGCTCGAACGCAGGACAAATGCCTTAATTCTTGGGTCTTTGTCTTCCAGGCCCCAGCGCTAAGATGGCGCGCCTCACCGCCCACAGTGTGGTGTCCCGCCCAAGAGCGCTATAGCCCCAAAAACACATGCTGGCAAATGCCAACCGTAAAGCTTAAGACACAAATGAGTGCGTACCACACGGCCAAGCTTCCACCTACCCACAAAAAAAGAAAACCACCACCAGGTACCGCATTCTTGGTCACAAGAACAGGTACATTGCTGCAACTCAAAAAGAACAGGCAACGCGGACATGTGTCTTGCATTTAGCATAAAGGGACGGCGAGAAGATCGACGCAAGGACACGCCTGACGCAAACGCTGGCGCCTCTCCGGATCGCCAATAGGGGAAAAAAAAACGCAAGTGCGAACGGAGGCTGCGAGTGCATCGAGCGTGTTCTTGTGACAGTCTTCTCGAGTCCGTTTATGGTAAATCTTCACTGGTATACCCCGAAGGTACCTGTTCTCACAATATACCTTACTTTATTCGTAGCCAGCCGTCTAGGACCTTATTTCATATTCCCCTGTTTGGCGCTTCCTTTCGGTTACAGAGGCATGTACAGTTTCAAGCGAAGTGACCTTCAATGGAAGACGGCACGTTTTTGACGACCCTGAGCGCAGTTATGTTGTTCCAATAGGTGAGTGCACTGGGTGTTGTCGACAACACAACCAGTCTCCCGTATTACGACACTCCTGTCGTAAGCCGTTGCTTTGTAGCAGCAATTTTTTTCATATGTTCGTTTACGAAAGGACATGCCTCTGATTACTTCTGTGTAGTCTTTCTCCATATTCGTAATATTCATCCGGACTTCGCTTACGAACTTCTGATTGAACAAATAAAAAAAACACGCCTGTCCGGAAACGTGACGTTGCGATGATGTGCCGTATTAATTAAATTATGGGGTTTTACGTGCCAAAACCACTTTCTGATTATGAGGCACGCCGTAGTGGAGGACTCCGGAAATTTTGACCACCTGGGGTTCTTCAACGTGCACCTAAACCTAAGTACACGGGTGTTTTCGCATTTCGCCCTCATCGAAATGCGGCCGCCGTGGCCGGGATTCGATCCCGCGACCTCGTGCTCAGCAGCCCAACACCATAGCCACTGAGCAACCACGGCGGGTTGTGCCGTATTAATATTAAGTAGCATCTTTCTTTTGCCACATTTGTTAAGTCTGTCATATTGTGTCGAATCTCTTTGCCTTGCTTCTCTTTACTCTTTTCACTAATAGCTAGGTGCTTCGCTTCACTTTAAATAATATTGTATTGGAGGTTCTTCGTACAGCAGGTAACCTTTATGTACAACTGACTTCACTAATTTAAGGGTAGTTCACTAGTAGAGATTAAGCAAATAACTGTGGTCGATTTTGGCCAATCTAAAGTTCTTACTCGAGCCTGTCTTTGAATGCCTTGAGGCCTGTCAAGCTGTGGAAGACAGAAACACAGCACTGTGGCTGGGGAAATACAAATTTTTTTTTTGTTCTGCTGTAGTCTTCCATGAGGTCGAGTGATTAGAATAATCAGAGGCAAAATAGTGACAGAAATGAAATATGTATCCAAATATAAAGGTCTTACTACTTAAAAGTTGTAAACATTAGGTCAGCCTCCCTCACGCGCTGTTGTTTTACATAATCATTCCAATTATATTTTTGTCTAAAGCCTTCAGATACCTGAACACCGAACCGCGAAATGAAGTTGAAGTGGCCGAGAAAGACAACATAGTGCCAGATCCCAATGAAGGTGTCTACTACATCAACCTCGGCGCTGATTGCCTTGAAGAGGAAGTTGATGGTGAGCTCAAGTCTTCGAGATTAGTTATCTTGAAAACCGATGTACGGCCCACTTACGTTGGCTTGCAACTAATAATCTCCTTAATTGACGAATAATAGTCTCCTGTACCGGTTAGTGCAATCTTTTGTGCCCGTTTTATAGTAGTGTCACATGAACAGTGCCTTCATTTAGCTCGTAAGGGACATGGATATCGTCATGCTTCAATTAATTTGTGAGCGTAACCTGTCGCTCATCAAGTTTGAAGTGTGCGAGGCTTTGATGAAAATTGTCAGAAGTGGTCTGCTCACACTCGACTATAAGTTCACCGAAACTATTCCACCTCTCGGTTCCAGTGACGAAGGAGACAATCCCAGAAGTCCATTTTTCTTTGCAGTTTACGGAACTCGGAGTTTGAGCAAAAGCTTAATTCCCGCGAAGCCTAGCCACATAGCCTCGAACTCGAAGTTCTAGTTCGTAGTACCGTTTCCGACATACACAATGATGCATTAAATTGGAAGCACTATACCCTAACGAAGCAAACATTCACATTTGTTGTGGATCCCGCACGATAAACAATGAATGACACAAACGCGTTTTCTTCCAAATTTTCAGCCATATTCTTGATTCTCAGCTCGTAAGCTAAGTCTTATACAAGGAACAGATTATGTGCTTCTGCATTCGACTTAACCAGCCAATTGAAGCCTCGCAAAGCTTAAAGCAGTACATGTTTTTTTTTTCTTTCTTGCAGTGGACACACTTACCATTGTCGTCGATAAACCAAGGCGAAGCTCAAAGCTGGACAAGACTCCTTGCATTACGCTGGAGAAGGAGGAAGAGAGTTCGACGAGCCTTGTTTTAGATGTGATCAACAAGCTTCTCTCAGTTAACTTGGACGAGAAGGAAAGGGAACCGTTCCTGATGTACCTCGTCAGCATCTTTAAGGTAGCTGCCTGCCCTGCTCTTGCTGCTGCGCAGGCGCGTTCGAACAACTAGAAAGCAGAAGTGGTACAATGAGTGCAGTGATATGGTTGAGCTTATTAAAGGGGAATTCTTCATTTCAATATTTACACATAAATCCGGCATGTTTGAGGAAGCGTAGTATTTATTGATTGATTCCCGAATAGGACAAAATAATTTCTTATTGTGCTATGTGAGTAAGGCGTACTCCGACATTAGCTTATCTAATTCGGTGTGAACGTTGTAAAACACGTCACGCAGAAAATATAACCAAGGTTGCAGAGTGACCACACATCGATTTGATATTTCTTCTCCGTTCGCTTTTAGGCACGTTCGGTTGGGACTTTTGTTTTGAAGAAATGATCCACAGTACATTGTTTTTTACTCTTGTGGACGACAATACTTAAGAACAGATATGGACCCACTCCGGAGGATGGCGTACAACGATGGTTGATTTCGCGATACTACAGCACCTTCATTGAGGTCGTCAGGTTCACAATGTTATCTCATGAAGCCCTTAACTGCACAGAGACTTGTTTGCACAGAAATGATGCTATCGACGTCCCCACTACGTCTAATGGGCTTTAGTTTAGTGCATTGCACCCTAGGTATAAAAAAAAACATAGATTACGAGTAAATACAAAGAGTTAATCACATTGTTTGCTTGCCTTTGTTATCATTCGGCGAGACGTTGCAGCAGATACCCTAGAAACGTCTGCGCCGATATATTCTAAGCAAATTTTCACAGAACGCTTGTTTCTAGAATAGCATGGAATTGTAATGGCATATATTAGACTATGAGCTAGGGCAAGCTCAACAACAGATGACGACAGAGAGAGAGAGAGAGAGAAAGGTAAAGGAAAGACAGGGAGGTTAACCAGAGATTATCTCCGGATGGCTACCCTGTACTGGGGGAGGGGCAAGGGGATGCGATAGGTGAGAGAGAGAAGGATAAAAAAACCTACACACACACGCACGTACACACTAACTGTTTGTGTGGGCACTGTCACGCCGCCCGCAAAGGTGTTCCTAGTGTTACGCACTGTAACCGTACAATCCTACGTCACATGGATGCGCAGCTTAGGCTATATAGCTGGTACAGTGATTTAAGCTGTTTTTTTGCGTGCTTATTTGTTACTTTCCTAGCGGCAAAGGGAACATGACTTCAGCGCTGTTCCTCTTCCTCTCCGATAGATTCCTGTCTTCTTTGCATTGGCAATAACGACGCCCGTGGTGGACCTCACCAAGAAGAACAACAACTGGTGCCGCCCTCTCAACGTGATCCACTGCATTACGGTCCCCGTATTCCTCGTCTTCGTCTTTGGGCGTAAGCAGTCCTTTCGTGGAATTTGCAGGATCCGTTCACAAGTATTTCTTGTAGATTTCACAAAATTGCCGTACTGAAGATCGAGTCATGTTAGACATTGATAAAGAACGATTACATGCGCTCGCTCATCTGCTTGCTATACTGAATTTCTCTGTAGAGAACTCCATGGAAACGTGTGGTTTTCAAAGAGTTTTCGATACTGCATATTAGCGTTAATGTTTACATGAATGCTGAAATCGGTTGATTGCACTAAACTTCAATTTAAAATTATTTATGCTTTCCACATGAACGCGGAAACTTCCGCGTTTACGTGGCTAGTACTCTAACAACCTTTGATAAAGCATTACTCAGAAGTGGAGGTCGACCTTATAATGCGAACGATTTAGATTTTGTGTGCGTGTTCTTCGCTATATCTACATACCATACGTGCATTCCCCATGTATCTGTCTCACAACAAAAACGCTGCCACTAATCCTTCGTGCCTATCCAGCGGACACTTGCCGGAAATGTCTGTATTTCTATCCACTCGTTTAGATAGGTAAGGTACGTAGCTTCTGACCCCACTTAAGCCGGCCAACCTCGGTATCCGGACGACCGTCAGAACGACAGAACAGTGAATATAAACGCCATAGTAATTTTCGCCAATTGCGCGTTGGGTACGTAGGCAAAATATATGACAGCGTTGCGGTTGTAAGACAGACGTATAAGGACTGCTACGCATGCTGCCTAGAAATAGCCAGGAACAGGCGCGTTCTGGAGGTAATCGAAAGCTTTTATCCCCTGGAAAAAAAAAGTATCTATACGAACAATGCGGTAATAAAACAATGAAGCCTTTGCGGCTCAATATTTTCCCTCCGTACTCGCTCCTAACGTGGATCGCTGCCCTCCTATCCAACCTACGCACGCAGTGGGAAAAGTGGAGATTGGCGGTGTGGTTCCCCTTTGGACGGTCGTTGCCGCGGCGGGGGCTCTGGTTGGGGTGGCCGTGCTGCTCACGTCCGAGAACGACAAGGCGCCAAAGTACCACTTCGCCTTTGCCTACGCCGGCTTCTTTGTCGGCGTCGTCTGGATATACGTGATCTCCATGGAAATCGTCGTCTTGCTGCAGGTGAGAACAGGTGCCGACTGAGCGTTCTTGCTGGAGCGTCGTTTTATTCGACGCACCCCACTGGGCATTCCATTTAGACCCCGTTTTGTATATGGCTCGCCTGAAGGTAATCAACCGAGGAGATTCGCAAGCATCGTTAGAGGAAAAAAGTCACGCAATGATGCCATTTTCTTTTACCTCATGCACGCACGCACAGCGAAGCTATATTGTTTTTCTTGCGGACGTTGTGCTGAGTGAGGCGATTGTCGAAAGGCGCATAAATAGTTTGAACTTGCTTACAAGCTGTTTGGTTCCATGCGTTATTTCTCAGAACTGGGCTTCCGGAGGAACTAGGAATAGCAGGCGGAAGAGAGCTCTGGCAGTAAAATGTTTTGGCTTATTCCGCCCGAAATTTGAGCATGCCACATCAATTTCATCACGTTTACAAGGTTAGCATGAAAAATAGGCTAGTGCTATGCAATCACCAACTTGCATCACGTATAGTAAAGTGTTCTTCCTGTTTTATGGCGCTTACATGCATTGAACTCAATGCTCTGCACGGAGTGAGCGTCACAGGAAGTTGAACTTTTCTTATGGCATCCTTGCGAATAGTGTACGCTACATTCATTTCAAGTACGGACGAAATGAAAAGAATGTAAATAATTAAAACAACAAGTTTTGTTTCTAATAGTCATTGGAAACTGCAATAAGAACTTGATAGTATTGACTTCACTGGCATATCTGAAATATGTGGCATAAAATGCTGCGAATCGCAGGTTATGCTGAGAACTCTCTAGTACTAACGCAGTTTTTGTCCGTGTCATGCAACTTTAATAACAAAAATGAGGTTATGTTTTTTTTTTCTGTTTGCAGGCCGTCGGGATCGTATTTCGCATTAGTGACGGTATACTTGGACTCACAATACTCGCATGGGGAAATGGCCTTCTAGGTAAGTAGTACTATGATTGCTGTCCACGTAAATAACGAGAAAGTGTGAAGTATAAAAAGGCGTGATGTGTCCGAGTGCTAACTGAACGTGTAATTCGTCGTGGCCTCACCTAAGTCATGTTTTGGGGGTTTTCGATAGATCTGGCAGTTAAAAAAATTTTAGGGTCTGACAGCTTATAAGCGGAGGGTTGTTTCTAAAGAAGACGATTTGCTTTATTCTCACCTCTTTCGCCCAAACCCGCTCAACAAATTCGTCTGCATCCTCGTATTCATGTGTCGATCTTTCTCACTACTCACACAATGTTCAGGTGGCCTCTACGTATCTTTCACGTGAATCACACGAGAAAGATCCGGTATTATGAATATACATACAGAACCTTCAAGGGACCGAATCATATAAAGCACGATGTAGTAATCCATATACGCTTCAATCAAATTATGTCAATTAAATACCGACCAGTGTCAATTAAGTTTTTTTTGTTTAACTTCATGAGGCGACGGTTATTGATATACTTCATTGCAAATGAAAACAGGATCTGAGAGACACAAACCTAGAACCACCTTCTGTTACACTTATTTTTTCAGATTTCCTGGCCAACGTGAACATCGCAAGGAAAGGATACCCACGAATGTCAATATCCGCCTGCTTTGGGACACCCTGCCTGAGTATCCTTTACCCAGTGAAATTAATTATGCGCCAATTTTGTTCTCGTGGGTACCTTACTACGCTATCCATTAAAATTACGTTGCACTTTTGTCATTTTTCATGCCCTCCCAGGATGTGCAGAGAAGTGGTGATGTACGTCTGAAATAAATGTTCAAATTTGTATGTTTTATAAACTATGTTGCTGGGCCCACCGAGATAGTGTTTCAGTCCTGCACAGTTATCTAGTCCAGCAATCTGATTGGCAGTACAGCTAAATATTGATTTACAAACGCTCGTTCTGTACACTCCATATGACACTTTACGTCTCAATTGTGGTTTTCGAATATTATTTCTACCAATATAATGAGCGCAGTTGACTTTAAATATTTCTTCATTGTATCACTGTCTCGTATGATCTCCTTAACTACTGACCTACAGCCCTCCTGCTTGGTGTTGGAATTCCGTCCATTATTCAGCTAGCAGGAACAGACAACGTTCTTGTGGTGAGTATGCGAAATATCGTGGCATTTCTCCAATACGGTCATTTCGGAATGCTACTGTGGCTGTTACACCCTGTTGTTATGGCGTTTCTGCAAATTTATTCTTTCTTCAAAACTTTTATTGCGCAAGATTAACATATCGTGCTGGTGTTGCTGTTTATTTCATCTATATCTCTTTTTCTTCAGTTTCTTCCATTATCGGCTTTTATATTCCATGTTATCTAACGGTCTCTTTGGTAACCTTCAAGTGCCTTCCACAAGCTTTTAGGCCCAAGAATAATTTAGGGCACGTGTTCTAGGATATAGTACAAAGGGAAATAGATAATATTGTGGAGCTTGTCGCGTCCAGAAACTACGCTGTGGGCTTTGAGGTACCCCGTAGGGAAGGACGGCGGAATGAGTTTGACAACCTGGGGGTTCTTTAATTAAAGTGCAGGAAAGCATAAACACCACGAGCGTTTATGCATTTCACCCCCCTCTAGATGCGACCGCTGCCCGCAACCTACAAATTCAGCTCAAATGATGCGACGGTATCTGACGTTTCCCTTTTTAACTTTTTTTACGTCTCCCCAGAACGCTGCACATATTACGTTGGTTTCTTTAGCGCCTCCTGCGCTTTATGGCCTACCGACGATTCATAAAACGAACGACCTTGCCTCTTTTGCTTTCTTTTCTTGAACAGCTCCACTACTCCAAGCTGATCACAGTGCTCTTCTCTGGCCTAGCCACCAGCCTGCTTTCTTCATTGGCCACGATGCTGGTGACTCGTTTCCAGAGCAGGCGCTTCTACGGCGGCGTGCTCCTCGCAATCTACTTCACGTTCCTCGTCGCCGCTGTACTCGTGGAATCGGGACTGGTGTGAAGAGCAGACATTGAAGCACACGCACAACAAGAAAAGGATGTAAACTTTATGAGTTTACTGCTGCCCAAAAGCTCTCGATGGAAGGAAATAACGCGTGGCGTGGGAAAACGCGTTTCCCACACGAAGCTGCCACGCGTGTGTCCTTTACCCCACTTTATCAATATTTTGTGTGGCGGTTACGAAGAGGGCGCGGGGGTAATTACATAGGCTTTGGCTGGAACAATCAGTCAGTGAATAAAAGCGCGTCGAGCTGTGCGTTCATTCGCACTCTTAGCCCGTCGCTGTTTTTTCTCGTATTTTCGAGAGCCAGCCTTTGTAATTGGCGATTGGACATGACGTCCACGCTTGTATATGGAAACCAACGGCGCGCGAATGAAATAGCCGCGGTTGCTGTAATCTTTTCTTTCTCTCTTCGACAGCAGCCGACATGAACGACAAAGATCGCACACCTCATCTCATTGAATAGACGGCACTGTGAAAGACCGCACACACACGAATACAAACGGCTGCTCGTCTTAATTGCATTTTTGTACAAAGCAGAAAACCATGACGTCTGTCTGCTTGTGTATGGAGAAACTTGCGCAAGAGATTATGACTTCTCTGTGGCATTCTGTAAAAATTGTACCACTCTGCGCATTGTAAACTCCCGTGTTTTAGCTTTTGGGAGAGTCATTTTGTGTGATCGGACTAGTTTTGCAAATTTTCGCCTTTGTCTTCAGCTGGTGATGGCCACGTATTTGCTTTTGTGTTGACGTTTCCGCACGTGTTTTGCGGGGAAATGTACAAAAAAATATTTATTTGCATTTCCAAAGGTCGACGTATACACACTTGCTGTTTCCGGCGCTCTTTTGCGCCTGTAGTTCGATTTCTTGAAAAGTGCATATTTATTTATAACGGATGTCACGATCCTCATGCATCCAAGTGCCGCACATAGAGCGACTTAGTGCAGTTATCGGGGTTTCTTTCTGGATGATTTTTGTTCTCGGGGGCTTACTTCTTGAAAATTAACAATGGCGTTAGATCTGAAATACATTAGCAGTTTTGTTTTTGGTTATCACCTGCGCTAGTCAGAATCTCTGCCAGTTTTGCTGAAGGTTATGGCGGCGTTTCGTTTGTGTTTAAGTTTTTTCGTAGCCCGGTTGTCTCGGTTCAGTCCATAGACCTCAGATTTTCTTTTTTTTGTCTCTGGAGGACGCCATTCTTTTTTTATGCACTTAACTCTTGCGGGAAAGCTGGCTGTGGTGACGCCTAAGTGATGGCGAATGAATGTAGCAACTATGGATCGAACTAACGGGAAGATGGCGTGGGTTTGCTTCACTTAGCGAGGCCCACGCGCTGGAGAGCTTTGAAATCTCTGGTGTGAATACGTGTGAACCGAAGCGCGATGTTGCTTATTGAGACTATTTTACATATGCATTTCTTTATTTCGTATGATTGTACTGCTGGTTGTTTTGTACTCACTGAAATAAATTTTATCTGACGTTGCAAATGCTTCTATTGCTCTATTTCTCGTATTGATACCTCTATTAGTCTGCAGTACATACTGAATTACTGCGACGGTTATGTAAGAACATGTAGACACAAGAAGCTTGTGAAAACTAATTGTGGCTTCAGCATAATGAAAATAAGAAAATGTCAACATATGTCGTCATTCAAAAGAAAACAGTATTAATATTGCAGCATTGCTAGATTTGGGAAAACACACACGCGCATATCACTACCTTCGAAAGTTGAGCGCACTTAAGAGACGCATTTTTCGTATGTTTACCTAAAGGATTCCACCAATTATTACCAATGTCACTTTAGTTTAAAGTGGAATAACAAGAAATATACACTTCAGAATAACATTTCACGCAATACCCGGTCATAGTTGCATACGCAAATCCAAAGTCCAGACGCCAGCATCTGCACAAAATAATCTCTCACAGGTGGACACTACCAGTGGCCACCAAAATCTCAAGACAACAGTGCACATATCTGAAGTACACTTGGTCACACCAGAAAAAAATCATTCTAAGTCTCATATTTGAGTGATGAGTTCTCGCTCATAATTTCCTTGCCAAGCAAACGCCTGGTTAAAATAACGTAGAATTCACATATCGCTCACACCTGTGAATTGTACGCAGTTAACGTAGACTTAGTAATACAAACCCACAAGGAAAGCTTATTTTATGTGGCTTTTCTCAGCCACATAAATAGGTCAGCGTTTTTTTCACTGACCAGCGAAAATAAAAAAGACGCACAAAAAAAGCAGTAACGAGTTTAACGCGGCACCTGCATAACCGAGAGGTGGCGCGTACAATCTAGCAAATGGCCAAGTGTGCTAATGCGAGCTGACGCGCTAGTTATTTTTTACGTTTATTTGGGGAACATGGGCCGAGAAAGAAATCTCCACAGCGATGTCGTCATCGCCATAAATCATCGTCATAATTAGCAGATAACGTGCACAGGAGGGTATTTTCCGAAAGATCACACAGATAATTTGAACAAAAGAATGCGGTGTAGCTTGCTGATTAGCCTCACGAGCGCCGCGTATGCAAACGATCGTAGGTGCCGTGTTGTTTATGGAAACAACTTCGCGCACTTTGCGCGCCATTTTGGCGTCTGAGGGACAACGAACGCGTAGCCTATGAGCAAAGCCTATATTCGCTCCGGGCCAGAAAACTCGAGCTCATTACTCTTCACTCACTGCGCTGCCGCCATTCGCTAAGCCCTGCGCAGCGGTGATTAATGAGGCAGCCTAGTACGACCATCTTTTTTTTGTCTGCCAGCGATAACGCACCTAGAGTGCCCGCTGAGCCGCCATTCAAAAGGAAGTGACTGTTCATTTGTCTTTGCTCCGACGTTAGCAAGAATTTGCGCTCCAGCTATGTAGGCCCTTGCACAGAAGCATTCACGCTTGAACGAATCTTTCTCGATGTTAAGTTTGCTTTTGCCATTCTGCGCGTAATTGCCCGCAAGAAGACAATATCTGAAGCAGCACGGAAGCAGCAATCGTTTATTCAAATCAGAAGCAGAAAACGCCGACATCTTCAAAATTTCGCCGCTGCTTTCACGTGGGCCAGGGGATAGGACGTATTGCGACTGTGTATTAAACTAGCGCCCAATCTGCGTACTTGTATGAGCGTTCACCATGAAGTTTGCATTCAAATCGATATAGCGGCGTGGCGGTCTTTTAACTATCGCTTTGTGTAAAGGCTTGCCAATCTGAGCTGTGTTACACAAATGAAGTGCATTAATTTTTGTTTCGTTTGCCACCTTCTCGCAATTTTTTGAGCACGCACTAAGTCGCTTATATTCTTACTCTAGCTGGTGCGTATTCCCATGCGCTTGTCAAGGCGTGTTTCGCTATTGGTCAACAGATGGAGAAATTTTCTTTTATGTAGCGTTGCGCCAAGCGCGTCCGCGTTAAAACGACCTTTATTGCTTTATTGTGGGCTTCTACTGAGATGCTTATTTCGCCTCTCATACTCAAATGTTGCGGAAAACTGGCGACAGTTGATTTCTTCACTCCTACGGTCATTAGAATAATACCATCAGTCACAAAACACAGTGCTCTGTAGGACAAAGTTTCTTTTATTGTTATTGCAAGCATGGCATAATCCAAAGTTTACGTGGAAACGTGTCCCTACGTGCATCTGTGCGACATTCAAATTGCTTGACTGCAGCACCCAGGATAGATTAGTTGGCTAAAAATAAAAGCCCTGAATAACAACCATCCGTACTTGGCTGATGTAAAGGAGCGTCCGAAAGAAGGCCATCACTGGCCCCGGAATTCACTTCAAGGTCTTCCGGAGTGTAAGGGCCGAGAAGTTTTGCTCTCGGGAGCCCCGCGTCCCCACAAGTCAGCACAGTAGGTATGAGCGCTTTGGCAGTACCCGAATGTAACGGACTGGAGTGTCCGCATACAGACACGGTGCGTTTTGTCTAGCGTGTATAGTCAAACTCACCTCCATCTCTCTTCTGGCTGTCATTCTCTATTTCTTACTCTACCTCCCCCCCCCCCCCACCCCATAGATTCGAATACCTGACTCTGACAAAGTCAAACTGACTTCTCAGCCTTTCCTTCCTTCTTTCCTACTCTCTATAACTACAAATGTTACGCTTAGGCATCTAGCACTCACTGAAGTATGCTCATAGCAGGAACACCACGGAGGAAAGGCCATATATTTTGGAAAGTAACCTTTTTGTCCTCCGTGATGCGTTTCCTCACGAGCTGTCAACCATTTCTTTAATAGTTTTCTTTATTTCTCTTCTGTAAACAAATTTTTCGGAATGTGTTAAGGATAGTCAAAACAAGCTGGTACGCTACGATGCTACAGGCGGCAATAATGAAATGTGCGCAAGCAGCGATTGCATCTTGAACAAGGTCCTGTCTCATTCATGGAAAAGTCAAAGTTATGATCGCCATGCATAACATGGTATATGGTTACGCTTAGTTGTTAGATGCTAACTATATCCCCTGATTATAGCGAGGTGAGTTACGCCCCGGCAGTATATCGGCTCTTTTTGACTCCACAGAAGCTCATAGATGACGCAACTTGGCGAATACTTCCCACTATAGTGCAGTGCTCTTGTTATAACCGCGTATTCTCTCAAACCAGTCCGTGTTTCCCTGAAAGCCTACTTCAAGGGGCATGAATACAACAAAAATATGACAATATGATTGGACTTCTTGGCAGAATCACAATCCAGTTTCCGGTGAAGCTGCGTTTTTCTTGTAGTTGCAATAAGAATTTCAGATGCTTAAAATTAAAACATATTTTAAAGCTTTGCATGCATGTGACTCGCCCGTTTGAAACCATGCGCATATGCAACCTTTTCCGGTGCCTTAATTTTGCACAAACTTTCTGTGCGCAAAACAAGCAGGAAAAAAGAAAAGGAGCAACACAAGGACGTCTCTGTCCGTGTTTGTCTTGTGCACAGAAAGTTTGTTCAAGAATGAATCTGTTCCGACTAGGCCGACTCGCAGTTATGCTTCTTCTCTAGTGCTTGTTAAGAAAGTTTTCAGAAAATCAGTAATTCATCCACGCGCATTTTATTGCGTGAGAACTTTGGCCATAATGTTCCCCGCATCTCCACTAAATTTGATCTTGGTAGCAGGTATAGTTCTTACGAGGCAGCGGTTTCTATCTGACCCAGTTTGTAAAACACACTTGTAATGCTCCGGAGTGCTTCCATCTGATCTACGTACGCGATCGCTTTTGAATTTTGCCTGGATCGAAATGCGACCGCCGCGGCCGGAATTACACCAACGACCCTGAGCTTTGCAGGACAACCCAATAGCCACCGAGCTACCAAGGCGGGTTATTTTACCCCCACCCAGTTAACCAGGCATACAGATCCTAAATAGTGTTCCCCCCATCTTCGATAAACTTGATCTCGGTGGCATTTGTCGTTCTACCAGTGCTGACAGCTAAGTTATGCGTCGTTCGTAAAACACACTTGCGTATAAACGTGTTTTACGAACCACGCAGAATACTGCGCATTCAAGCTATCCGGAATTTTATAAAGCTACCGGTAGCTTGAATGCGAAATATATTAAAAAGGCAGCACTTATCCCTCATGATTGGAACTTTGCCTACACATTACCTATAATATGCCCGTTATCTTCGTTAAGTTCACATAGGATACCGGTGAAACCAACTACTAACCTAAAATAAGGAATAATTACACCAGGAACTATAATGTCTACGCCGACATCACGCTTAATATTCCCCATTTTCACAGAATCTGAACTTGGTTGAATGTGCATTTGATTTAGGACTCTGGGTGGGTAGACCATGCGTATAATGGTGACGTCAAAATATGGAACGCTTAAGCAATTAATTTTCTACTAAGACTGTAATTATGCTATACAAATTAACATTTATCTTATGTCACCCACAACACGCTTCTTACATCAACAAAATTTAAGCAACCTGCCTCACGTAACTTGCCGAGGAGATCTGGAAAAGCAGCTACGACCAGCGTTTCCGGTTGGGCTAGGTTGATCATCTTACAAGGAAACGGCGCAGACATTCGACAAAGACGAAGACAGGCACAAAGCACTGTGTCCGCCTTCTTTGCGCCTCCCTTCGTCAGATTTCTGCATTGTTTGCTCTGTACAACTACGTGGCTCGTATAATGAATGAAAATTAGCAGGAATCAAAGAATTCAGCTAATATTTTCGAAGCAGTGACTCTTCTCCGCCCGCCTCCTAGTTGGCATACATACTTCAAAATTTGTTCCCACGTCATCCACAGCATGATCCCTATTTTTTTCAGATATGAAATTGATGCCTTAAGTGGTCCTCATAAGGCAGCTGGGAAACTTTGCATGCGCTTGATATAACTCCGATAAATAGGCCGGAAACGAGAACATTTCATTTTCATTTAGCCCCTAATAACCCGCAGACTTCAAATTTACCCTATGTATCACCATTAATAATTAATAAAATCGGGCCCTTCGGTTAACCCCTTTTCTTCTCGTTCACTAATATTTTTGGCATTTCCACAAAATATAAATTTTATGAAGAACGCACATTTCTTCAGAAAACGATTGAAAATAGCATACAACGCTTTTGAGCGTTATGTTACGCCTCAACAGGGCCAGAGGCATTAATTATACGTTTACGACGAGGCAATGTCACCCATTCATCAGCGCCTATCCAGAAGTCAACGCAGCCTTAACGCCGGCTGTTGACGGGTTCACAAAAGACCCGTCTACCTGAACCTGATATCCTGAACTAATTAATAAAAAGGGCCAACGTCAAATGCTACCGTGGGAACGTCTTTGACTTTGTATACACAGGTTACTAAATATGAGGGGGCGAAAGCACAAAATCAGGGGGCGGAGCTCGGCGGAATGGTGCGATATGGTGGGCGCGATATTGCGACCACTTCGACGATTCTGATTGGCCGCGATACAGTCATCAGATTTCCGAGTCTAGTCACCCATTGAAGACGATAGTACTAAAAGTGGAGATTTTGGATGCGGTGAGGGGCTGACGTGTCCTGATGTGAACTCAGACGTTTAATATGCTCCGACAGGCAGTGGGCTTCCGCATCTGATGCCAGTGTAAAGAATGTAAAATTAACACATTTTCCTTCATTCCTATCTACCGGACGTACTCGTAAATGGGTTTGGTGAATTCCTGGCCCAAACGCCACCTCGAGCCGCAACAAACTGGTTGGTCACGTTGAGATCAAGAAGGCAGTCAACATGATCTGGGATCGACGGGCCTGAAAACCTCCGCAAGCTCGAATAAACTGCGAACAAAAGAGCGAGTTATGTGGATCCGGACTCAGCAGAGCTCCTCTTCGTGTCTCAGAGACTCTTGGAGTATTTGAGTGGACTCTTGAACGACTCAAGGAAACTTGAAGAAAGAGCACCAGAAGGCAGTCCTCATGATCTGAGGTCGGCGGATCTGTAACGTGACTACAGGAGACACGACCTTCGCAAGGTCGAAGTTAGGTGAGTGCTGAAGCGACTACGTTTTGCTTGACGATAACGACAGGGCTCTCTTTCGGGCAATTAGCTGTGATTGATCGCCACGCCGTGCACGGTAAATACAGGGGAAGTTGTAGCCGGCTCTCGGAAAACCATAGACATCACAGTGTTAAAAAATATAGGAGCTCCTACTGTTGGCAGCAGAGCTAGATCTGTATGGATACTAACCATAAGTTGAGGAAACCCGAAATTCGCACGGCGATTGGCCAAGCAGGTTTCGATGAGGACGAGCTCACGTATGCCTGGGAGAAGATGTGTCGCCAGAGGAAAGAAAGAGTGGAAGCGAAGGAGCGCAAAAGGGATCAAAGGCAGGCAGAAATTGAGCTCGAGAGGGAACAAACGCTGGCAGAAATCATGCTCACAAAAATAAAACTAGAGCAAGCGAGATTAGCGCGTGGTGCGGATGCGGCGCCGCCACAAAAGGAAAGCGTTAAAATGGCAACCTTGCTTCAGCGATACAAAGCAGGCGATGACATCGGTCTCTATCTAATTAATTTTGAACGGATTTGTGAGAAACGGTCATTTCACCAGAACGCATTGACATAGCGGTTGCTTGAGTTACTGCCAGGAGAAGCCTCGCAAGTCTTGGCATGACTGAGTGCAGCCGAGGCAGGCGAGTACAGTTGAGTGAAGTCAAGTTTGTTCGCAAAATACAGGCTCTCCGCAAAGTGATTTCGGAGGAGACTTCGAGAGGAAAGAATGAAGCGTAATGAAAGCCTTGTTGAGTTTGCGTGTCAACTGAAGGATAATGTTCCCGAGTGGATGAAAGAAGCAGGGGCGGATAACGTCAGTAAACTTGCAGATTTATTTTGCTTAGAGCAGTTTCACGAGACCCTGACGATAACGTGCGCACCTCGGTTAAGGACAGGCACCAACGTGCGTCGGTAAAGAGTGCAGCACAGCTGGCCGATGAGTACCTGGCAAGTCATGGTTTAAAGCCACAGAACAGTAGCGCCCAATACGATCAAAAGCCTTCCCAACCGCCACAATCTTGCCCTCGAGGGCAGCAAACCACAAAAACTGGGGATGAAACAGCTAGCTCTGGAAAAGTAGTTAAGCCGGAGGAAGAAACCTTTCTGATTTCCCCGACAAGAATTCAGGAAGAGAGTCAGGCGCTGAGTTACGACGATGAACACTTTGCAAAGAGAATGAAACAGCTAGCTACGGAAACGTAGTTAAGCTGGAGGAGGAAATCTTGCCGATCTCCCCGGTGGAAATTCAAGCAGATGGTCAGACTGAGGAGCTGCCAATGGGAAGAAAACAAAGGCACCCGGAAATGAGAACCCATAAGAGTGCTAAGAGAAAGTGGCGTCCGAAATTGAGGAATGCAGCAGAAAAGGCAACTCGGCCGAATAAATCGAAAGACGCTAAACCTTGTGGGGAACGCAGAGAGAGAGAGTTAGAAAGGCGTGTTTGTCGTTTGGTATGTTTCGAGTCAGAACACGTCTGAGACGTCAGACGAAGAAGAAAAGAAAGCGACGTTCGGCGCACAGGAGGACGAAAAGCAGGGTGCAATTATGGTCCCCTTCGTTGATTTCTCTTCGAAGGGTAACCTGTACGACACAGAAGAGCGCGATGGCAAGGCGACGGGAAGAGGTCATACCAGGCAGTGATTTCGTAGTGCTGTGCGTAGAAGGCATGTTGCCAGTACTTTAGGCGTCGGTAGTCTGTAGCGATGAGAATGGTCTACGTACACTTTCTTCCTGCTAGTAACAGCGCAAAATGTAGACAGGAGACGAGACAAGAAGACACCACAAGCGCTGACTTTCAACAACGTTTATTCCGAAAGAAGCACGGCTTCTTATAACCATTGCCCACACATGTCGCAGTCACGTGATCGCACATCATGTGAAACATGCACTTTTTCTTTTTTGCACTCAAGATAGTGGTTGCACATGCAAAAGCTCAAGTTCTTTTTTTGTCAGTAACAAGGACGGCGTGCTAACGCATTACTCACGAAGTCTGGTAATCTCGGCTGCCTCAATTATCTCCCGGACCAGCTGGTCATTGTGTTTCTTCAGCACTTTACAGCGTCTGAATTCTGCGGCGCAATCTTTTGAGGGGCAATCCCTGATATGGATGCCTAGATTCCTATCTTGAGTGCAAAAAAGAAAAAGTGCATGTTTCATATGATGTGCGATCACGTGACTGCGACACGTGTGGGCAATGGTTATAAGAAGCCGTGTTTCTTTCGGAATAAACGTTGTTGAAAGTCAGCACTTGTGGTGTCTTCTTGTCTCGTCTCTTGTCTACATTTTGCGATGTTACTAGCAGGATGGAAAACCAACAAGCCCAAGCTGCTATTCTAGCGAAGTACTACACTTTCTGTTCCCTGGTTGACAAGCGGGAGAAGAAGTGCTTTCAGGCCACGCCCGCCTCGAGTACGGTTTAAAGAAATGACGCAAACGTCGGCTATTCGGAAAGAATAAGAGCGATGCAGGCACTGTGCAAAGAACAGTGTTTTTGTTTCCTTACTTTTAGAATTCGGTTAAACATTTTGAGATCTCCGAGCATACACGTCGTTTCGATAAGCCAGTTTTGAGCTTTCTTTTGACTGCTTGTTTAGAAGCTCGCTGATATTCTGAAAGAGATGGTTTTCACACGAATAAATTTTTGAAACTTTGTTTGCTCGATCTTAAGCATTTTAAGCAGATAGGCCTCTTTTTTTTTTTTGTCTGTGGCATAAGCTTGCTCCTCTGCGTCTAGGTTATTTGTTAGAAACATGTACTGGCGCGCTCGAGTATCAGTTCACTTACACAGAGAAACAAAACGTTGGTGCGTGTCTCGCACGTGTGTTCATAAGACGGCAGTGTTTTGGGTATCGCTTCGAGCGTGCGTGAGAGTATTGGAACCAAGCTTGAATCTTCGTGTAGTTTTAAGCACGTAATTTAGGCAACATTCGTTTTGTTATTTTTTAAGTGCGGGTCCCTTGTGGACAAGAGAAAGAAAATGTTAGTGGGTGAGCCGCACGAAAGTGGAAGATTTGCGGAACCGTATTCGGAATTTGTGGATGGTTTTGAGAGCAAAGCTTTGTCTTCACGGCCTATGCTTCTCTCGCTGGACTTCTGCACACAATTAGCAACCGTGGTCTAGATGTCGTCCTTGCTCAACTTCGCTCAGTACCTCTAGAAAGAGTGTTTGTGCATAGTATGGGCCATTCAAAGGCTAGAAAGCTGTATACAAGGCACCAAATTCACGGTCGTGAGCGACCATTGCCCTCTTACATGGCTGAAGCATATGTCGGAAAAAGTGGTTGACTGCTCAGAAGGAGTCTCATTTTGTAGGATGTTACGCTTCACTGTGTGCGGCAGTGAATGGGACGGATGCCAAGCGCCTGAGACACGACATGCCTAATCATCATACTCGTCAACATGAAAGACTTCCTCGCTGGGTGGGTGCGACGGGATTGAGCACCAGTGCAAATCCTACTCTCCTCTCTCCTCCGTTCCCCACTTCTACGCCAGAGAGAGATTTCCCTGTTCCTCTGTGGTTGTCGACCGGTGTGTTGACCCGACGTGACCTCCGCTGGCCACCTCTACGCCAGTGAGTGGTTTGTCTCCGTGTTCCTCTGTGTGAGTTGACCCGACGTGACGTACGATCACCACATCTACGCCAAGGAGTCGTTTCTCTCTGAATTCCTCTGTGTGGGCTGATGACCGGTGTGTTGACAAGGCCCTCTACCACGGAGCAAGAAAGAATGAGGTAGCCTGGATGGTGCAGGATATAAGACGGCCAGCAAGACACCAAGTGGAAGTCTTCCCTGCCCTTGCTTGCTCGAGCACGCATGCCGAACGTTTCTGTACTTTTTGTCATGGAGTGCACCGCTCACCGGCAGCGATGCATTGGACTTCTGTTATTTGTTTTTACGTCATCTCGTCTTACCTGTCAGAGCCTCTCCGATGGTCAACATGGTTCGAGCTCCAAGCAGACGCTGTTGAAAGTCGCCGAAACTCAGTCCCCGTAACAACAGGTGGAAGCCTTAACAACTGGTAAGCTGCGGAGGGATATGGATCTACGAGCCTCGTCTACGAAGGCCTAACTGAATGCAGCGTTTGCGATGGTCTACGCCGGATTCTTGGCTACAAGGTGGTTAGTGTGAGTCTGCTTGGGCTGAGTTTCGCCAGGTTTTGTTGAAGGGTTAGAACAGAACGGGTAATTCGACGTACCATTGTCCCCTATGCCCACCGACAACTTTCTGTGGCTATGAAGGGAAAACTACGGAGGCAAAGCGCGCACAAATGAGAGCGCTTCTGAAAAGAGTCCCGTGTTTTCATCCAGGTTTTTTTATTTATTTATTTATTTATTTATTTATTTATTTATTTATTTATTGTACATACTTTCAAGGCCGGCAGGCACTACAGAAAGGAGTGGTAGAGTACATTATTTACAGAACGAAAGAATAATAAAAAAGAAAATAATGAAGGAACTATAAGGCACTTTGAACAGCAAGCTTGAAATTGGTGCTGTCACAAATGGTGACTAAGGAGGCGGGAAGGCGGTTCCATGCAGTGGCGGTTCTTGGTAAGAATGAAGAATGGTACAAATTAGTGCGGCAAGATGGCACTTCAACTTTGTGTTGATGATCGATGCGAGATGAGATGTAACTGGGTCTGGTGAAGAGATTTTCTTTCAAGAAAGGATTGAGGTAGTATATTTTATGAAAAAGACAAAAGCGAGAATGCTTGCGACGTAGTGAAAGGTCAGGTAGATCTAATGTTTTTTTCATGGATGTGACGCTAGAATGACGTGAATAATTAGAGAGGATAAAGCGCGCTGCGCGGTTCTGAATTCTTTCAAGTGAATTAATGAGATTGGGATGAGCAGGGTCCCATATGGCACACGCATATTCTAATTTTGGACGGACGAGCGTTTTGAACATGGTAAGCTTTAGTGAGGTCGGAGCGGATGCAAAGTTACGTCTTAGATAACCTAATGTTCGGTTAGCATTGTTAGTGATATATTCAACATGCATGTTCCACGAAAGATTGCTAGTAATATGCAGGCCAAGATACTTATAAGAGTTAACAACCGACAGGACAGTACCATTAATAGAATAGGGGGGCGGATCAGAAGGGGTAGAGCGGCAGGAGACACGCATATGTTTGCATTTATTTGTGTAAAGCTGCATTTGCCATTTGTTACACCATTTTGATACACTAACCAGATCATATTGAAGCTTACTGGAATCATTAAGGTTAGTTATTTTGTGGTAGATGACGCAGTCGTCCGCGAACAGCCTAATGATTGAGTTAGAGATACAGTCAGGAAGGTCATTAATATAGATGAGAAAAAGCAGGGGCCCCAGTACGGATCCTTGCGGTACACCGGAGGTAACTGAACAAGGTCTAGAGGTATAATTATTAGCGGTTGCATACTGGGTCCTGTTAGAGAGAAAATCCTTAATCCATGCAAATATGTTTGGGTCAATATTAAGAAGAGAAAGTTTGAAAATAAGTAAATCATGAGAAACAGAATCAAAAGCTCGCGAAAAGTCCAGAAATACACAGTCAGTATGAAGTTGCTGATCTACATTAATAAACAAGTCATTGGTAAAAGACAAGAGTTGGGTTTCGCAGGAAAAGAATTTTCTAAATCCATGTTGTGCGTTGTTAAAGAAAGAATTCATCTCGAGGAAATTAATGAGGCGTGAATAAATTATGTGCTCTAATATTTTACTTGGAATGCATGTCAATGAAATTGGTCGATAATTATTGGAGGAGTGAGTGTCACCTGATTTATGGACCGGAACCACCTTTCCCACCTTCCAGTCTTTGGGCAGGGTAGAAAGCTGTAGGGTCTGGTCAAAAATCTTTGATAAAATAACACTTGAAAAAACTTCAGTACACTTTAGCATTTTTGAATTAATGAAGTCGGGACCACAGGATGAAGAAATTTTTTGGTTTCTGATAAGTTTGCCGATGCCAATCCAGTCAAGCGAGATAGGATCCATAGGCGGAAAACTTTGGGACGATAAGAATGGAAAATTTGGCTGTACTGATCGCTGAAAAAATGACGAGAAGGTATTATTCAGAATTTCGCAGCACTCGTGAGTTGGAACTGGCACGTCTGATTGGATTAATTGAAGAACATTCTTTTTAGTACCTGCAACCGTAGACCAAAACTTCCGTGGGTTAGAAACCAAGAACGAGGGCAGAGTATTATTTAGGAATGTGTTTTTGGCACTGGCTGTTGCCGAACAATATTCACTGGCAATGCGGTGATATCGAGACCAATGATCAGGATGATTTGTAGCTTTAGCGCGGCGAAACACCCGCGGCGAAACACCCGTTAGTTTAAGCTGGGACAGAAAAAACGTAAACACTTTATTAGCGGCAGTTAAATAAGACAAAACACTCCCCTGAATGTAAAAGTTTACTTATTTTGCGGCTTTTTCCTTCCGCGTCTGGGAAAACATGAAGTCTTCGGGCGTGGAAGCTGCGTCGATTCAGCGTCTGTTCCGAGCAACCAAAAGCACTGTCAAATGATGGCGGACTACTTGGCGCGGTAACACAGGAACAGAAGCTCCGCCCCCGTAGCTTTGCCTTCATACCCACAGATAGTTGTCCGCAAGTATAGTTAGGTTGCGGCAAGATACTTGTTTACAATGGCGAGAGCAACGCTGAAAACATCCATGAATTTGAAGTTCTTGCGCAGACCGGAGTTGTTGCGAAGGCCTTCCGGAATCGCAACTGGTTGTTACTGACGCACTCCGAAATGCTCTTACTCTAGAGGCATTCTTACTCTAGAGGCTGAGGATGATGAGGTTACGGAATGCCAAGTGATCATTAGAGAGAGGGAGACTGCAAAAAGTCAGGCAGACGAACATGAAGAACGGGAACTTAAAGAACAGAGAGAACAGAAGCATGGAGGAAGACAGCAGGCACTTGAATTCAAGCGACTCGAGCTTGAAATAGAACGCGCTTGAGCAGCAGGGCAGAGTACCGAAGAATACAGGACAGGACAGCGCTCACCGTTTAAGATGACAGAGCTAAGGCGGCCCTTTAAGCTCAGAGGGGCATTGGTTTGTTCTTAGTGATCTTTGAGTGGATGTGCGATAAGCAAGGGTTCACCCGCGAATCATGGCCACAGCCTCTACTCGCACTGCTACCGGGCAAGGCGACGGACGCAATCGCTCGCTTAATCAGAGAGGAAGCTGAGGATTATGATAAGGAAAGTCCAGCTTGCCGAGGAAGTACAGGCTGTTAGTGGAATAGTTTGCATATAAGCTTATAAGCAATGGCTCAAGGAACAAAAAGCCTATAGTGATCACGCGAAGGTTGTTCAGTGGTTTGCACTTGAACAATTCGATAACCGGTTACCTGAGAACATAAGGTAGTGAATTTAGGATAGGCGAGAAGTTAGCACGATAGCCAGAGCCGCTGAACTATAGCCGATAAACTTGTGACGCGTCGGGATCGCGAAGTCAGCGGCGGTCGAAAACGCGATCCCGATTTTAGACTGTGCAAGTGCAAGCTAGGGCCCTAAAAAAGAAGGTAGGACCCAATGATGGAGAGCACCTCAAAATCGAATACTTCAAGGTCGAAAGGGACCCCTGAAGTTAAGAAATTGGAAACGAGGCAACCCTTTCTTTGCTACAACTGCAACAAACGAGGGCGCATTGCTGCGCTATGTAACACGGAAAAGGTATCGTTTTTATTGGTCGGTTGCAATGACGAGAACATGAAGCAACTCAAACCGTACATGTGTGACTTGGAAGTGAACGGGAAACCATGTCGCGTATTGTGCGACCCTGCGGCTGATATGGACGTAGTTCAAGCTCTTATGCGGAACCTTAGACGTTCACAAGTTAATGCGCCTGAATAAAGAAGCTGTTGAAGCTAACAGTGCATGTTTTCCAGTTAGCAATTGTATCTATTAAAGGTCCTTTCGGCACACTTGAGACAGAAGCTGCCTTACTCCGCAGTACCTATACTTGTTCTCAAATAGGTCGGATCAGATTCTGCGCGAGGAAGGGCTAATGTTCGGTGAGGCTAGCGTGATGGCAATAACGGGAGCGACAGCTCGCTAGTTAACTGGAAAATCAGTCGCGGAAACGGCACTAACTGAGGTGGATGCCAGTTCAGAACCTCAGGAAGCAGAGATCGCGAATGCGTTTTCGTTCGAACCGCAGAAGTTTGGATCCACTCAAGCAGTCGAGTTATTGGAAGATCAGTCGCCGTATTTGCTTGTAGCGCCTACGCCGGAAGGTCTACAGCCGCTGTTAAAGGCACATAATTCAGCCTTGACGTAAGAGTAAAAAACAAGGATCCCAGCCTGTGGAATATCTGAAAAAACCTGAACGAAGGTGTGGCACGCAAAAACGTGAATTTCTATGAGAGAGGCGACCTACTGTACTCGAAGTATGTAGATCGTAGAGGTGTCACATTTCACTAGCTGGTCGTGTTAAAAAAACTAAGGATCGACTATTACAGAAGTATTATTGGTCATGTTGTTTCCTCGACGCAGAGCAATTTGTAAGGACTTGCGTCACATGTTAGTGCGTAGGGAACCCGGGTGAAAAGGCAAAAGCGCCAATGAAGCTAGTGCCGATCATCACTGAGCCCTTTAGCCGGCTCGAGGTCGACACAGTAGGCCCACTTCCAGTAACAGCCTCGGGATACCTTCATCATTTAACAGCCATTTACCCCGCTATTAAGTTCCCCGAAGCGGTCCCACTTAAATAACTGAGTTCGTTGGAAATAGTTAATGCGCTCGTCTCAAGTTTCGCACGAGCTGGCCTTCCCGCCGAAGTACAGTCTGACCATGGCACCGTGTTTACTAGTGCCCTAACGACGACCTTTCTAGAACGATATGAGGTAAGGCTCAGTTATAGCTCAATGTACAATCCGCATACCAATTCCGTATAGAAGCTACACTCTACTATGAAGCGCGCGTTAATGAGTTATTCTTCGTAAGGAAGACAGAATGGGAGCGGTGCTTACCTGCTACCACGTTTCCGTGGAGAATTGCGCCTCATGAAGCAACCGGTTTTTCACCAGCAGAGCTCGTATACGGCCGCTCACTGGTATCGCCGCTGCGCATGGTCCGCGAATCCTGTGAAGGACGCGGGGAAGACAGAGTTGTGGTCGAATACGCACTTAAGCTACTAGAACGCTTAGGGAAGGCGCAGAGATTGTCAAAAGATGCCATGTCTAAGGCCCGGCATAGACCCAAGGTGTATTATGACTGGACGTTCAGGATCCATTCATTTGAAGTCGGCAATAAAGTAAGGATTCCGCGACCATCGCAGAAAAACTATCTCGAGGTGCAGTGGGAATGTCCCGCCAACGCAGTTCAGAAACTGTCTCACACGAACTACGCTATAAGCCTGTCTGGAAAGCGGAAGACAGAGCTGGTTTATCACTGTAGTCTGCTCAAGCTTTACAGGGAACCGGAAGAAGTTCTTATGCATGATGGTAAACGTTCCCAAAGAAATTCCGGTAGAGCTTTCAGGGTTCGTGTCAGTCACTAATGGGGAGGCTAGGGAACGACTAATTAGGGAAGTAGTCTTTAAGGTGCAACTGGAGCCTGAAGGAATGATGGAGTTGCAGGAAAACCTGCAAGAGATTCGGGACTTATTTGTACATAGGCCAGGAAGGACATCGGTTCTTACATAGGACATCGGGCTTACTTCGGAGCCGGTACGTTCAGAGGCTTATCGAGTGTCACCACGCGAACGTGAGATTATGGATGCTGAGGTGGAAAAAATTTTTACTCTAGGTGTGATCAGGCCAGCCAGGCAAGGTGTTAGGCGGCGAACGTGAGATTATTGATGCTGAGGTGGAAAAAATGGTGACTTCGTAGGGTGTGATCAGGCCAGCCAGGCAAGGTGTTAGGCGGCGAACGTGAGATTATGGATGCTGAGGTGGAAAAAATTTTCACTCTAGGTGTGATCAGTCCAGCCAGGCAAGGTGTTAGGCGGCGAACGTGAGATTATTGATGCTGAGGTGGAAAAAATTTTGACTTCGTAGGTGTGATCAGGCCAGCCAGGCAAGGTGTTAGGCGGCGAACGTGAGATTATGGATGCTGAGGTGGAAAAAATGTTGACTCTAGGTGTGATCAGGCCAGCCAGGCAAGGTGTTAGGCGGCGAACGTGAGATTATGGATGCTGAAGTGGAAAAAAATATTGACTCTATAGGTGGGATCCGGCCAGCCAGGTAAGGTGTTAGGCGGCGAACGTGAGATTATGGATGCAGAGGTGGAAAAAATTTTCACTCTAGGTGTGATCAGGCCAACCAGGCAAGGTGTTAGGCGGCGAACGTGAGATTATTGATGCTGAGGTCGAAAAAATGTTGACTTCGTAGGTGTGATCAGGCCAGCCAGGCAAGTTGATAGGGGGCGAACGTGAGATTATGGATGCTGAGATGGAAAAAATGTTGACTCTAGGTGGGATCAGGCCAGCCAGGCAAAGTGTTAGTGGATTCACCCCCCTTAACCAACTTCCCATATCCCTGTTTGCAAGGAACGAGCAGCCCACTCCTAAAGTCGAATCTATCCGAGTCCTAGGATTACTGATTGACGCACGTGAATGTAACGCCAAAACGCTCACCCGCATCACGACCAAAGCTGAAAGCATGCTGAGACTCGTTGCTAGAGTATCTGGACGAAAGAAGAGACTAGGTGAAGACAACTTCCTCAGGATCAATCACGCTTTCCTAATGAGTCACATCAACTATGTAGCCTCGGCCCTTAACTGAACCAAAACTTGACATTCTCATGCGCAAGAGCATCAAAAAGGTACTGCGGTTACCAGTAACCTCTTGCTCGGACAGGTTAAGCAAACTCGATATGCACAACGACATTGATGAAGTGATCGACGCGCAGGTTACCGCTCAGCTAGTCAGGGTGTCGTCAACCAGGGCAGGGAAACGCATTCTAGACGGGGCAGGCATGGCTCCCAGAATTCTCAACGAACAAGAAATCACCTTATCCAGGGAGGCCCGGGCAACCTTTGTGGTCAGCCCATTCCCTCGGAATATGTACCTGCAATACAATGTAGGGAGGCAATAAGCCCGATCACGGGCGATTATACAGAAGGCCGGCGAGAATCAAGATTCGACTGTCTTCGTCGACGCGGCTCAGTACGGCAACTCTAGCACGTTCGCTTTGGCAATCATTGACGGCAAAGAGGAATTACGCTCCTCGGCCTCGGTCAGGTTAGCTACGAGCGGAGTCGCGGAACAGGTCGCCATAGCCCTGGCCATGACCGACCTCTCGCGTACCAACGTTTTCACAGACTCACGAGCGGCCATCAAAGCTTTCGAATCGGGTAACCTAGCCTGAGAGGCTGCCTCCATTCTGGAAAAGAGAACAAACCCTGGCACTCACTTCATCTCTTGGTTTCCCGCCCATGTGGGTGCGGTCGATCATCAGGACATAGCTAACTTCAACGAACTTGCCCATGACCGTGCGCGAGATCTAACGCGCCGCGGCGGCATGGAGGCCTTATGGGGACCGGATGAAATCCAGCAGAACGATCCGCTCTTTACTTTTCATGAAATAACCTCTCACTATCGGCTTAGTAGAAGGGCCTATCCTCTTCCTCACCCGAAGTTAGACAGGCCTCAGTCAGTTTCACTTAGAATGTTCCAGACGGGCTCATTCCCCTCGCGGGGCTTTCTCAGCCGTATCTCCACAGACATCGATTCAAGCTTCCCGGACTGTAAGGAGATTTATTGTTCCTCAGTGCACATGCTCTGGCAATGCCCCGCGTTACCTCACGGCCCTCTATCCGGCGAAGCCGACTGGGAAGAGGCACTCCGGAGCCCATCGCTCTATACACAACTACAGGCAATCCAGAGGGCCCAAGAAAGGGCGGAACACGGTATTCCTGCCCCGACTTGGACGCGGCCAGCGGCTTTCGCTGGTCCCCGATAGGGCCCCCCGCGGAAGCTCCTCAGGATAAAATAAAGTTCACTGTCTGTCTGTCTGTCTGTCTGTCTGTCTGTCTGTCTGTCTGTCTGTCTGTCTGTCTGTCTGTCTGTCTGTCTGTCTGTCTGTCTGTCTGTCTGTCTGTCTGTCTGTCTGTCTGTCTGTCTGTCTGTCTGTAAAGGAGACTATTCATGGAAATGCTGATGGCTTCCATCGATAGCCCGTAGATCGAGAATCTGCCTCAAGTGTTTCCCAAAGCACGTATTTTTTTTCCTGACATACTATTGAAAGGGTCTTATTGTGGTTTACGCAGTTTGATTGCGTCATGTTTTAGGAAGCGTATAACACGTTCATGTATGTATTTAGTGCTGCTGTGAGTTCTGTAAAACTGTCACTTTTGAGTAGGGACTAAGCCTGGCGGAGCGCAGCGAGAACTTTTCTCGCGCTTGTCGACTGGGTGGCTGAGTCTTGGTGTAGTTCTGCCAACGCGTACTGTGAACGAGAAACTGTTCCAGACCCTTCTGAGGCATCTAGACTCGGACCGAGACGTTGAGCGATGTGGCAGAACGCCCACAGTGTTTCGTGCTCCACAGACCTGCGGAGACAACGGACGACGGCTACAAGCACCGACCTGCTTCACAGCTCTGGCCAGCGGATGTTGTCCCCTGCCTATCTGGATCTCCTTCGGTGGCGGGGCAGTCTGCGATGGTTCACTGTGTGCGGCGATTGATAGAACGGATTCCAAGCGTCTGAGACACGACGTGCCCAATTGTCACACTTGTCAGCATGAAAAGACTTGTCCATCAGGTGGGTGCGATGGGATTATGCAGCAGTGCAAATCCTGCTTTCCTCTGTCCTCCTTTTACCACCCGTACGTCAGGGAGTGGTTTCTCTCCGTATTTCTCTGTGTGGGCTGACCAGTGACCCGGTTGACCCGACGTGACCTGCGCTCACCACCTCTACGCCAAGGAATGATTTCTCTGCCAATTCCTCATTGTGGAATTGTGACCAATGCTCTGACAAGACCCTCCTACTAAGGAGTAATAGAGAATTGGGTTGCCCGGCTGGTGTAGGGTATACGAAGGCCAGCTAGACGCCACGGGAAAATATCTGCCCTTGCGTGCAGGAGAATGCACGCGGGACGTTTCTGTAGTTCTTGTCTTGGAGCGCACCGCTCGCTTCTAAAGATGAACTGAACTTCTCTCATTTGTTTTTACATCATCTCGTCTTCCCTGCCGGACCTTCTCCGACGGCCAGCCTGCTTCGAGTTCGAAGCAGACGCTGTTTAAGGTCGCCGGAACCACGTCTCCATAGCAACTGGTGGCAGCCTTAACAAGGAATACAACTTCGAGGTCAAGGAAAGGGAGCCAAAATAATAATGCAGACAGTCTGAGCCCGAGATATTAAGGAATGAACCCAGGTTGTTCCTTTAAGAAAACGTGCTTTCTGTACGTATCGCTATCAAGGTTATTGAGATAGGCAACTAATTTCTGTCTTGCCGAGGGCTGACCACAACACCTACAAAAAATATAGAGGGACAAAGAGAGCGGTAGAACTTCTAAAACCGATGCGGGGATCATAGCGTAGGGTAGCCGTGTCGCTCGTGCGCGCCGGTCAGAGTTTGTGTGTGCGTGCGTATGCGCGCGTGTGTGTGTGTGTGTGTGTGTGTGTGTGTGTGTGTGTGTGCGTGTGCGTGTGCGTGTGCGTGTGTGTGTGTGTGTGTGTGTGTGTGTGTGTGTGTGTGTGTGTGTGTGTGTGTGTGTGTGTGTGTGTGTGTGTGTATGTGTGTGTGTGTGTGTGTGTGTGTGTGTGTGTGTGTGTGTGTGTGTGTTTTCCTAGGAAGAACACTAACACTGCAATGAGGCTGCAGTAGGCCCTCACCCATCAATTCGGAAGGAAACATCGACGCCTCGGGCAACGTGACCGCTGCTCACCCTCACGTCGAAGATTCTAGCGGTGGAGGTGTCTGTTACATCCTAATACGGCAAAGGCATTAAAAGAGCCCAGAACCTGGCGAAATAACACAGCCCGCGGATAGCATGCCCCGCTGTGAACATCTCAGTGAAGTTTTGCTGTCGTACGCGCTACATAGAGGTCACAAGCGGATCGAGAAATCACATATCTCTCAAACGGTCTCATTTCAGCCGAAGCACGCCTCCTTAGTCTCGTGGAAGAGAAAAATTGTCATCCACCGGAATTGAGTGCGCAGCTACGTAGGAAACCCACGCGGGTTCATCAGAAAAAAAAAACTTGCAATTGAAGAAAAATTCTTCCTGTTCCAGGACTCGAACCCGGAACCAACGCCTTTCCGG
Organism: Dermacentor andersoni; assembly: GCF_023375885.2. Taxonomy (NCBI): domain Eukaryota; kingdom Metazoa; phylum Arthropoda; class Arachnida; order Ixodida; family Ixodidae; genus Dermacentor; species Dermacentor andersoni. The sequence goes on along the minus strand of NC_092816.1, from coordinate 75,601,215 downwards.
GCCTGTCGCTCTACAATCTGAGCTAACCAGGACATGCAGATTACGGAAAGAGGGCGAATTAATCGACAACTTGAGACACTGGGACACTGAATGCGGCAAATCAGTTCTGCGGAAGCCCATAATGTGGAAGAAAGTGCATGACAGTGAAAAATTGGCATCCACCCGAAGTGACATTTCTGCAATATGGTCTTGAGCAGAGTTGAGATGTTTCACGTTAAAACACATTAGATTATGCATTTCATGGTAGCCTACCGGAAATTATTTCCGCAAATTTACCTAAAGTAGCTAAATGCCTGGACTTCGAGTAATGCGCTTATTGTGGGTTTGGTCACCCCCGGCGATGTGTTACCTTTTCGTCCACTTTCATTTCTTTTCTTTTATTCATTATTTTACACCTTCTGCGCTTTAACCACAGCTAATTACTCTACCATGTTATTGGGTCTATTGCTTGTTGCCTTTATACGGTCGTCATTAAGAAAAATCGAGCACCCTTTGTTTCACTTCTCGTTCACACATGAGAAAAAGAAGCTGGAAGTCTAGGAGAGCACGTTGTTGGGCGAGTCGGTCGTACATACTTAAGGAAGGGAACTGCGCTAAAAAAGACACGGACGAGTAATGACATGGACGGGCGCAAACTCGCGACTGATTTTATTCAGAAGGAACATGAATATATATATACCTAGATTCTTACGCAATCATTGCCTAAGCGCACATGCCAAGAACGTTCTCTCTTTCTTATACAAATTGATACTAGAGTCGCTTACGCATTCATCACCTGACTTATCAATGTAAAAAGCCTCTGCGAGTTCACGTGCTACCTGGTTATGACTGCGCCTTAAGATTTTGGTTCTAGCCAGCAAAGGCTGGCATGCTTTATCAGGCGTAGCCAAAGGGCATGCGCCGCAATGTAAGGCCAAATTTGACCCTTTTCCGTTAACCATAGAAAGCTTGTGTTCCCTTAGTCGTTCATTTATACAACGGCCCGTCTGGCCAATGTAAACTTTTCCACATGTCAGGGGAATTTCATACACAGCCCCGACCGAACACCTGACAAACTGGGTGGCGTGACGTTTCGTGCAGTCTCGCACGCATTCCTCGCCGGAGACAATCCGGGGGCACAAAGAGGCCAACTTGCGCGGGGCAGAAAATACCACCGGCACACCGTAGCGATTGGCTACATTCTTTAGGTTGTGGGAGACCCTATGAATATAGGGGAGAACCGCCGGTCTGGTCTTCGGTTGACCGCCACCCTCTCGAGGTGTTCTAGGTTTCAAGCCTTGCAGAAGCTTCTCTGCCACAGCAGCCACGACGGAAACGGGAAAACCAGCCTTCTGTAACCTGCGAATCTGATTGTTCAGGCTGCCCTTTACCAGGTGATCACATGATTTCTGCAGGGCTTCCTTCAGGCACAGCATAACAATGGCGCGTTTTACCGTCTTAGAATGAGCGGACTCAAAAGGCAACAGGTCTTTCCGGGCTCGTGGTGAGTACATCCAACACGTGTGATCTGGTGTTAAAGTGATGTTAATATCTAAAAACTGCAATCTATCTTGTTCAGGTAATTCGTGGGTGAAGGTTAGACCCCTCCCGTGTCGTTTAAAGACAGATAAGTCGGCTTCTCTGTCGCAACTTAGTAGAATTTCAAGTTAACCTTCACTGCAATGCACAATGCAATGCCGCGAAGACGTATCGCGAAGCAAAGTTAGAGTGCGCTTTAGGAGATTGATCATTCCGGCAACATTCTCTTTCATGTATCTTCCAATATGCCAGTACTCCAAGTACAACTGCACAATATTCATAATTTTAATCAAGGCTTATTGGTATGACATTTTACCGTTTAACTCACCACCAAATTGACTTACCCCGATGAAACTTTCCGAAAGCTGTTGCTTTATTCTCATTCGTGTGGAATCGAGACACGGTATATTACCTATACAATCATACTGATTCAGTTACAGTGCTATTATTCGAAACGAAACAAAAGTAGGAAGATCAAACACAAATGTTCTAATCTATTCGAAACGGAGCCTTCGCGAGATAGTTAAATAAATTCGATATGTCAAAATACACGTATACGAGGGCGAATCAGAAAGTCTTCGTCCCTAGTTTATTAATAAACTAAGGTACAGACAGGTAATTAAAATTTCCGTACTGTTCTACGTACCTTGGATTATACTTGCACGTAGGCCCCACATCGGTTCGGAGATTTGTCTCATCGCAGCACTAAATTTGTTATGCCCCTGCGGTATAATTCGTCCAGCTGACTGTGGAACCACCGTCGGACTGCTGTCTGGGCCTCATCGTTGCACGTGAATATAGCTGCCCTGCCAGGAACTTCTTCTGCGGACCGAAAATGTGGAAATCACTAGAGGCGAGTCTGGACTGTATCTTGGGTAGTCCAGACTCTCTCATTGAATTGACCGGAGCTTGTCAGTCAGCGACGCACTCGGCCTCCCTAAACGCTCATTGTCATGCAAGCCTTCATGGCCTTTTGCGAACTCACAACACCACTAGCTCACACTTCTCAAGGCGAGACACCTTTCCCCATATGTGAGCTGCATTTTCATCTGGATTTCTACGACCATTTTTTTTATTGCTCTATAGAACACGAATCTCACTTGGTTGCTCGTACGCCGTGGACGTGTGAAGCCCAACCGCGATCTTCAGCGACTGCCAGCAGCGCCGTGCCGTGGAGCTACCTGCAGATATGGCCGGGCCGGTCCAAGAAAGGTCCACCGCTGGGAATGGATATGTTGACTTTATATTTACAGCAGTAATTTGGCTAAAAATCGAGGCAAAGACGATCTCATTCGCCTCGTAATGGCCTTTACTTTCATCCTAACCTTTGTTCTACGTAACATTCATTCTAGTGCAATATTTCTGTTTATGCATTGTGCAGATCACCACATTGACTGTTCAGCAAGTTAAACTGCTCACGGTTCATAAGCTTCTATACCGAAATCCAAACACCACCTTATGTGGATTCAGAATTGAGATATCGACGCGGCGATGTAAGCGCAAAGGCAATATGTCATGTTTGTCGTGGGAGACAATAGATGTATGGGCGCAGAGAAGCAGATTAGATATGTAAATAAATCTGTTATTTCTATTTTACGCGTAGAAAAATGGCACGGTCACGGCAACCATATGTAGTGGCTGGCTCGGCAGTCCCAAGAAATTCCGGCATAGGCCATCTCCCGATGGCTTCGACGGTAATGCGATTGGCACTCAAGCGATCTATCGACACACTGTATTGCTGAAAACAGCTTTATTTAGGATCTGTACTGGACATTCAGAGATTTGCATTCCTTTGACTATATGCGACGTACACTGTCTTCAGGATCGGCCCACGTCGCTTTGACTCTCGGTAGAGTCCGCCATGGTCATGACGGCGTAACGGTCACTGCATGACGATGACGCAATCGCGACGAAGGAATGATGAAGGAATGACGTCGATAGAACGACGAAGGCAGCAGAATGACGATGGCATGACTGTAGAATGATGTTTCCGAAATAACGACGGTGATATAACGATGACAACATGATGACAATGTCATGATGATTAAGGAGTAAATCGAGTGTGTGACCACGATGGCGTGACGATTATGGCTGACGGCGATGTACAACAAATGTGGCAAAACAAAGTCGAATAACGATGATAGAACTACGTCCACAGTTTTACGGTGAGGGTATGACACCAACGGCGTGGCGACGACAGCATGAAGAGTATGGCATGATGCATGTGAAATGATGACAGTCCGACGGCCACTGCGACAGCATGACGACAGTATGACAAAGAATGCATGAAACGACTCTATGACAACGATGCAATGACGACAATGGCATAACAATATCGGCATAATCACGATTGAATGAAACCGCTACATCAAACCTCTAAAAAAATAAATATAGAAAGGAAGCACATAGCAGGCAAGACAGATCAGGCAATATTATATGTAAGTCGTCCATAAGATTTGAGTTTGAGATTTGAGTTGCTGGCAGTAGATTTTATTGTCTCACTGTGTGTGCCTTGTCACTCTCCGCGTGCACGTGGCCGGCTGTCGAGGCCTTTTGCGTCCGGTCCAAATGCTGAGCTCACGGAGACACGAGTACCTACGAGGTGCGGGTCACCGAGTGTTGATAGTGGGCGCACACTTTTGTTTGTAGGCCTACTATTTTCATCTCCTGGGATAAACCTTACTTCTGGTACCATATCTTACGTCATGTTATGGAACTTCACGACAACATGCCGACGTGTTTCATGTCTGTTTCCATCAGCAGGTACAGGAAAGCTCCTACAATCGGCACATAATTTCCCCACCGTCAGATCCGTGTTGTTACTTTAGAATTGGCAAGGAGCCATTTCCTGCAATGAAAAAGGTTTGGGGGAAATCATGCAAGGTATCTGATGTACAGTTTTAGGATGGTGACATAATCAAGTGACATTTTACACGCCGCATACCATAAGCAGTGGGTCGTCGAAAGTGAGCGTGATGCATGGGAATGTATAAAATGCGCAGTTCATTGCTTGTTTCCAAACGTTTCAGTCTGCTTTTGCTCCCACCGAAAACGTCGAAGGTCTTCAAGACAAAGGGAACTTGAACATGAGCAAGTAGTAGAATCAATCAAAATATGGTGCCCAAAATATTATACTTCAGCTTAAACAACAGCAGAAAGAGAGAAAGAAAGAATGATAAGGTGGGGTGCATTTTCTTTTCTTTTTATGCAACGTGAAGTTTGCAGTACTGTTGAACTAAGGGCTTACTACTGGACGCGTAGCTTGCGCAACAAAGGTATTAACGTGACATTTAAAAGATTTGAACCACATAAGAATTGTCAGGTTAACATTTGCAGTATTTTACGATATGTGTGTGCACCAAGAACATCTGGAACATGTACCAGTCTTCAAATTTCGACAATAAGAAGTAACACTCCTCTGCTTGGATGTAGCTAGCTGCAGCGTCTGAATAGGGCAACAGTTTTGCGCGAGTAAGTGTTCCTTCCCTTGACTCAATGTCGTGTTTTGAAGAGAAATTGCTGCCTATAAGTTGACAGAATGCTGAATTCGTACTGACATTTGTAAACAGAAGTACATAAGAAAATATGCAAGCTTCGAGCACTCGAACTGCACTGAAGCCTTTCCGCACGTGGATAGCGATGATGTAACGCTTCTGGTGCGCAGCCGATAATGCATCAAATAAACACAGTCGTGTGTAACTAGGCGACTATAAAGGCCGCACAATTTTAACTACCGTATGTAACGGCAAGATGAGCTGTTTATCCGCATCACACACTTCATGCGCAGTGCGTCGAAGATCTTTCCCTGAAATGGGCTTTCACTTAAAACACAGACGCTTACAAGGGACACCGCTTTTATTCAGACTTCAACAAGAAACAGCTCGTGTACCAATCCTCCCAGTTAGGTTCTTCGTATAAGTGGTGGAGCAAGACAGATGCTTTATTCAGCGTGCACCAAACAAATTCCTAGCGCCAGCGACGCCACAAACAACCGCAACCTCGCCAGGCTTAAGCATACGACTCTGGCACGCTTGGTGCCAAAGTCGACGGCAGCGCCGTGGTGGCGGGAATAGCAGCGGGCCGTTTAGTGCGCATAAACGAAGCGAGGAGTTGGAAACTAAAAAAAAGTATCTATCGACGTTGGGCATTATAGTGCGCGATGCGCACATTATTATTTCGGAAAATGAAGTTGCTTGCCGGAGAGATTCCAGGACACGCGAGAGCCCATGTGAACTAGGGGCATCCGACACATTGTAGACATGTCTTTGCTTACAAAACACCTTCATACACTTTCATTTTCTTCGTCGTCACGTACTGTTTTCACAATGGATCCTCGGTAAGCGTCCACCTGAACGTTGATTGCCAACCATGACAAGCTTAGAACACGTTTGAACAAAATGGCTTTTGAACACATTTGAACAGAATGAACAGATTGGCACATGAAGAAAGAGTTGACTTTGTCCATTCGCATTGGTTAAGCGACACCACATTGAGGCGCTTAATTTGTCTGGTCACTGATATTAAATGTCTTTAGTGTAAGTGCTTCAGTTTCAAATCCCTGTAGTAAGAAAGAAAGACAAGGCATTCGTGGAGCAGTGCGCTAAGGCGTCAGGTTGCTGCGATTGAGGAACCTGTGAGACGCGAGTGCAATTCCGCCTACTACTAGAGTTCAAATATTTTTTTTTAATTGAAGGTCGAGGAAAACGGTTAGAGAGGCACGGGACCCGGAAACCGAAAAGTACACAAGTATATTTACTATTAATGTTTATCTCCACTAAAATTTACGACTATAATATGTCTCAACCTAAGTAGATAATCGCGGCAGCTCCCGCCGCTGAGTGGCCATAGGAAAAGTGTATTACTAATTAAATACGAGTACATTTGTTGAGCCCGAAAGCACTAAAATATTTATTTCGGCAAAGAACCATACGGTAATAAGTTATCGATTGAATGAGGCTCAAGAACACGATAACAGAGCACTGCCAACAAGCGAGCGGGATAGTTCGAGAGCTATTTGTAACAGTGCCGTCAATGCAGCGATCGTTCAAAGGCTTGCAGAGTCGTCACACACGTCACTGTGGCGCACAATGAAGCCTATCAATGAGAAGGTCACGCATGTAGGATACATAAACGTCATGAAATAAAACCAACTTGATGTGTCCGAGCATCGATGTACGAGTGAGATGAGCATATATGCTACCTCATGATGCCTGAAGGAACATCAATCCAAGGTACTGACTGCCAAGTGTGTGTCGTCTCCCACTGAACATGACTCAAAACATGTCACTTTCACTGCAAGAGAGCGGTGGCGCCATCAGTCACCGCGCGTCGTATTTCACGGTGTTTTGCCGTACCGGTGACAGATGGCACCACCACTACATTGCAGTGACATCGTGAGCATCCTGTGCTACCATAGGACTGGCCTTTATTCCTCGATAGAGACAACCAATTTAAAGTAAACCGCCGAGATAAAATTTGAGCTCAGCTACTGAGTGATATAAAGCGTAGCAAAAGTCTACAACGCCCTCCACTTCCCCTGAAAGGTGTAAACGAGTTAGAAACTGCTGTTCAGTTCTTCCTGAAGTGGGCAGGTCGAGGCAGGGTCGAGGTTATGTACGGCGATGGCGCAATTTCCGTTGTATCCATGCAACGAAAGCCTGCTGGAGATTTCTACAAAACAGCTTTTGCCGTAAAATTGCGCAGATCCAACGCGCATTTTGGAGTTTATGGGAGGCGAAGGTTTCGTGAAGCTATTATGTGCTTTAAAGGGGCGCTGAACCAACTCTCGGGCTTGGTGAAGCAACATAGTCCTCAGGTAGCATACGATGCTGTGAACACCTCAGCCAAGTTTTGTTGTCGTCCGCGGTGAGTGGAGTTCACAAACGGATCGCGGAGACGCAGTCACCTTTCTCTTAAACGCTCTTTTTTCAACAGAAAGCCCCGTCCTCACTCTCTTCTAGATGCACTATTTCGTCATCGTACTCACTATGTCGTCATTCCCTTAGACGGCTGCTATTGGCCGATATCTGACATTACTGCGGTCAGCTACATGGCGTAGATACTGCGACCGCCGCGGGGTGCCGCCACGAGTCCACTGGCTAAACGCACGGCGGCTCGCTGAGGACAACCGCTTTTGGCGTATGTTTAACGCGTCGTAGGCACCAAAGGGGTAGTCGGGGCGTTTAGATTTACATCCAGAATTAAATTTGAACTGCTCACCACAGTGACATATAGAAGGCGGTAGGTTGTGAGCACGCCCCTCTGCGCCGTAGCCTTCGCAGTGCGAGGCATCGAAGAAGAAACGGGAGCACAGCGGAGGCCATGTTTGATTCCCAATAACACCGCTTCTGCTGAACGCACTGAAATACTTTTTGTGGCACATTATTTCTGATGAAATCTATTTTCACTTCAAATGCCTTTCTCTATTTCGATAAAGAGGGGTTCGGGGTCCCAATTAAGGGCCCCTCACCGGGCCTGGCCATTTGGAGCTAGCATGCGCCGTGCATACCATGCGCGCTAACGATCGTGCCCTACGCACCGCAGAAAGAGCTGAAATTTCACACCGAACGCCGTTTGCCCTTCTCGTCTCACTGTTTATAAACATAAGCCTTCGACAGCTTCCGGTTTTGCTCATTTACGTAGCCCGAAAAGATTTGCGAGCAAGAAAGGCATTGGCTGCGCTATTGACTAAGAGTGCGTTAAAATCTAAGCCCGCAGATTTTTAACACTTTTCCTCTGTACATAAGAACAATTTTACAGGTGAACGTTGCAAAGTTAAACCAAAATTTTTATGTGCTTGTCTTGAGGCGTGATGCGCATGTCTTTTATCTGAAAACTTAGAAATAGATTTTCCGCGAGTAAAACAACTTAAAAACTTGGCAGTGGCGCTCACCTCCTAAAACCATGGGTTCGCGGCACTGAAATGTTTCCATCTCGGCTATTAATAAACCAATTCGAAATATTCTTGCGGCAAAAGGAACGTTCCCTAGAGGCAACGTAGCAACTTCTAGCGTATAACCAAAATTTGCTATCTGGCCTGGTGAGCGGCCCTCTAAAACAGTTCTCCTTCAAGTGCAACTCGTTCTGCTCCAAGCGATTACGTGCCTGCCCAACTCATTAGCGAGACAGAGAACCCCCAGTCCATTACACGACCCCTTTGATCTACGCCACCGCGAATAGCCATGTCTCCTGGATCGATTTGCTTTTCATCACGCCATCACCGGGATCAGCGCAGTTTACGATTGCACAGACTCTAGGACCGGCCCACCTTATAGACTCGGCAAGAATCCGACCAAGTACATGCGCCAAACCACGAGAAAGGGAACATAGAAAGCTTCGCGTCACAAAAAAAATAAAAAAGCAGTACCTGCATTTCAAAAAATATATTTACTGTATTAGAGAAATTTAGGTACCTTTCGATTTTTTTTCACTATTGTATTGCGTGGGTACTACAGATGGGGCTACATACATGCCTATTCGTTATACCAGTGTGGCGCTGTGTGACCTATTTGAGAAGACAGCAGCAGCAGCGGCCAGCATGGTCAGCAGCAGCTACGGCCAGCAATGTCCGGGAGGGTTCACCTAGCAAGCTTCGCTATAAGATACATATGCGCTACGTCATACAGAGGACGCCATCTCCATCCATGCGCATTGTGCATAGAGTGTTCTATTTTCTTTTGGCTGCGCCAAATTTTGAAAAATTGCCGGTGGCAGATAGCACAATTCGAGCCATTGATTCAATGACTCGATGATGCGCTCATTACTTCTACGAGAAGTCGAAATTCTTACTAGAATGATTAACTTAATTACGCTAGTTAACTTCTTAGTAAATTACTTTACTACACCTATTTCAATATATGAATTCCATGCTGTGAGTTCGCAAGGCGTATCCTCTTGGAACGAGTTCACAGGTCCGCACCAATTTGGAGATACGAATTTTCAGAGTGTCCGACAAAATGTATTGGTGCTCCGTTACTTTTGTACTTAAATGTATAAAACTGAGCGTTCTTTAAAGAAGTAACTGGAACGCCAATGCGTTTCGTCGGATTCTTTGAAAATTCATGTCTCGAAACTGATGCGGCCCTGACCACTCGTTCCAAGTGGATACGCCCTGCGAACTCACTAGGTACTGTTCATACATTAAAATATTTGCAGTAAAATAATTACTGAAAGAGTTCATAATGGTAATTATGTTATTTTTTAATTAAGCATTTTCATTTCTCCTAGAAATAATGACCGCCTCATCGTGTAATTTCAATAAAGCGTATTTATAAAATTTGGTGCGGCTAAATAAACACCCTGTGGATTGACGTAATTCGGCAATGTAACGGTGATATGGCACTATGCAAGAGAGAATTTGTTTGGACGCTACATATTGGGACGCTACATAAAGCTTTGTGAAAGCAAGAAAAAATAAAGTTACGAACTGACGAAACGTGAGCGCTGACAATTAGGGATATTAAGACACACTCACCTCCATATGTCTCACTTGACGTTATTCCATTGTAGGGCTCAATTTCCTTTCGTGCTACCAGACATCAATGAAGGCATGTAGATTCCTGTATAAGACGCCGAAATATGTACCTCTTTGATGTTAAATTTTCAGCTCCATGCAACAGCACACGCAGTGCACGCTTTATTATTTATTTTTTTGTGACCTGCAGTCCGAGTCAAAATTTTTCGGACCACAGAATCGCGTTACACGTTTAATTTTCCAAATTACCGTAGCATGCAACGCCGTACACAACACTACGTTGTTGCCACAACTTTCCAAGCCACGGAAAATATTCAACCTTTTCTGTGATTCCGCGATCCGCAAATCTTTCATGCCAGCTGTACGAGCGAACCTGAAACAAAGAAAAAAATAAAGAAACAAGACGAAATACAATCCACCTGTTTGTCGTTTATAAGAACAGAGGTCGTCGAGGACAGCAGGTGCATATATTTAGTCAGCTATTGCAGCGCAAAGCATATGTTTCCTGCTCAGCCTTCGCCGGCGTTCTTTCTCTCTTTCGTTATTTGTTTTTATTTTTTTTATGCATTTCAACTTCGCGGATGTCCTTCGACAGCCGTGGTACGTAGACGTACGTGCGGAAATTTTTTGTCGTTCTGGCGCCTAACGAAAGAAGAATGGAAAGAACAGCTGCATTCATGTGTTAGTTATGGCGACTGGCAGCTGCACCTCCACATATCTAGGTCCGCTAAAATCACGAGCGGGAGGGCTGCGTTGACTTCAAAATGAAAGGAGACGCCATTTTTTTTTTCATCCGAATCTCTGGGAGATAATTGTGGCATTCGTCGGTGTCTGCGTTTATAGTAGCAACACGTGCAGTGTTTTTTTGTTGGTGGGGACCAGGACTGAAAACTAAATTCAAGGCGGATCGAAACAAATATTTCGAAGCATGCATGGAGGAGGCGCTACCAAATACACAAGTGCCAGAAAAATCAGAATACCTAAAGCTTTAAGTCCATCAGGAACCACTGCACGGGAACACTCACGCTGTGCAGAGGTCACAGAACCTCGAATAACCTTCTTCATTGTTATTAAGGTAAGAAAAATATAAAGGTAGACAATGGAGTCGAAGTCCTCTTTAGGGCTTCACCTCGATGTATCAAACACTACTATAAAGAAATTTACAAAGCGAGATAACATTTAACAAATAATAAAAGAAACGCTGCACACTTTAACACAAGTCACTCGAGCTATCCCGTGTATTTGGCTGCCACTGAATGCTCTAAAGCAATGTCTAGGATGTCTTCAAAGCCTTTCTTTCCTGGAATACGGTAACACTTGTGCCGGTACACACCGTCGTTCCAACCCTCAGTAAACAAGGCAGCTGTAATTGGAGTGGCATACCAGAATTCTAGCATGTATGGTAATGTTGGCGTCGCACGGCAGATTATCCATGATCACCCGTACTAGTGCCCAATGTGATAAAGTAAATTTTATGCGCATTTGCCAGCGTAGAGAAATACTAACCCACGAAGCTAAAGAGCGAAGGCATGTTAAGAAAGCTATAGGGACTGCTTGTATCGACTTAGCATTAAGAAAGACTGAGATTGCCGTCCAAACAGTACACACACACACACACATATATATATATATATATATATATATATATATATATATATGTGTGTGTGTGTGTGTGTGTGTGTGTGTGTGTGTGTGTGTGTGTGTGTGTGTGTGTGTGTGTGTGTGTGTGTGTGTGTGTGTGTGTGTGTGTGTGTGTGTGTTTTCGAGGACAAAAATGTTCAGCTTATCCAAAGGCAATCGGTCTCGAAAGTAAACACGAATAAAGCCTGAAGGCGGAAGCAGTATTGAATCGCCGCTGGATCGGTCGTGGGAGTCGGAGAGGCTGCAGCGTAATTACTTCAGGTAAGGAAGAGAGCCAAGAATAAAAACGTATTAAGAGATGGAAGAGAGATCTCGCTGACCTCTGCTTTGTGTTGCCAGTTAATGAGCCCAAGCAAAAGATGTCTATGTCCTTAAGGGGCTGCTCTATTGCACGATCATTTATTTTATCTTAAGCACATGGTGTGATCCTAAGCAACTTTCCTAATTGAGCTGGGAAATCCGAGAAGGTTTTCTGCATAAAAGCTTCTATTTGGAAAATACTTTGCCTTCATAAGCCATTGTTCCTGCAGAAAATCTCCTCATTTTTCTTTACTCCGAGTCCGGCCTTGGTAAGCATTTAACTTTAATTATTTGCATGAACCTCTTACCAAAATAAAAACGTGAATATAGTGAAACAAGACACGTTTGAATTGTGCACATGCACATGTTTGTTTAAAAAAACGCATCAACTGCACTAAGCTAGTGCTCAATATTTTTTTTTTTTTAAGTAGGAGTTCCACTTGACTTCAGTAAGCTTGTTTCTTTTCTTTTGTGGTATATCCAAAAATTAAAGGAAAGGTAACGACTTCTTTATCTGCCTCTACACGAAGGTTCATTATGCGAAGGGGAAAGCGTCTCTTATTTATTCCTGCCGTGTCTCAATTTAGATGGAAGCTTAGGCAGATATAAGTGAATCAAAACCAAGGACATGCATTTTATGAAAAACTTGCTCTAGTGATTAAAATTACCAGTAGCGGCGCACTAATTGCCGCAAATAGAAAACACCAGCGTTCAATATTTATGTCATCCGCAAACTTAGAAGGTTTCGAAATTCCTGATCGTTGATCTTCGAAGACCTGCCTTCGCGAGCCTTTGTGCGAAGCAGACATTTCTTTAGGCGTGTATTTCAACAGGCATGGATTTGTATGCGTAATCAGATTCGCTCGTAAATTTAATCATACGTTTCTTTGGTAGTGTTTGATTGCCCGTTAATACCTGTGTGAGGAACGTGTCTCTACTTATTCGTACATGCAACCACCCGGATTCTATGTGTGGGTTTTTCCAACTCTGTGGCGTGTCCCCTTGTGTTTGAGGGTCTGACATTTCATGAGGAATTTCTTTACCTATAGGTCAACCCCTGGGAAATTTCGTCATTTGTTTTCATAATAAACCATAAAGTTTGAAGACTTTGAGAGTTCAAGAATTTGAAGCCAGGTTTTTCCGTTCAATTGAAAGAACTCTTTATTTTTTTCGCAATGTGGTGCCGCATGTTACAAGCACACAGGTGAGGCATCATCATGAACAAACACATGCACAAAAACTGCAAGTGGAATGCTGAAAGCGCTTTCAGTAGATAGAACTGGGTGTTAAACAATGTTTTTTATACATTTGTATAAATGAGACAATACTCGAACAGGGCACAATAAGCTCTAATAGAAGAATGAAGGTTAGCACTTTATCGAGTGCACTAACATACACTACAAAAAGTCTCAAGTGCCACTTTTGCTAAACAATGTATTCGTAATATAAACCATCCATCAGTTCATTAATTGATAGATAGACTGTCTGACGCTCTTCTCTAACAACAATTACCTGCACTCGTGTGTGTTGCCTTTTGACTATTCTAAATACACTACATTAGCCGTTATGGTTAGCCTCTGAGTTGCTCCCAATAAAGCGCCTTTTCTTGCATTTACCATGACAAGGCTACTACCTCTCCAAGCAACGTCTACTAACACAATAACAGTTACTCATTACCTCAGGTGTGTAAGCAGCTCTGAACACCAAGGTACACAGTAGCCAAAAACAGCGCAGGCATTACGTTAAAACACTTGAGCTCGAAGTTTTATGGTCAGAAGCAAGCATGACTGTGCAAGTGAGGACACGTTCATCACCAATTTATAAGCGTCGATAAGCTACGTGGGTGCTCCTTTGTCTGTCTCTGTTACTATTATTTTTTTCTTGGGTGTTGCGTTCTGCAGCGCTGCTCAACTATTTCTGACAGGCGCTATACTGACCCGACAAGCTTCAGTATTCTAGAATGGCTCCCTGAGATGTTCGCACATCTTATCTTAACAACATGCATATACATGGGATGCGGGCTGGTATATCGCGTTTCCCCAAGTTCAAAAATATAAGGCCTGTCTGTTTCAATAAAAAAGGAATGCCCTTTCGAATCACTTCCGATCTTTGTGGAAGATCGACATGCTTGTTTACGCGGGTATATTGGGAAATGCAGTGCCTCCCTGATGCTTCTTTTATACTTGTGGACCATAAAAGCTCCGGCGCCCAACGAGTTCGGAATAAATCTTTACTCTATTGTGCTTATCCTGTAATGCTGCGCATGCTGTGAATGTAATGTAATCTTAACTTGGACTTACCGCTCATTCCTAGGTACGTTGTTCTGAGCTCCGACTACGGTAAATGATGCCCGCGTTTCTTTCCGCTCCCTAACGAAAGCGTTTGTTGATTTGTCTCCTCATTTCGATATTAACCAAGTATACTTTATTAAGCATTCTGTAACGTCTCAAGTGGATCATATGCGAAATCTGCGGCACTGCGCTTCACAGTGCAACCTGGGCGCATGAGAATTATTCTCCACGCAAACTGTGATTGCTGCTCGCTGAAAAGGTGGGTGGAGCGTCCTCGTCGCAGCCACGTAGAGACCTCTGATTGCATTGAACCGCTCTTCGTGACGTAGTCCATTGAAATTGCAATAGGCTTGTTAGCATCTAGCGAAATCCTACCACGCTTTGTGATTGACTTAGCACTATGGTTGCAAAGGAGCCACTGTTTGAGCACCAAAACTTCACGGCAAACTACTCAAAAGTTGTGCACTTGTAGTCAGTACTTCTTTACGAGCTTTAAAAAAATCATAGTTCCTCTATTTCTTTTTTTGCACCATTGGCAACCTCTCCTTACATACGTCCTAATACGTCGATCCCCTTGTAGCCTGCCAAAGTGAAAGAAGGATCACTGCCCAGTGAAGGTATTTGATTATGCCATAAACCCACTTCTCCCATTTCTGGCCCCGGTTCTTGCGCAGGATCACGATGCCCATTGTGCAGCCAATCACGACACCGATAAGGTGAGGCAGAGTGCCTATACTCTGCAGGCGATTCAGGTAGTACGCCTGAAGCGCGTCGGCAGCAGTGAAGAGGAGGACCATGGCGACGCGTCCAACCACTTTGCCGAACTGGGAGCGGTTGACTAGGACGTCGACCACGTGCGCCCAAAGTACTGAGTAGAGAGCCGGTGAGGCCCCGACGGTGAAGCAATAGCCGCAGATGACGTTCAGTTGAGCGGCGGTGAACGCTCCGGCCACGTAGATGAACGGTATCTTCCAGGGACTGTGCAAAAAGCTGACGGGGAGGCAGACCAGCATCTGAATCACTACGCTCGCTACAAGCGACAGTCCGTTGAAACTGACGAGCACGAACGATACGTTGCGCCAGAACTCGCGCTTGCGTTCCACCGCAAGGACGAGCTTGTCGACGAAGCGAAGGTAGTCCTCGACTTCCTTCGCGCTGCTCGGACAGCACCAATGCAAGTACTGGAAGTACGTGACGATCTGCGCCACCGAGATGAGGACGAAGAACAGGACCTGCAAAAAAGGTAGAGGCAGCTTGAGTGCCTTGGTTCGTAAGGCACTGTAACGAAGCACTTAAAGCTACAAATACAACGGAAAGTTTGTGCCAGAAACGTCCGGCCAAAATTTCGCGTCCACTCTCATACCTAAAGGGTAAACTGCCCAGGTACGAGTCGTAAAGAAAGTACAGAACATGTTCTTGCCATCGTATCCTCGTATTTTGCTTGCTTATCAGTCTTTATTGCCAATATGTGCTCAGGTCTCTTCATTTTGATTTGTTGTATACATGGGCTGCTCTAATTATGCAGTATTGTTCAGGGATCACGCCGTAGCAATTAACACACTTACTCGTGGCCGCAATCGAAAATCATCCTCTCGCAGCTGAACAGGGCGTGAATGAGCGAAGCCCGTTTGTTACCCTCAATGGACAGCGTTAGTGCCAGCGGGAGTTTACATAACTCTACGTAAACATTGTAAACACTACATTTCAAGTTACAGAGCAGCAGTGAACGATACAGCAAATACATTCGAAGTTTTCGTACTTTATAACACTTAAGTATTCATACGAAACGCATTCGCGTTTGTTTATCTTAAAAATACGCACGTCACTGTCAACTAAGTAGTACACGAAAATAGGTAAGTACTAAATCCCTCTAATCTTTTGGTACTCCGAGGAGCGAATTCAGAGGATTTCAGCCTTGCGGGATACATAAATCGAGCTACAGGAAATTTTGCTTAATGCGCGTGCTTCAGAATTATGTCGGCAAGCTACAAGAGGGCATTTGTCCACCGCTTGTAGACGACACAAATAGACTTGACAAGGAGAAGAAGGTTTTTCTTGATGCGTACCTTTTGTCAACTATGGGCGCTGCCACAAGTCGTTACGTAAGCATGCAAGAACATACCTTAAGTCCAATGTCTTTAAAAGCAAATTAACCACTGCTTTTTTTCCTAAGGCTGGTCTGCAAGGCTCGAATTATCCAGTTTCGAGCCGCGAAACAAAGCGTTCATAAATATTAGTCACTTGTGGCATTTTCAATAAACCAGTATGATGTGAGCCAGCAGTGTGTCTGTGTCGCGTTTGCTGTGTCTCATACCTCCCGCCTTTTTTATCATGGTTCACAGCGTTATGAGCATTACCTGAAGCAAAAAGAGGGGGTAGTCGACCATGGCCAACCGTACCACCCTCGCCCGCTGCAGCTTTCCGGCGTAGACGTTGGCGGCCGCCGTGACGACCCTGTGGAATCGCCTCTGTCGGACGGTAGTGGGGCGACCAGAGGTTGTGATGAGGAGGAACTGTTCGAGCGTGAGCCAGCTCTTTTCGTCTTCGTTCACAAGCTCGTTGAGCTCCTCAAGAACACTGGCAGGGCACTTTGCCATGGGTTTGAGGAACGCCATTAGGTCCGCTGCATAGGCCTTGTCGCCGCGCTGTAGCTTCCTGTAGATATCGGCCCAGAAAGGAATCTCCTCCAGCCATATCTTCTCTTTTCTGGCCGCCGCCATGCCACTTCCCATGTTTCTGATGCTGCTCAAAATAAGCCTTTTTTTCCCGAAACGTAGCAGTTGACGCGGCGAGCGAGTGCGGTCGACCGATACGCGCGTTTCCAACCGTTGGCAAAAGAGCACGCTCGAGGGAGTCGACGGAAAAGGTGCTAGTACCAGGCGCACCTTGGCTTTCTCAATTTGGTGGTATATGCAGATGTCCCCTATTCAGGGCGTCACGGAAAACATGAACAACGCCTTTGTTTCTTCTATTTTGCCTCGCGCCAAGGAGATATCAGCTCATGAATCTTTCATCATATTTTTTTCGCGCGATCATGCTGAAAGCTAGAGCACGTAACAACATGCGTTGCTATGGTGCACCGTGCGCACGGTGCCGCTACCATTGAATTTCTTGATCACGTGTATTGATCAACATATTAAGCGTGCCGAGATGTGCTAGGTGACGAGATGTGCTAGGTGCCGCGATGCTATCTTTTTTGGACGTCTGCGCCTGATGCTTCTGTTTCTGCATACATTAAAGTGAAAAGAGCTGTGACTTAGAACTTTCCCAAACAACAATTTCTCTTTCCTTCAGTGACTATTCTTTTATAACAGGCTGCCACAACACTGCATTGTCAGCGCGTTTGAAACCATTGCAGAAATCGCAGAAGTTTTGCCTCATTTTAAATAGCAACTAATTTTCTTAATACTTCCGTTTTTGTTGAACTATTAAATTGTTCGACCTCTGGCGGCCCCTCTACCAGCTGCCTCTCTGTCCTTTAGCTAGCTGGCTGGCAAAATACATGCTTTACTGAATGCAGCATTGAAATTTTGAGCTTTAGGAAGAGCATGTTAAGCTTTCGGTTGGTTACGAATGTTAAAGTTTTCATGGCAATAGTGAGCAACCCTTAGTGGCGACATGGTAAACAGAATACACAGTATGAACTATATGACTTAAAACGCCTTGTTCTGGGCAACAGTGAAAAATAAGGGGGGGGTGGTGGAGGGGAGAAGAAAAGCAGCATTTGTCAGCTTGCGCAAGTGAAGGCTGCAGGCTTGAACAAACGTGTTATTGATGCATGAATATTTCTTACGCACTTTCCGGGAGCTATGTTTGTATCTATGTATGTCTGTATCTAACAGTTTTCCCGCCTACCCGAGTCACTGGGCAGTCAGTGGTTGAAGGGAAGCTTATCGGGCTGCTGTGCTGAGCGAACAGTGTGCCGCTGATTGAAAAACTCTTTGAGGCCGACTTACAACACTGGGTTTGTGCCACTCCTTCTGTGCTGACCTTCAGTGAACCTCTTTAATGGCAACTTGAGTCGCGGGGTATGTGCATTCACGTGTGTGCCGCTCTTGAATAAATGTCTTTGGCGCCAATGTGGGTAACACAGGCGTGCACTACAGGAGATGTGCCGCTCTACACTGCCGAAAAACATGCCTTATGTGTCTCCTGTGCTGAGCGAAATCAAACCCACCTCACAAGGGACCCGACGCATTAGGAGGCTGCGCCACAAGTTCAGTGGGTATGAACCAGATTTTAATGGATGTCTTTCACGCCAGCGCTTTCTCAAGCTGCGCATTGGATGCACAAGGTATGTGACGCTCTGCAATGAACCTCTCGCCAGCTTCCGTCAGTGAACATGTGCCACTAGCTGGGTATGCGGCAAAGGAGAGAGAGAGAGAGAGAGAGACAACTTCATGTAGTCGCCTGCAGAACGACACCATGACTAAATGGCGCCGTGACGCGGGCCCTGACGTCTTCTCAGCGGGTGGTCTCTACTTAACTCCAGCGCGTGTTACTCCCGCGGTCGGTCGCCCTGAGGGGCAACGTTCCGTCGGTTTCGCTCGGCCTCCGAGACCTGCTGGACGGCCCAGGTTTGGCTTTCGTGGTCGTAGCATTCCGCCGCAGCCGCGAGTCGCGGAGGAATCGTTGTGCTTGTCGAAGCCTCATTGGGGAACTTGGTGCAATCCCATAGGATGTGCGTCAGGGTGGCCCTCTCCCGCTGGCACACGCGGCACACATCACTCACATATAATTTAGGGTATAGATGAGTCATTAATACTGGCGTGGGTAAAGAACCAGTTTGCAATTGTCTGAACAGCACTGCCTCCGCTCGGCTCAGCCCCGGGTGCGGGGGTGGGAAAGTCCTTCGAGCCAGGCGGTGGAACTGTGTAAGTTCGTTGAATGTCGTCATGCGGTCCTTGGCACTACACCACGTTGGACGGTCGGTTGCAGCGGCGCGGTTGGTTAGCGCTCGCGCCACTGCGTGTGCCGTCTCGTTGTGGTTATCGTGCTTCTCGGACGCATCGTTGCCCGCGTGCGCCGGGAACCACTTGATTCTAACACACCGATTCTGTCGTTGCAGGTCAGCCGAGCACAGAACGCGCACAGCCTCACCACACACTTTGCCCTTTGCATAATTCCGCACTGCACTTCGGGAATCGCACAACACCGTCTGGCACCCGGGGTCGGCAATGGCCAGGGCAATGGCCACCTCCTCCGCCTGACACGCCTCGCGGACCCGTAAGCTCGCCGCTGCCCTCGTCGCGCCGGACGACGCCTCGATGACGGTAGCTACGAACGCCGCGCAGTCTCCCTGGTATTCTGCCGCATCCACGAACCTTGCGTGCTCGTCCTTGGCGTGAAAGTCGATGAGGGCCTTGGCCCTCGCCGCTCTTCTCTCCTTGTTGTACTCCGGGTTCATGTTTCTCGGGATGAGGTCCACCCGAATCCGGCGCCGGGTTCCGTCCGGGACAGAAACGTCGCTACTCGCCGCTTTCGCTCCGGGCGTGAAGCCCAAGTATTGAAGTATGCGCCTGCCGGCTTCGGTCATAGAGAGCCGCTCCAGCTGGGCGGTCCGTTGCGCTTCCGCAATTTCGTCGAGGGTATTGTGTACCCCCAGGCTCAGGAGCTTGTTGGTGCTCGTACACTCGAGTAGTCCGAGCGCCGCCTTGTAAGCTCGGCGTATCAGGGCGTCGATTTTATTCCTTTCACATTGCATCCAGTTGTGGAAGGCTGCAACGTAGGTGACGTGGCTGATTACGAAGGAGTGCACAAGCCGAATCAAGCTTTCCTCCTTCATCCCGGCCTTGCGGTTGGCGACCCGTCTGATGAGACGTATTGCGTTGGTAATCTTGGCTGTAAGGCGGGAAATAGTCTCGCCGTTGCCCCGTCGCTTGTCTATGATCATGCCGAGCACCCGGATTTTGTCGACCTCCGGGATCACGTGGCCGTTCCTCGTCACGATCTTGATGGCCTCGTAATCCCTCGCTTCGCTCTTCTTACGTCTGGCGTATTTCGGTGGTAACACCAGCAGTTCTGACTTGCTCGGTGAGCAGATCAAACCAGAACCGTTCAGCTGGTCTTCAATCGCGTCGACGGCTTCTTGCAGCGTGCTCTCAATGTGACCATCGCTGCCTCCCGGAACCCACAGCGTGATGTCATCGGCGTAGATGGTGTGCCGGACGCCCTCGACGCGAGAGAGTCGCTTGGCCACCCCGATCATGACGAGGTTGAATAACAACGGCGAGATGACCGAGCCTTGGGGGGTCCCGACACTGCCGAGCCTCTTCTCTTGGAGCCGTAGATCGCCGGCGCAGAGCTCAGTAGTCCGTCCCGT
Organism: Dermacentor andersoni; assembly: GCF_023375885.2. Taxonomy (NCBI): domain Eukaryota; kingdom Metazoa; phylum Arthropoda; class Arachnida; order Ixodida; family Ixodidae; genus Dermacentor; species Dermacentor andersoni. The sequence continues at coordinate 75,580,670 of NC_092816.1, read as the reverse complement.
CAGAAAGTCCTTGATATAATTGTATGTTCTTGCGCCCATGTTGAGTCTGGACACCTGGGCTAGGATTGCAGAGTGCTTCACCTTGTCGAAGGCGCTCTGCAGGTCCAGCCCCAGAATGGCCTTGTTGTCTTTCGTTAGGGTATCTTCGTCAATTATATCTTTCTTTAACAGAATCATCGCGTCTTGGGTGCCGAGGGAACGCCGAAACCCGATGATCGTGGTGGGGTATAGTCCCGACTCCTCCAGGTAATCCTGCCACCTACACATGAGGACGTGCTCCAACACCTTGCCCACGCAGGACGTGAGCGAGATGGGCCGGAGGTTGTCCGTGTTCGGCGGCTTGCCTGGTTTGGGGATGAGTATGGTCTTGGCAGTCTTCCACTGCTGGGGCAGTGACCCCGCACTCCAGCACTTGTTGTAGTAACCGGTGAGGTTTTCGATGGCCACATCGCTGAGGTTCTTGAGCGCTCTGTTCGAGATGTGATCCGGGCCGGCCGCCGACTTGCTGTTTAGTTCGTGCAGGGCCGCTCGCACCTCCTCGACGCTGATGTCGCGGTCAAGCTTCTCGTTGGCTTGACCGCCGTACTCAGGATGCCTTTCCGTGGGTGTAACCGGAAGATACTTGCTGTTTATGCGTCTGATTACTTCAGTTTCCCCGTTTTCCTTGACTGCTCTGTGAATGATCTTTGCGAGGCGGTCGCGTTGGTGGGACTTTGTTTTAGTCTTGTCGAGCAGATGCCGCATCAAGTTCCAGGTTTTGCCGCTATGCATCTGCCCGTCCGCAGCATTACAGATTTCGTTCCATTGTTGCGTGCAGAGCAGCCGACAATGAACTTCGATGGCGCGATTCAGCTCCGCCACCTTCTTCCTTAGGCGCCGATTTAGTCGTTGCTTCTTCCACCTGTTTATGATAGATTGCTTTGCTTCGAATAAGTGCGCGAGGCGGCTGTCAACCTTGTCGACCTGCTCATCCGTTTCTATGATTTTGGTCGCCTCCTTGACCTTCCCCGCGATGTGAGCTGACCATTCTTCTATGTTATTGATTTCCTCCATCTCCGTTGGTAACAGGCTACGGAAGGCATCCCAATCCGTAAAATAATGTTTTCTGGTGTCCTCCGAGGCCTTGACCTCTTCCGGTATGATGACCTCTACGATGTAGTGGTCGCTGCCGAGCTCTGACCCCGTGTTGCGCCAGGAGATATTCCCCTTCTCGTCGTTCTTCACGAACGTGAGGTCCGGCGTTGTATCCCTGGACACAGAGTTCCCAATCCTTGTAGGATCAGTCGGGTCTGTGATGAGGGTGAAGCCCAGGTCTAATGTGTCTTGGAACAGGTCTCGCCCCTTGGCCAATTGCTTGTTATATCCCCATGCCGGGTGTGCCGCGTTGAAGTCCCCGCAGGCGACGAGCCTGTGAGTCCCCGCCACGGTGCTGGCTCTGTGAAGGAGCGTCTTGAATTTTTGCTTCCAGTGTGAAGGGCTACTGTAGACGTTAAGCAGAAAGGTGCTGTTCTTTTGTTTCTTGCCCGTAACGACCTCGATGAGAGTGTATTCAATTTTACTATTGTGCAACTCGTGCTCAATGAAGGTGAGTCCCTTGCGAACCAATGTGCATATCCCTCTGCCGCCGCTGACCTTTGGAGACTTGGCGTATACGCGATAACCGGGTAGCGACACTGTATCAGTGCGAGTCTCTTGTATCATGATTATATCAGGCTTGTTTGCTACTTGTGTTATGTGTTGCTGCAAGACTACCTTCTTGCTAGCGAAACCGTTACAGTTCCAGTGCCAGGTCACGAGACCCTTCACTGCTGTAGTTGTTGTTGTTGCTGGAGCGGCCATGATTGTTGCTGATTGTACTGCCGCGTTATTTGCTGTATTGCGTTCGTTAACTGCTGACACGTCCGCTCGATGGCGGCGAACCTGTCGTTAATCATCGTGGTGAACGTTGTCTTAATATAATCTTCGAGCCCATCGAGGTGTTCCTCGATTTGGTCGACCTTGTCTTTCAGGTTGTCCACCCGGTCGTTGAGCTTGCGCTCCTTCAGGTTCTCGATCGCTCGTCTCTTGGGTGCCGGTTCCTTCTCAGCGGATGTTGATGGTAAAGCGCTGCTGATGCTGGGTGTTGGTTCACATGATACCGCTTGGGGCGTTTCGTTATTGGTGGAACGGGTCGTGAGAAGCTTCTTGATTTCCATGATCTCGTTTGCCATCTTGCTAATAGTGGCCTCTTGCCAACTGACTTTCGTCTCGAGCTCGTTGTTTTTGCGCCTGAGTGCCTCGTTGTCTTCCTGCAACATCCTCATCGCCTCGTCTTCCCTCGTCTTGCTCTTGTTATTGCCATCGACGGTCTTGCTGTTGCTAATGGTCGTTGCGGTGGTCGTTGCGGTATTGGAGGTGGTGGTGGTGGTGGTGGTGGCACCCCCCTGTGCTTTCTTGGCACCGTGCTTTGCTGCATCGGCCCAGCTCACGCGGTCACGTGACTGCGATCGCTTGCGGCTAAGGCTGCGCTGTCTACTCTCGCTGGCCCTGCGCTTCGAGACGGAACGTGACGCTCGGCGACCAGCTGGGCCGGCAGGTGTTGCAGTTGCTGACATCAGCGATGGAAATTCCTCAGCTCAGAGAGATGTTCGCTGTTGCTGCTGCGCTTGTTGTTCGGCCATCTTGCGCTCCCATTGTCTCCTTGTAACTACGTATGGGACCTTGAACCTATTCTTGCAAACCTTGTCACCGGTCAGATGTGGCCCTCCGCACAATCGGCAAGTGGGGGTACAACTATGGTCTTCCTTGGGGTCAACGGCCCCGCAAGCAAAGCAAGCCCTCACGTGAGGGTTTGGACAAACGTCGCGGCGGTGGCCCACCTTTCCGCACTGCTTACATACATCGAATTGTTTTCGATATAGGCTGCACTTGGTGAGAACGGGACCATAGCACACGTAATTCGGGACCTTCAGGCCCTTGAAAGCCACGATGACTGTGGTCGAGCTACCAATCCTCTTCGCGCCAAGTGCCAAGGGATTTCTCGAGTTTACAATGTTCCGGTCGATTGCGGCCGTGGAGTCCTCTATTGGGATACCTCTAATAATGCCTTTAACGGTGCCATATGGCGCGGTTTGATATGCGCCAACCACGTGTTCCTTGCCACCAATGCAGATCGATTTTATTTCGGCGTAACGTGAAGCACGTATATCGTCGGGGGTACTCACCACCATGATGTTTTGTTGCAAGTTGGGGCAGAAGGTGTCCGCAGCTCCATCCTCCCTTGATACGTTCGCCGCCGTCATGATGGCTGATGCCACGGTGGCGGTCTGGGTCCTCGCGATGTTAAGGCCTCCCCGAGGCCGCACTATCACCTTGGTCTCCTCCCTCGGTAGAGCGTCCGGCATCCTTGCTGCCCTCGTCACCGAAGCTTTCACATTCCTGGCAAAGTTCTTCGTCGTAGGTCTTGACTGGTGAGCGGCAGTCCCCTGGCTGGCCAAGGTCTTTATACGCCGGCCTACATGCGACCAGTCTGCATTGTCGTTGAATTCCTCGGAAGAAATTTCTTCCCCTTGAGTTTCAACACACATCTGGCTAACGCCGGAATTCGCCGGGTCCCGAACAATGGACGTCTCCATCTCGGTCGACATGTTTGTATAGCCGCCGCCCGAAGACGACGGCCTTTCCTCGCAGAGGATGGGCCTGGCTATGGGCAGATCCAAGCTGTTCGATTAGGCTTACTGGAACGGCGCCGGCCTCCACGGAAAGTCCCGGGAAATTGGCGAAAAATCGTACCTTTGGTAGCCACCGGTACCGGTTGATGACCCGCACTCTCACAGACACAGTGGTAATAGTTATACCGCGGTAAAAAATAATTAGCACTGCAAAATTGGTCATAAAAATCCGGAGCCGATGTGAGCACGTCAGCTCAGACCATGGCTCATACCCGCTCCGCAAAGGAGAGAAGAATTCTCAACGTCCGCAGGCACCGCAGCACCACGCTTCTCTTGTCAGAGGCCACACGCGGACATCGCGGCATAGCCACTAGATGGCGAAGCGTTTCGACAAAGAAGCGCAATTGGCCTCGAGCTCCACCACTAGAAAAGCTGGCGCCACCGTCGGCGTGACGTGCTAGGAGGGATCACGTGGACATAGCGGCCGCGTCGGCTGCTTCGGGAGCGCCGAAGCTAGCTGAAAACGAGTTTAAATTGCCTCGTACCCTCCTTTACAACGCTTGAAAGCACTACAATAGGTAGCGGCTGCCATTGAAAGCGCGCAACATGGTAGGCTACTGCTCGGTGCCGCAGGGCCGGACGCACGTAACGGAGGCTGGTGTCAGCCTTATTCACACGTAGCCGCAGGACAAGAAGCTGCGTGAAGCTTGGCTGGCGAAACATAAAACCAGCAAACAGTCATCGGCTACAACTCGGGTATGCAGCAAGCACAGACGCGAGGAAGATTTCTGCTACGGCGCCCGGTCTGCGATGTTCTGAAAACGCGCAATGAGACGCTCGCCCGAGTCCGCTGCCCGACTAATGTCATGACGGTTTGGTCTATGAACTTGTCGATGCTATAGATACTGGCAAGTTCAGTGGAGTGGAAAGGCAGCGGTAAGAAGCACATTTAAACAAAGCATGGCATATGGTCATGTTTGTGTTATGAATTAATGCACTGGATTACAAAAAAGGAGCAGCGGGAAATTGCACGCTGGGAACACAGATAAATATACAGTGCGACGCAACTCGAGAAATAATATTGAAAGGTCAAAGAATTTAGAAGAGAGAAAAAAAGATTGAATCGTCGCGACGGCACATCACAGTCCCCGTAGGCGTCGAAGTCTCTACAATGAAATTATTTTTGAACAGCTCTGATAGCACCCACGCAACAATGGTTGCTTGTATACTGTCAAATGCTCATATTCTGCGGCGTAAAGCTCATGGCACAGTGCGAAAATGCGCGCGCGGAGAAAGCGAAACAGTGCGCGGACAAGCATGCAGACGCGCAGTCGGCCGCTGCGAATCTGCACGATCACTGCATTGAGGCTTCGTTCTATTACGCTCCATTTAGTTATACAAACACTATAAGAACATATTTACCATAGTTTGCTCACACCGTTTACCTACCTTTCACGCAAGAAGCCGGTTCGGGAGACTCCATCGCGGCGACCGCGCAGTGACGTTCACTATACGTATTCCGTAAAGAGATAGCGTCTGTAAACGATTGTGTGCTTTCAGTTTGCCCAAGATTATTATTTAGACTGTAAAAAGCTTCTCTCGTTTCGAAAGTACTTACAGAAATGTCCGGGAGAGCTCACGCGTGGTGTTTTCAGTGAGCGCTGACAGCAAAACCTATGAGGAGCGCGCCACGTGATCCCTCATACTACGCCAGCGAGGCGCTTCCGATAGATGGCGACTCCGTAACTCCTCGCCGCCAATAGAGGCGCCCGGTTGCTAAATCACGCATTTCGCAGGCGCCATGCATTTCGGCGGCCACGCGAAGGTTTCGTGGCGGCGCTAGATGGCGCCGAGTGTTCTTAGGGAAACGCGAAACAGGAGCTCCACTCTAATGAATACATAGCTGCGCCAATAAGAAAATAAAGCCTTAGGAGGGCAAGTAAGAAACGAAAGGTTTAGCGTTGAACTTCAACTCATTTTATTCTTACAGCAGAGCAGGTATAATCAACAAGTGCGCAATGCGTACATCAGTGTTGTCTAGAGCGATTATACAGTGACGTTTTTAACAGCCGCTTCTCGTTGTCAAACAGAAAAACACACGTATCACTAATACAACTCTCATAATACAACTCATAATGCCTCTCTCTTTTATATGACATGCCTGCAAAAGTTCTCTTGCTAACGTATCACCACCCCTGTCAAGCATCTTAATCTCACGCAGAACCCGCCATGGTTGCTTAGTGGCTATGGTGTTGGGCTGCTGAGCACGAGGTCGCGGGATCAAATCCCGGCCACGGCGGCTGCATTTCGATGGGGGCGAAATGCGAAAACATCCGTGTACTTAGATTGAGGTGCACGTTAAAGAACCCCAGGTGGTCGAAATTTACGGAGTCCACCACTACGGCGCGCCTCATAATCAGAAATTGGTTTTGGCACGTAAAACACCATAATTTATTTAATATAACGCCGTAGTGGCTGGCATCTGCCTGCCAAGCAAACCATGCAATGCGCAAGTAAATGCGCTTTACCTTTGTTAATTACAGACAATTCATGCTCCCGAGCCGTGTCATTGACACATCTCCCCGCTTGTCGCACGTAGGACTTCCCACATTTCAGCGGTATGTCGTGTATAACGCCCGTCGCACATTTCACGCATGGTGAAGTGCGGTTTTTCTGGCATCCTGACTTTTTGCCAACGTGGCTTATGCGCGGACACAGTCCAGCCAACTTGCGTGGCCACGAGAAAACAACTGACCCACCAAACCAAGTAGCGACTTTCTTCAAGTTGTGGGAAAGTTTGTGGACGTATGGCACAACTGCGGGTTTGCATCCTTTCTGGTCAGGGCTAAGCATATGCTTTCTCACCTTCACTTTTTGGGGCAATGATTTTCACACCGCCTATATATACGACCGAGCTCGGGTATAGCCGGCTGTGTGTAGCCTCGTCAACTGCTTATCAAAGCAAGCCTGCCTCGCGTGATGGCATGACTCCATTAGAGAAGATTCAAGGCAGGCAAAGTGTGGCTATTTCTCTCTTAACTAGCTTTGAGTGTGTCGAATCGTAGGGCAGCAATTCCTTTTGGGCAAGTGGGCTCCGCTACAGTATAATCCTAACACATAACTGAACGGTTTCAACGGTGGCAATATGCTGTGTCGTTATATTGATTCAATGCTAACGCGTTTCCGTCGACAGTCATCGTGAGATGGGTTGTGCGGTAGTTTTTATTATTTGGTTCTTCTTATCGTGACATGCAGAGTGCAAGTTCACAAAAATCCAGAGCGCATAACTTTAGCATGCATAGAGAGCCAGCTTCACGTATTATATAGCACAGCCGGTGACAAGGGCGTACCCGGCGGGGGGGGGGGGGGGCGAGGGGCTTATGGGGCTCCAGCCACCCCCCCCCCCCCTTCAAAAAATAAAGTTTTTTGTCGTGCTGTCATGCGCCGCTGACCAAAACAACCCCCGACGCCAGTATTCATGCTCAATTTGGTCTAGAATGTCCTTTTTACGCTCGGAAAAACATTTTAGCGCGAAAATTGCGAAATCGGGCAGGATTTCGCGGCAACGCCCATGCACCGGGAGTCACATATCGTAACGCAAGGAGTTCCATTCGAGCACAAAGTTCCAAAGGCGTGGCGGGCGGGCTCGTCGAGGCATCTCGCTGACGCCGCGGATCCTAGGGAGCGCTTGGATTTCAATTCTGAAACTTTGTGGGTATAAAGTTCTATTAAACTTTTTATGCGAAAGGTGTACTGACATTTCCAAAGTCGTGCTTTAGATTTTCGATTCCGGAACTTTGTGGTTTTAATGTTGTTATAAACATTTGACGCCAAAGGTGCATTGACATTTCTAAGGTCGTACATCGGATCATACAACGAGACACGCCAAATCAATGCACTATTAGACAAGTTGACAAAGCACGCAGCGAGGTCCGATGAGACGAAGCGTTGTGGTGGCTCATTTGTGCCGTCATGTCACAGAAAAGAAGATCAACCTTGGAAGAAGAAGAAGAAGTCCCTCCAAGCGGCCGCTGCTTCTTCGGTGAGATATTGTTTTCTGTTTTCTTCAAGAATCAGTGCTGAGTTGAGACTTCGCTGTTGTCCAGAGAGAACGGACATCCCCTGGGATACCTGTGTGCTGGAGATCGCGCACAGTATCGCGTGGTTTTGCTGCGCTCCGCAGCGCATCGATAGCTGCGCAGATAACATTCCTGAATGGTCGATAGATTGCTGTGTTATTTTTCCTTCTAAAGTTTTGTGCGTGACTCGGCGTGAATGACCTACATAAGGCAGGCTTGTTGCGAAAATAAACTTAGTTGTGAGTGGCGCCCGTCTTGTCGTTTGTGTTCTCCTTCCTAAGTCCTGGTCTTCTGCGCCTTGCCTTTACCTACTTCATACTAATTGGTAAAGTTTTCGGCACCATTTAAGTAATTCATTGGGCGAAAATCTGAACTTTCAAAGTTTTGCAAATATATTGTGTGAGTCTTACAAGATCTGCACAAAGCAAGTCATTGTTCCAAATGAATACGCTGCAGTCGACGGCGAATATGAATGCCTAAGAGCAATTTGAAGGCGCGCAGAACGGGCTTACCGCCGCAGTGGAAAGCTGGACGACTACAAGATGGCACAGAAAGTTCAGTCAACTTCGCGCAGGCGCTTACAAAAATTAGGTACAAGAAAATGGCGAGAATACTGCGCGTAGTTGTCTCCGTTTACTCCAGTTCCCAGAATTTGGTCCGTTGTCCGATCTTTCAGTGGTCCAGTTACCCAGAGCCATCCCTTTCGAGCCCTTGCCGTAGCTCGAAGCACTCCGGAAACATCTGTTGCTGACGAATTTTGTCAACTTATATTCATACCAGGAATTCCGTTTACTTGCCTACAATTTGCAAGTTCGACAACACCAGCAGAACAGAAGGTTCGTGCGTGCTTTATGTCACAACATCCACAACTTGATTGTGAGTTTAGATTAAATGAATTGAAAAGTGCTCTTTTGTCATGCCGTACAAAGACAACCGCAGGCCCAGATGGTGTTACGTATGTGATGTTAAAGAACCTAGGTCCAGTAGGAAGAATGACTCTTTTGGAGATATATAATGATATCTGGATAAGAGAGACTCTACCGGATTCATGGAAATTAGCTCGGGTAATTCCAGTGCTAAAACCAGGAAAGACTCCACTTTGTCTTGACTCCTACCTACCCGTCAGTCTCACAAGCTGTTTTTCCAAACTAATGGAGAAGATGATAGACAGTCGACTGCAATGGTGGTGTGAACACGCAAATGTGTTTTCCGAACACATCACCGGTTTTCGACAAAATCGTTGTACAATGGATGCAGTATTAGATATTGCCACATACGTCGAACATGAACGAAGCCGCGGAAATGTGACAGTAGCAGTATTCTTACACATTCAAAGAGCATTCGACACTAAGTCACATACACGTCCTTGCTGGTATGTTAGAGCTTCGCCTACACGGTCGAACGCTGCGATGGGTATCAAATTTCTTGAAAGATAGAAAAATATTTATGGAAACAATTGAAGGAGAAAGTAATTACCACAGCATCACGCAGGGCGTTCCGCAGGGCAGTGTTCTCAGTCCGTTTTTATTCAACTGCGTCATGGCAGCCTTGCCACAAAAACTCCCGTCTGGTCTACGGTATTCTCTGTACGTAGATGACATCTGCATATGGGCCTCTGGTTCAAATATACAAGACATTCAAACAACGTTGCAAGAGGGCCTTGATAGTATCGACACCTTTTTAAAAGAAAGAGGCATGAGTCTTTCATACGCAAAGACAGCCGTACTTCCTTTCACTAGACGACAGTGGATTAATTTCCAACTTAGGCTTAACGGGCAAACTTTGATGTTTGTGAAAGAGCATAAATTTCTTGGAGTTATTCTTGACCGCCAACTTACATGGGCTTCACACATCCGCGCAATTCAAAAACAGACCAATGCAGTAATAAACGTACTTCGGCGACTCGCAGGCACAACTTGGGGGGGATCAGTCTCTTCGCTACTAGAAGTTCATAACGTACTTATAAAACAAAGAATTGCTTACTCGGCACCTATTCTCCATGGTTTATCGCAAACTTCTGAGGAACGTCTTCAACGTTTACTAGCAAGGGGGCTGCGAGTGTGTCTTGGGGTTCCGCAGGCTACCTCGAGTTCTTTAGTAATTGCTGAAGCTCGTCACCCCACATTTCCAGTCATATGAACGGTTGAAACATGCCGACATATTTATCGCATCTTAACCCAACCCGAGAAGCATCCATTAAACCTCGCACTCACCGAAAGAAACAAAAGCAAAATTCACGATGTTGTTCGAGAACATAAAGCATTATTACCAAGATTTGAATTATGCAAAGTGGATGTTAGTTACCCTCCCTGGACGTTAACATACCCTAAAATAGAGTTATCGGTTGACGGGATTATATCTAAGAGAGACATGTTCATAGTAGCCGCACAGCAACTGGCACTCTTCCAAATTTACTCATTATACCCCCAGCACATCCACGTTTATACAGATGGTTCGTGTCATAAAAATTCCTCGACTTCAGCATTCGTCATTCCACATTTAGCGCTAGAGTAAACATTTAAATTATCCCGGGAGACATCTTCCACCATGGCAGAACTATTTGCAATCCTGTGTGCTTTGCGTTTCATAACATTAGAAAAACATTCGCAAAAATGGGTTATCTTTAGCGATTCGCAAGCCGCTCTCACATTACTACAGAGTAATAAGAAAAATTCTTTGAACACTTCGATATTGTATGAGACGCTCAAAGAACTTACAAAAGCAAGCGCAATGAACCACGTAATTGCATTTCAGTGGAATCCTGGGCACTGCAATATTCCTGGTAATACTGCAGCGGACGCAGCTGCGAATCGAACGCACAATAACGCAGAGACAACCAATCTTCCCCTATTGCGTAGTGAAGTCCGCCTGATCCTGAGACCGATTTCTTGTCGTCTCAGCAAAACTACCTGGTTTGACCAGCAAACTAAAAACTCGGAGTTATACTCTATAGACCCATGTATAAACTTATCAATGCCGGAAACTCTAAGAGACAACAGAAAATTTGAATCTTTGGTACACCGGCTGCGTCTTGGTACTGCATTTACGAAACACTTCTTGTGCAGAATAAAACGTGCCTCTAATCCGCAGTGTTCTTGTGGCCATCCAGACGAAGATGTGCATCATCTTCTTCTCGAGTGCTCGAAATACGATACACAAAGAACGGTACTGCAAGCTAACGTGTTTATATTAGACAGAAGACCATTCACTCTAAAAAAGATACTTGGCCCATGGCCAAATGCGCGCCTTCAAAAAAGAGCGCTTCTTGCTCTGAAAAAGTTTTTAGAGGACACCAACATTTTGGGAAAATATTAAGTATTGGGTGATCCGAATACGCTAAATGAGTTACATAAACATTGTTCGTGGCTCATAGTTGGTTTATGTGGTGATCGCAACTTTTACGCAATATGTATAATTGTCCTGTACTTGGAGTGTATTACAAGTGTTGTGTGAAAGAAGAACAAAACTTTATTCGTAGAAAGAACTTCGTTGCCCCTAAAATGGGGTAACGCCGTGTGGTCGGGCCCCTATTCCAAGGCACCGCTGGCCCTCGCCATCCTTTCTGCCCTGCGGACGAGCCTGAGCTGATCCCCGAGGGCGGAGCTGGATAGCAATGCCTCCCACCTCGCTCTCGTGTTATTATCTTCTTGTTCTTCTGCGTGAGCTGTGCACTCCCATGTGATGTGGTAGAGCGTTGGTGTGCTCCCACACCACGGGCATATGTCCTTGTATGCTGTTGGGTAGTATATGTGCAATTTATGTAGGTTTATGTATGTGTCTGTTTGGAGCCTGCGTAACGTCGCTGAGCCCACGGCTGAAAGGTTCCTATGCGGGGCTGGGTAGAGCCTTCTGATTTCCCTGTAGTGTTGCAAGATCGCTCTATAACTTGGATCGATGGGTGTCGGGTCCTCCACCATGTTGCCATGGACAGCTCGGCAATTAGTAAAACCTCGAGCCGCCTCATCTGCATGGAGGTTCGTGTGTTTTGACTGTTCAAAACATCGGTCTTTATATATGCGTACGTGGACTGAACTAATACACAGAACTTTGCGACTCATGTACTGTTGGACTGTACATTTCTTATTGATCCGTTGTTCTACTGAGTGTTATATTCAGTGTCGCTATTCTCCCTTCTTGCGCAAATTTGTTTCGTCTGCCAAGTGACAAGGAGTAGCTGGTGCCACCACATAAAGGCGCCAACCTCTCCTAACATTCACTTCAATAAAAAAAAAAAAATATCAACCTTTTTTTTTTTTTCCACCTTCGTCAAAGCCTTCCATGTCAAGACACTAATGCAGGCAAAGGTAACTACGTTCTTATTTATTTTTATACTTGGACTTTTATTCGCAAGGACACATTAGGCTCTTTTTTTTTTCTCTCGCTACCCGCGAGCTGCCGAACCAGCCCGAACGCATGCATTTTTTCTCGTGCTGCATTGACCACCGCGCGGCGAATTTCAATGCGCGATCTTTTTTTTTTTTTTTTTCTGGCCGAGTGTATTTTCGCCTGGCAGAGTTTCGGACGCTTTCTGGCTAGCAGACAAGAAAACTAAACAATGCATGGTCGCTCGCCGCCATCACTGCGGGGACTCGATGAACTGCAATGCGTCCGCTTGAGCGCAACCTCTCCGGAAAATTTCGTCTCGCCGGTTTAGAATACCGAGAAGTATGCGTACGGTTCTCTGAGGACCAAGTGTCTCACATTTTCTTTGATATTCCTTCGGTAGCCATACTAGGTGCCCGAAGTAGGCATTCGATTGTAGCCAACATACTTTCCTTTGCGTTATTTCATTTCGGTGAGCCCCACCTCACAAAAGAAAAAGACATTGTAGCGGCGCAGCCAATTGTCACACTGTGAAAGTTCGATTTTGTTACTTGTTCTTTTGCGGAAAGTAATGGGCCGCGGGATGCTTCATTTGGCGAATACTGTTATTATATTATTGCGATAGCAATTATATGGACACCCCAGGCGAATTACTGCCGTCGCTGTCACCCTCATGTTCCGCATAAAGTCCAAGGGCGATAACATCCTGACCGCGCGCCGCGTGCCTGTATGCGCGAGTGAAAGCGCAAGGGGGGGGGGGGGGAGGGGGGGGGCAGGGGTGACCCGACGATGGTGGCACAGTCTTGTGTGCGCAAAGGGGAAAAGCGGGAAGGAAGTGCGCCGCCTTCCGTCGCGCGCGATACATCAGGGCGAGTGGAGAGAGGGAGGCGCGCTGCGATCTGTGAATCGGTTGTTGCGCAACATGTTTATTTACCTTGTTTAACGCATCATATATAGGCACTTTTTCTTAGATACGCAGATTTATTGGAGACTTATACGTATATTTAATTATCTTGGTGCGAGGTTTTGTGTATATATGCAGTAAACTTTGTTTCGAGTGACACTTTTTTTCCCTTTATCAAGCTGTATCTTCGTATTTGTATATCTCATTGTATCTTCGCATTTCTCATGTACGAAGGTGAGTCGAATGAAAGTGAGCCAACCCACCCTGCGCAATAATGGTCCGGCTCATTATCTGCAAGGCATGCGCGTGGCAGAGAGGCATCTTTTATTTACAAAAGTGACATGCAAGTGTGAGGATCAAGGTGCTTTAATGCTCTCATACATTGGGTCGAACATGGTTGCGTGACATAATGGACACTCCAAAAGTTGAACTGCGTGGTGTCGTGAGGTTTTTGACAGATGAAGATGTTTCTAAAAAAGAAATTAGTCGCCGTATGGCTGCCGTGTACGTTGAACATTGCATTTCATTGCCCACTGTGAAGCATTGGATCAAACGATTCAAAGAAGGATGTGAAAGTTGCAAAGACAATCCAAGACCAGGCCAAGGCCACTGTGCAATCCCCCACAACCCAATTGCAAAGGCTGATTAGGCAAGAACGGAGGATAAGCATCGATGAATTGGCAGGGCGTGTGAACATCAGTCACGGTTCGGGTCACACCATAATTCATGAACATCTCGGTTATCGACTCTTGTGTGCGCAATGGATGCCCAAGATTTTGAACCACCACCAGAAGACGGAGAGGTTCGGCGCTGCCTTGACTCATCGTTCATAAGTCATAAAGTTATAAAAATAGAATATTTCTACACTTTGTGCCTTCTAAATTCATTTTATTTCTCAAATACTGTCCCACATGCTATGGGAGTGCAAAGATCAATACCAAGAGCTTAATCCCGTGACCCTCTCGTCGAGATGGCACGCCGCCCTGCGCAGCTCCCATCTCGACGACCAACTCTGGGCGACCCAGCAGGCCTACGAAGCGGCGAAGAGGCAAGACCTCGACGTCCCATCGTGGGAGGCCTAGGCCCAGCCGACAGAACTGCTGGTGTTCATTAAAGTTTACTCTCTCTCTCTCTCTCAAATACTGTCTTCAAATATTTCCTAGTGTCTAGTGCATCTTCAACACCAAAATTCAATTCTTCCGATACAAGTATGTTCCGAGGTTTCGTAATAAATATAGCCTACAGTCATTGCAAACATAATCTATCATACATTTTAAATAAATATTAGGATACATATACTTCTTCATCCAACGAACTGCGAATGCATTTCGTAAACCTGTGATCACTGATTGTTTATCGTTTTTCAGAGCCAACTGTGTTACTGATATTGTAACCCATACACATATATTTCTATCATCTGGTGTATCGGATATGTTTTATTTAGTCTGTCAGAGCGAATTGTGTTAGGTTTTTAATAACCCTTGCACACATACTTCATTTTTTCTGATGTATCATATATGTTTTTTTTTCTCTTAATCTCTACATTATTTTCTGTCTTGTTATTGTGCACTTATGTAAGTAACTTATTGTGAGTGTCTAACAATGTTACGATTTTTGATACAACCACCATGTAACGGACCATCGGTCCAGTCAAGCTGTTTTTCCAACAGCTTTTAGCCTTTGGTATCCACCAGAACACTTAAAATTCTGGAAATAAAATCTATATCCGTCTATCTATATATAATCCGGTATCACGATGAGGGTCACGACTTTTGGTCTGCAATTGTGACTGGGGTCGAATCATGGTGCCGCTACTACGAGCCTGAAACACGACGGCAAATCTTACAGTGGAAACATTTGAATTCACTACTCCCAAGGAAAGCGAAGGCCGTCATTTCTGCAGGAAAGGTGTTATTGACTTTCTTTCGATTGTCAGGAGCCATTATTGATTTAATTTGCTAAACCTGGAGAGACAATCAATCGTTTCCAATATCGTGAAACGATAGATCGGCTGCGTGTCGCAATCAAGATCAAACAACGTGGAAAATTGAGGAATGTGGTCATCTCGCTCCACGGCAACACTCGTCCCCATGTCGCTGATGTAGGTAATACAAAACTGGCAAAGTTCAAGTGGGAAACGCTGCAACATCCGCCATACAGCCCAGAGCTGTCGCCTTACGACTTCCACATTTTGGACCATTTGAAAAAAACAGCTCTGGGGAACTAGATTCGTGCCATACGATGACGTGAAAGAGTCAGTTACAGATTTATTGAAACAGCGACCCAAGGCGTTTTATGAGACTGGAATCACGCGACTTGTTAATCAGTGGAACAAATGTCTAAATGCTCATGGAGACTACTTTTAAATAAAGTACCCCGTTTGTCATATATTCGCATTCGCTCACTTTCATTTGACTCGCCCTCGTATATTTTGCAGAACTCATGCTTTTTATATGTGCTCTCTGTTGCGACTGTAATTTCGGAGCAATTACTCACAATACACGACCGATGACAGCTGCTCCTGCGCAATAAATTTTAGCAAAGGACAGCGTCATTTAGATTTTTTTCCTGGTCGCTGCATATGTACAAAAATGTAAACAAGGTTCCTGAATGACAGAGAGAGAGAAAGAGAGAGAGAGACGCAAATGAAAGGAAGGCAGGGAGGCTAAGACAGTTTTGTTAAAATATTTGTCCTCAACTTGTTCATTTCATGGCCTATATATTTTTCATATCAGCGGCATGCACAGCTTTGCTGGTTTCAAACCGATATAGTTCTAAAGTTCGTGTCATACTTGCTTTACTTGTTAAATATAAAGAAAACATGGAAGCATTGACATCAGTTATATCGGGCACTATTTTTGAGACATACGAGTACATTCTTTTATGAAAAAGTGCTTATTTTACTTGTTTTGACAGTGCGTAGCGTTCAAGAATTAGTTTGCAACATTTTTGGCAATGGCAACGCAGTTATTAATAATGTTTAATTTATTTGATCCCTCGACAATTTCTCTAAGGAGGAGGCCGAGCTGCAAAGTGAGCCCCCCATGAACGAAATTTCTGGCTACGCCACTGGCCGGTAAGTCTAGCATGACCCTCCCACCTTTCTGCACCCGATTTCAGTCTCCTATTAATGTATGGCCGACTTCAACGTGTCGTTTATAAATAAGGCAGACTTACCTCGGTACTTTCCACAAATTTGTTTCCTAGCAGTGGTCATGGCATGTGGCCATAATTTTGTACGCCAGCAACGGGAGTTAACAAGACAGGGTCACTTAAAAAAAGCCGAATGCAGCCATAAAAACACAGGGCTAAAGTAAAGCCTTTATTTCGAAATAAAGTCAAACATCTGGGCAAAACAACAAGGCCATTGGACGAGCAGCATGCTGGCCACAGCTTTCAAGCTGTCGTGTATGCTTACAGCAGGGGCGCAAAATGAATGAGTGAAAATTCTGAACCGAGCTGATGGCAGTCTAATATTGCCTATAAATGCTGTGAAATCTGGCATCAGCCATTCATTAGTATATGTTGGGTGTTGTAAGAAGCAGTGTGCAACAACTACATGTCGCCATGTATCGATGAAATTTCGGCTTAAGTGAGTTGGATGTTGCTAAACGTTTCAGCCTCGTATGCACAGAACCATTTCAGTGAAGTCCACACCACGTGGCAACCTTCTGCCTGCCTGGGGGAGAGAAATGCAACAACGCTGGTATGGACATGGTCCTTATTGAAGTAGTGATGTGAATTTTATTAAATATACAATGAGTCAGCAAGCACGGCGACACATATAAATGTCAAAAACAGGGGCGCCTGTGTCGCGCAGAGTTCAGCACAGGAAGACCTATCACCAAACCAGCCAGCGCACCGCCGTAGTGACCGGCGTAGCTCAACACCTGTCCATGGCGGCTTTGGGGGCCCCGTAAAATCGAGTACAGGTCGTTCAAGTACACGAGAAGCAACATGGCTATTCTAAGCCCAACCAGTTCCATGTCCCGGATGTTGGTCAGGATGTGCGCCAAGTGTGCCGTCTGAAGGGAGTAGACTCCGCTCGATGAGCCCGCAATATATGCATCGGGGTTTAGCAGCGACTGCGCTAGCGGACCGCACAGTAGCCCGCTGACGTAGACGAGCATAATTGGGCACCACGAATGGACTACTTCCAGTGGGAAGGCGAAGGCAATCTGGAGCAACACGTTGCTGCCGAGGTGCAGGAAACCGTCGTGAACGAGCGAGTAAGTCAGGAAACGCCACAACTCGCGGCGTTTGCGCGGGTGGAAGATGAGGGAGCTGTTGCAGGGTAGCTGGCAAACCTGGCGATCCTTCGTGAATTCGGAGCACGAAGGTACTGCGCAGTGGTAGCTAAACGTCGCCACCTGCAAAAAATAAAATACTTTACTTTGAAAGACGATCTCTTACGCTTTTGTTCGGAGTAAATCTGCCACACAGAAAACGACTGTGACTTTGTATTGTCGATAATGTCGGCTTGCTTCAATCATATTACTTGGCAACAAAAACCAATGCAGCGTGCTGAATGCAATAGTAGAGCATCCATGGTTTCCAGCATGACATTTAACAAAAGTAAACAGATTATCGTGACGAAGCAAAATCTCACCTTCTCGCGACCTTATCTAAGAGACGCATCGCGTTTATACCTCATCAAAGTGCTACTTTGCTCGGGAATTCACGAAGTGCTTTACAATTCTGAACGATGAGCAAAACGAGATCACGGTAAAAGCGGGAGCCAACGTTTCCACAAGTGGGCTTGTCTTTCCCCGCCTTGAGAAAGACAAATCTATTTGCGGGTACGTTGGCTTGCGCTTTTACCTTGTTCTCGTTTTGCTCACGGTCTTGAATTTCCATCTCCCGCCTTCCCCGTATTTTCATTGGATTTACAATTCTGAGTAATTCATGTTCCAATATGTTCAAATCACAATAGCCCGTTGCTGGGGCGTATAGTGATTTATTAATTGCAGTGCTTCCGAAACTGTTGTCTCCGCACATCAAAGCCGACCCGCGGCAATTCCTCTCAGCGATGGTAAATCTGTGTCCCCCTTACATTGGTACAACTCAGTTCAAGTCACCGGGTACCGGATATCTTCTACTAGGTCCTGAGGCACACGTAAGCGCAGTAACTTAGAACATTTATCTCTCAGGCTAGTTAGGACGGAAGCTGAAAAACTTATTGACACCTTTATAAAGTGTTATCGTCAAGCATCCAACGCACCTGAACCAGTGAGACGATCACGATGAAAATGGGAAAGTGTGCGACAACGCCACACGCCGTGGAGCACATTTTCACTCTGATCAACGGATCACTGCGTTCCGCCAACGAGAGACTCCCAACGCGCTTCAGGATCGCGGATTGGCGGCTGCGTTTTCCCACGACGAGTATGGTCGAGAATCGCAGGACGTGCAGCATCCAGGGCCTCGATTCGAGGTACTTTCCGGCATGGTAAGCGTCCCGACACTCCCGCAACGTCAGCGAGTCCCTGCCTTCGGCTTCGGAACTCTCCACGTACTCTGTGAGCAGGCCGCCAGTACGGCAGCAGCCCAAGACCCGTCGAAGGTCGCTCACTTGAAGCCTTGTCGAAGTCGGTGCCGGAGCGCTCATCAACAGGTCGACGAGCTGCTGGTAGTCGCCGGGGCTCGTTTCAGTTGCACGTCCTTCTCGCAGTTCGTCTACGTCGTTACTTCTTCCTGGCGTTTCCGGAACCTGGGCACCCTCGAAGTGTGACTCCATGTCTTCTTCCTTTGTGGTGATGGTGATGATGCTTCTCTGCTTTAGCACATACCCACAAAGGTGGATTGACAATCATGTTACGGGGAGGAGACGCGTAAGTTAGTCATTCAAATGAGGCAAAAGGAATATGCAAAAGTAAGGACGCAATAAAAAGAAACAAGAATATTGCATAATTGTGCAAGAACATTAACTGAAACAATTAAATAGATAGGGTAGGTAGGATTAAACGGGGCCTAACCGGAGAGGTTGAAAGCCCTACCCCACTGGCTACTCAATTCCACTTCTATGTAAGAAATAAAATTGCGTAACGTTGATAAAAAGGTCAGGAATAAAAAACAATTTAATGAAGCAACACATTATGAAACACCACAATAATAAAACGAACTAGACGATCACTTAAATTAAGTGAATTGATCAATTTACATCGAAGAGAAGCTAATAGCAAGTTCCGTTGCCATATTTTCGAATTATTGCAGTTACTGTAACTACTGAAATACGAATCCCACTGACGATCAGCTCACCTCTTAGCGTAAGTGCAGGTCTGTGTATCTATTAAAGTTCTTCAACCCAGAAATTAACCGCATGTGTGCCTATAATTGTGTTTGATTAGGCATCTCGCAAGCACTAACAGTGCTTAGCCACAGCAAGTGAAATACAAATTTGGAAATACCGGAGAAAGCTAACAGTGTAATTCCCAAGGGAGATTCGGGGATGACTGTCCTAGCGACTTAACACAAAGTTATGCGCAGGAAAATCTTGTCTTAAATTCGACTCTGTGAAGAAGCATGACTAGCGAAGCTGTGTGTGTCGGCCCCTTCGTGGAGAATTGCACCTCCGCCGTGGGTCTGCCCGGTATTGCCCTATCTTCGGGATCGGCCCATGTATGGGGAGAGCTTAACACCTGCTTCACCTCCGGCGCAGGTCGGCCGGACATTGCACTATCTTCGGGATCGGCCCACGTATGGGGAGTGCCTAACGCCTGCTTCCCCTCTGCCACGGGTCGCCCGGGCATTGCGCTATCTTCGAGATCGGCCCATGTATGGGAAGTGCTTAACGCTTGCTTCACCTTGTTAGGATTGGGGGCTCAATCCCATCGCTCGTAACCCGTTGTCAAGATTGGAGTCGGGCATGAATTAGAAGGTAGCTGGCCCATGCCGTCGTCCAACTTATCCATGCTGAGGACGTTGATGAAGGGAAGGACTGCTTCTCATCGAGAACGAGGAATATGGGTTTATTTACAGTATCTACATGCAGTTCATCAGTCTAGCATGACTGCGAGAGAAAGTACATCAGTCTAACATGACTGCTTGAGAAAGTGCACTGAGCAGCCACACAACAGCGGTTTATAAACACACGGTCCTTCCCGGATACCCAGGTGACGGAAACGGCCGTCCAGTCATCGTAAACAAGTCGCCTCTCTGCGGGACGGTTTGCACACATCCAGTCACACATATTTCCTTGCGCGAGGTTCACTGTCCGGAGCCGACGTCAGACGGACTTCGTAGAACTCGGGGCTTGTGTCAGGAAAGGTGCCTTTTATTCCCCGAGCTGACCCCCTGCAGCGCGGTCGGGTGTCCATTGTCTTGCGTCTTTGTCGGTGCGTGGGAAGGAGCATCGAACTGCGTTCCCGCGAGCACTCCCCCGCTCGCGGCAGACCAGGGCGGTGGCGGCGGCTCAGTAACAATAGCTGGTCCACCGACCGCATTCAGTCACAACGGCGACGAGGCTAGAGCGTAACGGTGGCGTTCCAAGCAAGGTTGCCGCCGCTGTCGCAACTGGCTGGCAAAACTTGCACCTCAGCTAGGCCGTTCTTAACAACTTCCGCCGCGGGTCGTCCGGGCGTTGCACTATCTTCGAGATCGGCCCACGTATGGGGAGTGCTTCACGCCTGCTTCACCTCCGCCACGGGTAGTCCGGGCACTGCACAATCTTCGGGATCGGCCCACGTATGGGGAGTGCTTAACGCTTGCTTAACCTCCTCCTCGGGTCGTGCGGGCATGGCACCATCTTCAAGATCGGTCCACGTATGGGGAGTGTCTAACGCCTGCTTCCCCACCGCCGCGGGTCAGCCCGGCATTGCAATATCTTCGGGATTTTTTTTATGCACGCAGACATGATAGTAGAGAAAGTATACCTTAACAGCTTCGCTGTAAAAGTCAGCGAAATTATATATATATATATATATATATATATATATATATATATATATATATGCAGGTTGGCCCACATAACTTGAGCCAAATTTTTCAAAATGAAAGGCACTCCGGACGCGAATTGAACCGAGTGCACAGTGTTGGCACTAGCTTAGACTTACTCAGACTATTTGTTATTTTCCCCTTAACTTGAAAAAAGCCACCAGGGGGCCGAGTGGAGCGGACGCGCTTCGCATGGGCTGCTGCTTTTATCGCGAGTTATTGCAGTTAACCTTAACCAAACTTCACGATTTTGTGTCATTGAACTCGACAAGGCAATCGGCATCGAAAGTCGCCAGAATTACCGCGGTGAGTGGATTTGTTTACCTTGACACACCGAGCAACGAGCACCTAAACATATTCGAACACCGTTCTCCGAACGCCGCACGCGCCCCAGGAGCGGGCCCGCGTGGCCTCGCGAGCACCGAGAATGGCAGGGGAAACGAACGGCAGTGCTCACGAAATGGACATAGAGAACAATAGCCAAGACTCCACAGCGGTCCAGAGCAACATGGAATTCGACGAGAACAGCGGCAAGATGCTGAGTCAAGCTGGCCCATGGTTCCAAGCAATCAAGGCAAGAAAAAACAAGAAGGCGCTGAACGAGGACCGCATACAAGAGGGAGGAAAGCAAGAAAACCCCCAGAACCAGCAAGGAGGACTGAACGCGAGGAGCAACCCGAGAGTGGAAGCAAGCATGCAAGCCAACAGCAACCACCAACGGCAGCACGATCAGGGAAGCCGAACCAACGGCAAGCCACCGCCGCGACGCGTGATGCCGCCGCTGCCAGAGAATGATTACAAGGAGGTATACCGACCAAGAACCGGCATGAAACTGTCCAGCTGGCTGGACGAGAAGATCACCGAAGCACTTGCAAGGGCAAGTGGTTCTCCTTTCAAAGAATTTTGTGCGAACGTAACCATCCAAACGCAGTGGAAGCAGAACCTGATAATTGCCAGCGCCGCAGACGAGGACTACGCACTGAAGCTCGGTTCCATCAGCAGCATCGAACTTGGGGCGGCCACATACGAGATGACGCCGTACATCAAACCGCTCCCAGGAACAGTACGTGGAGTCGTGCACGGTATCACTGCGTGTACGACGGAGAAACGACTTGCGGAACTACTGGCAGCCAACAACTGTGGCATCCTGCATGCGAGGATGCTCGGCAAATCCACCTCAGCAGTTATCACCTTCGAAGGTCCGCACATCCCTTTCTATGTGAAGGTGGCCGGCTCGCACACACGTTGTCGCCCATACCGCAGATCGGTACAGTATTGCAAGGCCTGCGGAGAAATCGGCCACCGGCAGGACGTATGCCCCAACCCAGACAAACATATCTGCAACCGGTGCGGGGTGCAGAACCCACAAGCAGATCATGATTGCCAGTTGCAGTGCAAACTATGTGGACTACCTCACGAGACGGCAAGCAAGGAGTGCGAGAAAAGGCTCAAGCCAAGACCCCCACCCCTGTACGTGAGGGAGAGAAGTCAATCAAGAGGCCGACAACCACCTATAACAAGGGAGACAAGTTCAAGCTCCTCGCAATATGGAACAAGTAAGCCACAGCAACAACAGCAGAAGATCACCTGGGCGGAAGTGATAGCCAGTTCCAAGTCGACAACCGACTCATTTCCCTCACTGCCGACACAAGAGCGAAATTCGAGATACGAGGAAACCATCTCCTCTCTTAGAAGGCAAAACGCCGACCTGATGAAGCGGAATGAAGTGCTCATGAAACGTCTAGAAGAGCAAGAAGGTCGTCAGGAGGAACGCGACAGAGGAGCTCAGGCCAGGGAACAAGCCCTGGAGAGGAAGCTCCAACATCTCATTGACGAATTGCAAAAACAGCAGAAACTGACCACAACACCAACGCCGCCGAGGGAACATACTCCCCCGGTGGAGGACCTCGATTCGGGAATAGAGTACAAGATGAACAAGGCCCGAACCGAAGACAAGGCCGAACTGAGAAATGAGTTCCGAGCCGAACTGGCTCAGGCCGTCGACACCATAAGCAAATCTGTGGCAGCCACCGTCCAAGCAGCCGTACAAACGCTCCGCCAGGAGATCACCCAGATGGGCAACGAACTCAACCAACGCATCTCCATTCTAGAAAGGGAAAAAGAGCAGGCAAGGAAAAAGCCAAAATACCCCATCAGAGAAGCCCAGATGAACGAGACTCTGGGAAGCCAAGATGGCGAATAAGATAGCAAAGAAGAAAGAAGCGACCGAAACCCTCAAAATTTGGCAGTGGAATTGCAGAGGAATAAATCGAAAACGGCAAAATTTACTTCACCTATGCACCCTACACCAACCTGACGTCATCGCGTTACAGGAAACAGAAACAAATAATATTACGATGCGCGGCTACAAAACGCACATTGCCCAAGGAAGGACCCAGACCACCGTCCTCATCAAGAAGCACTACACGACGCAGCAGCACCAAATCAACCACAGAATCGAACACACTCTGATTGAGCTGGTTCCTCCGAAGAAAACCCTGCAGAGCCTCTACATCCTGAATGTATACAGTCCTCCGCGCGACACACTAAAGGACTTGGACAAGTTCCTGAGAGAAGTGAAGAAAGTCACCAACGGTCAGAAACTTCTCGTGGTGGGTGACTTTAACGCTCCACATGTGGCTTGGGGCTACCGATCAACCAACAAGAAGGGTATAGACGTGCACAACGCGGCACAACACCACCAGCTGACGTTGTGGACCGATCCTCTAATACCAACTAGAATCGGCAACAGTGTCTCCAGAGACACCAGCCCAGACCTGACCTTCTCCACTGGCTTAAGGCAAGTCGAGTGGTCGAGACTGGACGAGACTCTGGGCAGCGACCATCATATCATCCAGACTGAAATCATGCACCACAAAACCCCTGTGAGATTAGGTCAGGCCAAAATTACGGACTGGCCTGCTTTCCGGAAAGACGAACACCCCAGAAGCCTAGAGGACATCGAGGAGTGGACCAAGAACGTGATGGACTTGGTTACCAAGTACACAAAGACCATCCAACTCACTGCGGACAATCCCGAAGTCGACCCACACCTACTTCACCTCTGGGAGGCCAGGCGAGGACTTTTGAAGAGATGGAAGAAGCAGAAGAGAAACCGCAAACTCAAGATCCGCATTGCCGCAGTCTCGCGGCAGGCGGAGGAGTATGCTGAAAAACTCGGACGTCAGAACTGGAATCAAATGTGCGAGCAGTTACAGGGAACCCTCAGCAACCGAAAGACCTGGGCCATTCTAAAGACCCTTCTGGCGAAGACGGAATCAAAAACTGTCACGGGGCAACACATACAAAGACTTATACACAACTTCCAGGGAACTGAAGAAGAAGCGCTCGAAGCCATCACCGAGAAATACATCGGAGACGAGCAACAACGGAAGACGCAGCCGGTCATTCACCCGGAGTACGAGGGGGAACCCAATCCGGATTTAGACCAACCTTTCACCAAGTCGGAGATCGTGGCAGCCTTAAGAAATCTCACAAGAAACACGACGCCCGGCAGGGATAAAATTAACAACAAGACCCTCCGTAACCTGGACGACGGGGCAACGGAGAGTTTACTAAAGTTTATCAATGAAAGCTGGGAGAACGGCAGTATACCGGCTTCCTGGAAGCACGCGGACGTAACGATGATCCCGAAACCCGGCAAGCCCATCAACCTACAGAACCTGCGTCCGATCTCTCTCACGTCATGCGCGGGA
The DNA here is from genome assembly GCF_023375885.2 of Dermacentor andersoni. Lineage (NCBI taxonomy): Eukaryota > Metazoa > Arthropoda > Arachnida > Ixodida > Ixodidae > Dermacentor > Dermacentor andersoni. Next base: position 75,556,066 of record NC_092816.1, on the reverse strand, counting down.
AAACTCTTCGAGCACATGGTCCACAATCGTCTCTCGCCCTATCTGGAAGAAGGTGGGCACCTGCCGAACACTATGTTCGGTTTCCGGCCTAACCTCTCCACCCAGGACATTCTACTTCAGCTGAAAGAAGAAGTCATCGACGGCCTCAGCACATTCCACAAGAGTGCCATCCTGGCACTCGACGTGAAGGGAGCCTTCGACAACGTCTCACACGAAGCAGTGCTAAACAGCCTACAACATACCAACTGCGGACGGCGGACATACAACTACGTCCGGGACTTCCTGACGGGTAGAACGGTGACCATAGACCTGGGGAATCTCAGGACCGAGAAGTTCCAAATACCGCAGAAAGGAACCCCCCAGGGGTCATTGATCTCCCCGTTGCTGTTCAATATAGCGATGTGGGGATTGCCGAACCTCTTGGAAAACATCAGGGGTATCCGTCACGCAATGTATGCAGACGACCTGATCATATGGACGTGCACGGGATCGGCGGGCGAACAACAAGACGCCCTGCAGGAAGCCATCGACAGGACCGAGCATTATCTGCACCGCTGCGGTCTTTCATGCGCGCCGGAAAAGTCGGAGCTCCTGATCCTCAAAAAGAGGACAAGAGGGCGGCCTCCGCAGGAGACACCTGACCCAAGGTTGACACTAAATGGAGTCAACATACCCAAGGTGGACACACTCTGTATTCTGGGCCTCACTCTCCAGAAGGACGGTGCCGGTCTCGCCGCCATTAAAAAACTGCAAGCGACAGTTACCCAAGTCGCGCACTTGGTGCGAAGAGTGACAAACAAAAAGCACGGCCTGAAAGAGCAGGACACAATCAGATTAATACAAGCCCTGGTAATCAGCAGAGTCACTTACGGCACCCCGTACCTGGGTCTCAAGAACAGCGAGAGAGACAAATTGAACACCCTAATACGAAAGACCTACAAGCTAGCACTGGGGCTTCCACCGACGACGTCGACGGAGAAGCTACTCAGCCTGGGCATCCACAATACTTGGGAGGAACTAGTAGAGGCCCACAAGACGAGCCAGATAGAGCGACTCAAGCTCACCAGCACGGGTAGGGACACGCTAATAAGACTGGGCTACCCAGTCGAATATGAGTCCAGAAAACAGCGGGTTCCTCTACCCCTGAGGGAGAAGATCACGGTGGCCAGCATCCCGAGAAACATGCACCCAGAATACCACAGAGAAAGGAGGCGAGCGAGAGTGAAAGCTCTGCGTAAGGCCTACGAAGGACCAAAACAAGGAGAAGTCCGATACACCGACGCGGCAAAGTACAAGAACAGAGGGGCCCACGCTATCAGCGTGATCAACGGCCAAGGACAAGAGGTAGCAGCGGCCTCGGTAAGCACTCCAGACATCGACTGCGCGGAAGAAACGGCGATAGCCCTGGCGGCCACTACGGGCCAGCGAGAGGAAGATCTAATCACGATCATCACCGACTCACAAACAGCATGTAGAAATTACCAAAAGGGCCGCATTTCCAAACAAGCCCTGAGCATCCTCGAAAAGCGAGACAATTTTCCAGAGGTGTACATTGTCTGGACCCCGGGACACGAGTCCCTGGCGGGTAATGTAGCGGCTAATGCCGCTGCCCGAGATCACATTCTCCGGGCTATCCCACCAGGTTCACGAGCACCGGTAGACCAACAAGATAGCGTCCCGAAAAGATACGCCGATATCCTGAGCCACTACAGACTGGGTAGAAAGATCTATCCACCCCCGCATCCCCAGCTGACAAGAGAAGAGGCGGTGATCTCCCGAAAACTACAGACCGGCACATTCCCGCACGGCACCCTGCTACACGCAATGTACCCTACGACCTATACTCACAAATGCGCCTTCTGCTCTACGCCCAATACCCTCTACCACATGGTATGGAAATGTCAACAAAATCCATCGACACCGCCCATCACCGGACCAACCGTCGAGCAGTGGGAGGCCCAACTGATAAGCTCGAGCCCTGAAGACCAGCATCGCCTGGTGAGCAGGGCCAAGCTATCAGCTCAAGCCCACGGCATCCTGGACTAGGGACGCCGCCCACCTCGGACGATTTTACCGTCGGCTCATTTCAACTAATAAAGTTTATTCCTCCTCCTCCTCTCCTTAACTTACAGATTAGTTATGTCTAATTAATCAACTTTTTAAGTATTGGTTGCAGACCCCAAGTGTGATACGCAAAGTTGTAGAGCACCTTGAGAAACCTCTCAATAAATTGTTTCCAACGCGACATATCTTACGTGGTCCTTTCTTCCACGTTCCATAGAAAGCCCGCGAAATAAGAAAAAATATCACGTGACGGGGCGAGTGCGCACTTTTATTGTGCTGCTTTCAAGCGTGCGATGGATGAACAAGGTCGGCTACAGCGAAACTGGCCCGCGACAGGGCATCATGTCTGGCGTAGGTATCGGGGCATGTGGCTTTTATCGCATGACGGCGCAAATGCGTGCTGCTGCCGAAGCGACAAAGTGTCTAAGGAGACGAAAGAGAACATGAACATAGTTATTTTTTTATGCTTTAAATACGCAAGAGCTGGCAGCCTGCCGACGGAGTGTAATGGGGTTGGGCGGGGAAGCGGCGTTAGGGCCGGAATTATTTTCCAGTGACCTTCAAATGCAAAAAGCGCCCTTTGAATATAATTCGTGTTCGCAGAAATCACCATCTGCTGCAATGCATGTTTGGCATCCCATAGGCACATTTTCCCAGGCATTCTTGATCATGGTATCATGGATGGAGTTGCAGACTCGTCTTACTTTTTTTCTTTTGGGCTCTCTGATGTTGTGGTTGGTGTGCGATATACTTTATCCTTTATGTAGCCCCAGAGAAAGAAACAAGGGGAGTTAAATTTGGCGACCGTGCCGGCCAAGCAATGGGCCCATGCCGTCCAATCCATTGCTGCGAGAATACTTCATGCAGCCATTTGCAAGCTTTGCTCCTGCCGTGCATGGGAGCATCGTCATGCTGCTACCAAATATCTTTGATCCTATGCAATGGAACTTTGCAAAAGAATACTCAAGCGCCCCATCAAGGCTGTCGTTGACGTATCTTTCTCCTGTAAGCGTGTTATCAAAAAACACTGGACCAATGATAGTGCCACGGGAAATTCCGCACCACACATTAACCGACCACTGATATTGGGGATGTGTCTTCAAAACTCAGTGAGGGTTTTCGTCGTTCCAATAGTGAGCGTTGTGAGTGTTCACTGGGGCATTACGCGAGAAGGTAGCTTCAACGGTCCACAGTATATTATTCCCAAAGCCTGGGTCCTCTTCCGTCTTCATTAAAATCCAACCCGCCGTGGTTGCTCAGTGGCTATGGTGTTGGGCTGCTGAGCACAAGGTCGCGGGATCGAATCCCGGCCGCGGCGGCCGCATTTCGATGGGGGCGAAATGCGAAAACACCGGTGTACTTAGATTTAGGTGCACGTTAAAGAACTCCAGGCGGTCGAAATTTCCGGAGTCCTCCACTACGGCGTGCCTCATAATGAGAAAGGGGTTTTGGCACGTAAAACCCCATAATTTAATTTTTTTTAATTAAGAACCAGTTTGCAAAGTCTTTTCGCTTTTGGAAATCGCGGGACTCCAACATCTGGTGCAGTTGCACGTGGTGAAGGTGACGTTGCCTCTTCTTAAGTACTCTCCACACTGAAGACTTTGACAATCCAGCTTCAGCACCCTCTCTACGAACAGTTGCATCTTGGTCTGAAGATAACTTTGACAGAATATCTGTCTCCACGTCCTTGCCCAGGATTGAAGATTTATGTCGTTTCTTCGTAAAAGTCCCGGTCTGTCTCAGCGTTTCATATGCACGCACAAACGTCATTGAGATCGGACGCGTACCTGGATGCCAGCGTTGAAGTAGATCAACTGCGTCAAGTATCCACTTGACGCACCTAGAGCCAAAACCAAATGCGCTCTTTCCTCATTGGAGTAAGCCATACCTGCTACTCAACGTACGTTGGTCACAGCCAGATAGCGTTGCTGTGGAGAACACACAGGGATACGGGCACCTGAGGAGCAGTGGACATATTGCAGTTTGCTGGGATTGGTTCCAACGAGGCACATAGGTAGGATCTACATCCGGTTAACTGGAACAGCCTGCAAGCGCACCCTCAGGGACTGACGCTCCGGTCATGGTGCACAAGTGTGAAGCCAGACGCTGCCACCCGATACTGCGACCACGAAGCGATGCAGACATGCGAGGTGGGAAATCAAAAAAGAAAGCCTGGTAAACACTAGGTGTGAGAAGGAGAGCAGATGGGCCCAGTGTGAAAAGAGTCATCGTCTCAAGAAGACAGGCGTAATCGTCTTTGAATATAGCGAAGGTTTCTTTTTTTGCCATTAGTCTTCTTCCTGTGTGATTTATGCGCTGTTATACGAGCCCTAAGGTTTAAAGTTGTAGCATCATCGTTCATTTCGAAAATTACTACAAGGTCATTTGTGTACATAGGCAAAATTGTAGCAGCCGTCATCACCTTCCATCATTTCCACGCGCTTCGTCTTTCTTTCAAGTACCATTAAAATGCTACCTGCCGGGGTTGCCCAGTGGCTATGGTGTTGGGCTGCTGAGAACCAGGTCGCGGGATCAAATCCCGGCCACGGCGGCTGCATTTCGATGGGGGCAAAAACAACCGCGCACTTAGATTAGGTACACGTTAAAGAACCCCGGGTGGTCGAAATTTCCGGAGTCCTCCACTACGGCGTGCCGCATATTCATAAAGTGGTTTTGACACGTAAAACCGCATAATTTTAATCAAAATTGTGCTTTCGTCTTTTCTTTTTCGTGGCCTTAGACGCTTTATCGCTTCGCCAACGCTGGGCCAGCAGCACGCATTTGCACCGTCATGCAATAAGGGCCGCATACCCAGATACCTACACCAGACATAACGCGTTGTCACGGGCCATTCTCGCAGCAGCTAACCTTGTTCATCCATCGCACGATGGAGAGCAGCACAATAACAGTGCGCAATCGCCCTGTCACGCGGTATTTTTTTTTTTCATATTTCGCGGGCTTTCTTTGGAATGCCGAAAAAAGGACCACGTGAGATATATCGCGGTGGAATTTATTAAGAGGCTTCTCCAGGTGCTCTACAACTTTGCGTATCACACTTGGGGTCTGCAGCCAATACTTAAAAACGCCATTAATTAAACATAAGTAATCCTTAGTTAAGGGGGAAATAAAAAAGTAGCCTGAGAAACTCTAGGCCAGTGCCAACATTATGCATTTGGTTCAACTCGCGTCCGGAGCACCCTTCAATTTTAACAGTTTGGCTCAAATTATGTGGGACAACTTGTACATACAAGAAGAAAGGGAACCGAGGAGCCCGATTTGTATTAGTCATGTCCAGCATGAGGAGCCAACAAACAATGAGACGAAGGACGGCATAGCGAAGCCCCAGAAAGTGAATGGGAAAACGGCGCCATGGTAGCTCAGTTGGTACGAGCGTCGCACGCGTAATGCGCAGACGTGGCTTCGTATCCCACCTGCGGCCATTTCCTTTGACATCTACGTTCATTTCCATTTATCAACCATTTCTTTCATTCAAATAAGAACTCCACACAACTTTCCCTATGCTGTCCTTGGTGTCATTGTTTGCTGGCTTCTTTTGATATGACCATATATATATATATATATATATATATATGTGTGTGTGTGTGGTTGTCACCGCTAGCCCTGAATCAGTTATCTCTGCTTCTCCTAAACAAGTCTTATTTTGACCTCATACACACACTCCAACAGCTCTACCGGAGCAGTCGTTGTACGATCGAACACCGTCACTTTGCAATTTTAATACTGTTACGTTTCGCCTACAACGCGCGGTAATGCCGGCGCGGATGCAACGGACGCCGGGGCTTCGTTCAAAGCGGCGGACATTTTGGCCCGTGCGACGCCGCCGCAACGCTTCCCCGCCAAGCGTGTCCAGGCGTGTTTCAGTGCCACGTGTCTTCGTGTGTGCGTGTGTGTGTGTGTGCCCTCGCTTGTCAAAGCGCGGCAGCCGGGGAGCGGAGTTCCCCAAATGAGGAGCCAGGAGGTCTCTCGGCTCGACCGTGCGCGCCGTCGTGTGGGCGGGTTGGCGATGCGTCACTGCACTCGGTTCACCATGTCTCTCGGCTCAACATGTCTCTCGGCTCGAACGTGCGCGCCGTCGTGGGCTCATGCTCCGCCGTCGCGTGGGCTCTTCCCGTGGCCTTCCCTTTTGGACCGCGACGCCGAGAGTATAAGAGCAGCTGCCCCCGGACGCCAGGAGAGAGGCTCCGATTTGTACTGTTGAGTTACGTGCTCTCCCGTCTCTCCACTTCGGTCGACCTGACCGGCCGCTCTTTTGCTATGTTAGAATAAACAAGTTGTTCTGTTACCAGTCTTCTCTTGCTTTGCCAAGACCTTCGGATGCTTCCAGTGCCCCAGGCCGCCAGGCCAACGCTACCCTTGGGGCTTGCGACCCATTGGCAATAACGGGCGTCAGCACCGAGACCCCAACAACTCGTGCCAGCGGGGCGATTCTAACAATACTCTCGCAATACCATGTGGACCGCAGCAGAACTTGCGGCTCTTCAAGGTGCACTCAATCACGTACTCCAGCAGCCACCAAATTGTGAGACCATTTTCTGCGATTCGAGAGCAACCGTAAGACTCTGCTGTTTGACCTGCGTCGTGGGTCACACGATCAGCTAGTGCATGAAATATGCGGGCTCATCACCACGCGGTCGAGAAAGGACACGTCATCGCATTTCAGTGGTTGCCGAGTCGCTGCGGAATTGTCGGCAATGACAGCGCTGGCGAAGCTGCGTGCTCGGCTCACCAAATAACATGAGCGGGTGCATATGAATACCACTCTCAAGAACGGATGCTACGCGGCAACTTTTTCGCCACCACTTTTCACTTTTTCACTTTTTCACTAAATCACTTTTTCACCACCACACACTTATACGATTGAATTCACCGGGTTTCACTAGCTCACGCGTGCACTCTCTTGACGCCAGCTTGCGACTTCGCATGCCACCTGGACTCTTCCGTCGCGAAACAACTTTATTCCCAAATATTTTTAAAGCGCAAACAAGAAACACATCACGACAAGGTCATACACAGGACAGGTGCTACTTTGAACCGAAAACAGTTGAAAACAGTTGAAAGTAGCGCCTGCCCTGCGAATGACCTTCTTTTTGCGACGTGTTTTTTGTTTGCGCTTTAAAAATATTTGTCGAGTATGTACCAACTAGGCCTACAGAAAGTTGTTCTAAGCAACTTTAATGTGTCGCATGTGGTTGGGTGTCGCATATACAAATGCCTATCCATTCCCAATGAGAATGGCCAACATTGCGGCGTGCAACTTGTGTGGGTGCGATGAGACTCTAGAACCCCTTCTCTGCCACTAACTATCCTTTGACGCTCACCGACATGCTCTACAAGCTAGACTCAGCCTGTTAGATAATAGGGCGGTAAAGATCCTGGGACCATGACCTATGCATTCTTGCGAGCAAAAGGCCATAAAGGTCCTCCTGCACTTCGTGAAGGCCACTAGACTGTACGAGAGAATGTGACAGTTGACATTCCATTGCGAATGTGTTTACAATAACTTAGCGTTTATTATTTTTCTTCTCTTTCCTTCTTGCCGATTCGTCCCTTTTCCCTTACCCATGTGTAGGGTAGCCGACCGGGCACGTTCTTGGTGAATTTTCCTACCTTTCCCTCTTCGTTTCTCTTTCTTTCAAATGAGTTTAGCGAGTGTGGCGATGCCAGCTTCTTGGTCAGTCAAGTTAAACAGTCATATTGAAGCGCTGCCTCTCATTCCTTGGGTCCCTGTCCGCGCGTTTCTCTACACTTCATTCCAATTCAACCCAATCTCTTTGTTGGCAGATGACTGCGGGGGCCCACGATTTGCGTCAATACATATTGCCTTTGTCTAAAGTAGATAAATCGGTGTCCTTTAAAGCAACACAGCGGATATGGATAAAAGCGACACGCGTTAGAATACAGTAGAGGATAAGCTTGCGCGGTAGGATTACCAAATATGCAATTATGGAATGAAGTCTGCTGACGCAAGGCAGATACAGCCTTGGTCCAGCAGTTAAGATAAACACATTGGCTATTGATGAGGAGGACGGACTTTCGTACGAACAAGGTCACCTTCGCAGCAAGCAGCCATCTAATGCTATTGTGGTGACACGGAAAGCCTGTCTCGTGGTTTTTCTTCTATCATTTTAGTGCAAGTTCACGCAGTTGTGGACTCGTAACTGCGGTTTTAAACCTCAATTCACAGAGAAAATATTTAATTACATCATCTTTTAATCCAACCACTTCGCCGCGTTCAACCGTAGAGCCGCGCGGCATGTGACTTGAAGCAACAATAGAAGCTATAGGCACGCCACGGAAACCGGCGGCGGTGGTCCCGTGGTATCACAAACTCAACCCGGCGCAGTGCACGAAGGCCGTACCACGACCGTGTCGCCTCAGAAGGGCTTCGCGCTGCGAAGTCGACCGCTCCATAATTATTTAATATTGCAGGCACGCTCGAGGTGCGTCTGTGCCATTTGCACCGCCGTCGTGCTGTCACCATATCGACACGCATGCGCGGCCCGCGCGTACAGGGTTACAAGGTCGCCAGAGATGCCCGGTGCGTTTGTCTGCAAAAGCGAAGAAGCCAAGCGGAAGCACCACCATCGTGCTCCGCTCAATCGGCTCTGCCGGAACTAGGGCAGCGTTCTGGCTTACGCTGCTGACACGAGCGCTGCGCGCACGCGCGTCAGCATTGCCGAGGGGCAGCTGTGCGCATGTCACGCCGTGGGGCACCCACTGGCCTGATCGGAGCGGACGGTAAGCGTCGCGCAAAATGCATCTAATCTTTCTTAATTCGTGCGTTGCCGACGGTTTTACTTCGTTCTAATGTCGCTCGCAATTGAGGCGCGACGTGTGCAACACCGCTTGCCAGTGCTCGTCATCCCACCTGACAATTACAGCCTTGCTATCACTTTGAATGCTTAACCATCGAGCGAAACTGACAAATTCTTTTCTGAAGGCCTCTTCATTCGTCAAGGATCAAGCTTGCTCATTTGCTGTGACATTTCTAGAAATGCAGGGGTCCCTCAAACCTTCTCACCCTTCTTATCTCATGGAGTGTTTAAGGGGCTGAGATGTCAATCACGGTGTGGGTGAAGGCGTTAATGCTGTGTTATACCGAGTGGCAATCACATCCGATTTGGGTGACGTATCTAGGCTCTTGGCTTCATGTTCCAGACAAGGAATTAATTCCAGACAATGAAATATTGGTACAATTAATTATTAGTCGCAGCCTGGAGAAATTCGGGTTTCATGCCGTAAATAAAGGGTCCACAGCCACCCGTTGAAACAAGCAAAAAGAAACAAAGGGAACTTTTCTTCCACTACATCTTTTAAAGGAAACGCTATCGAAACATTTCTGAAAAAATTCCGGCAGAACCCATCCCGCGATCACTGTCCACGTTAAAGGAGCACTTAAGAGAAAAATGATTCCTTCTGTATCAGTAAATTACCCCTCTACAATATGAACAACACCACTCTTACTACGTAAGACGCTTAGTAAGCCAGAAAAATCGCAATAACAAAACACAGGTGGTGACTCCTCCTTGCAGCTCCCGCCGAATTGATTATTTAGCAGTAAATATTGTTTCTCTAGTTTTCTAAAGGATCCAAAGTCTGAGCACGGCTGGTTTCGGGAACTTTTGCTGAACCAGCGCGGCCTAAATACGAAAAAAAAGAAGATGCTTTGAAATCTGTGACGTCACTACGACATACTGGCATTGGCGGATTCGGCGCGAAATTCTAGAACTGAAACTTTCACCAATCAACACATCATCTCGAAGGTAACGACAACGGGGTTTTTATACGATGTTTTATCCGTCCAAACTGATTTCGTGTATTGCTTTAGTGTCCCCCTTTAATACGATTAGCATTCAGGCAATGTTGTGACGCGCCGTGTTGCCACCGCCGAAACGCGTCATGTATGAGCCATCTACTGCAGCTGGGCTCCTTCCCTTGCCCTTTCTCCCGGCCGCGCTGCACCACCTAGAGGCGCACCCGCGAAGTCATCCACCTCTTTCGCTGTCTTCGAGATTGCATCGTTGGCGCACCGATGCTCGCTAACACTGTCAGCCAATCCCTCGCAGCCGGCGGACATACACGACACAGCGCCGACGGGTTGGTCTGCTGTAATTGGGGAACCATTGTGACGCCGTTTCGAATCAGCCGAGCACCGGATAAATGTTAAAGATGTTCTTAACATTAGAGATCGGTGTAAAGGCGCTAGATGGATAGTCCCAATAGGCTGAAGTTTATTTATTTATTTATTTATTTATTTATTTATTTATTTTTCTCTCAGGGCCAATTGGCATTAGAGAGGGGAGTGGGTTGTTATACAAAAAATAGTTGAACAAAAAGCAGTCAGTACAGTTAGTTCATGCAAATGAAGCTCGTAATTGTACAATGTACACAAAAATATTTGAACGAGATTATTTGAAAGCAAGGGAGTCAGTACAGTTCTTACAAATAAAGCTAGCAATTATACAATGTTAGCTAATGCGTGATGGAACATGTGATTATCATTAATAGTAACAATGTCAACGGGAAGTTCGTTCCGCTCCTTTGACGTACGAGGCAAAAATGAGTTCAAGAAGGTCTTTGTCTTGTATAATGGAATACCTACTTTGTGATGATGATCGATGCGGCGGGATATGTACTGTGTATGTACATGTAGGAAAGAATGGTGATACAGCTTGTGAAACAGTGTTAAACGAGAAACTTTTCTTCGAGATGCTAAAGAAGGAAGTGCTAGGGAAGTTTTCATGGCGGAGATGCTCACAGTTCTGTTATAATTAGACAATATAAAACGAACGGAGTTATTCTGGACAAGTTCAATGGAAGTCACTAGATTGTCATAGCTGGGGTCCCACATGGCTGTAGCCCAGTCCAGTTTAGGGCGAATTAGTGTCTTATAAAGCTGCAACGTTAAGCCACATGGAGCAGTAGAAAAGTCACGACGTCAATAACTAAGCATGTGGTTAGCATTGTTAATAATGTACTCAATATGTAGTGACCAAGTTAGATTAGTTGTGATGTGAACTCCTCGGTACCTGTAATAGTTAACAGAATCCAAAGGAATGTTATTAAGATAATAATGAGGTGAGCTAGTGGAAGTTCTAGATACGCGCATGACTTTGCACTTTATAATATTTAGGTCCATTAACCATATTGCCCACTAGTTAGATATAGTGTGAAGGTCAGATTGAAATTCCTTAATGTTGTCATCGTTAGTAATTTCTCGAAAAATAATACAGTCATAGGCAAAGAGATAAATGTTAGATGATATAACTTATGAGAGGTAATTAATATAAATGAGAAATAACAGGGGGCCTAAGACAGAACCTTGCGGAACGCCGGAATGATTCGCAAAAAGGTGAAGTATGGCCGTTTGCAGCAACAAATTGTGATTTCTTAGTGAAGAAACATGCAATCCACTTTAAGACGTTACTATCAAGATTTAGTTGGTGTAGTTTGTAAAGTAAGAGTCTATGGCAAACCTTATCGAAGGCTTTTGAAAAGTCGAGGAAAATGCAGTCGGCAAGCGATGATTGATCACGAATGTGATTTAAGTGATTAGTACAGGATATTAACTGTATTTCACATGAATATGTTTTCCGGAAGCCATGCTGTGCTGACGTGAAAAATGAATTAGATTCTAAAAAATTCACTAAATTAGTAAACATGTGCTCGAGCAGTTTACAACAAATACTAGTTAAAGAAATAGGGCGGTAATTAGTTGATCAGTCTTCATTACCAGATTTATGCAGTGGAACGACCTTCCCAATTTTCATTGTCTGGGAAGTGTAGACGTATCCAGTGACTGTTGTAAAATATTATTTAGTATAATGGAACTGTAAGCACTAGTATTTCTCAAAAATTTTGTGTTTATACCATCATAACCAGGATTATAATCATTCCTAAGTGCTTCAATCAGTCGTACGACGCCAAGAATTTCAACAATCACTGGTGACATAGGTAAATAATTGTGCGAGCTCCACAGTAGGTAATTCATTACGGTAATCAACAGAAAAAGTTTTAATGAAAGATTCGTTAAGAACAGTGGCGCAATGGTTTTCACTAATCTGGTTACCGGATGAGTCAATCAAGGAAATATGGTTGTCGGACGGTGGGTTAATGACTCACCAAACATTTTTTGCGTTAGTTTGTAACATAGGCGGCAAAACGTTAGTAGGAAATTTATCTTTAGCGGATTAGAACGCACATATGTAAATGGTCGATGCAGATTTGTAAGCTGCCCAGCGGGGGTTATTAGCAGACAAATATCTGGCGACACGATAGAGACGTTTCTTTCGGTTAGATAGACGTCTGATATAAGCATTCTGCCATGGCGCATGTGTGTTGGAAGTGATAAAGCGACTAGGGATATATTTCTTTGTTAGACGTTCAACTTCAGCTACGAACTTATCCCAGTTCGACTGCACTGAACCGGTACCAAAGTTGCTTAAAAAGATTTGTAAGAATTGTGCAAGTTCACTGTTAATCATGTGAAAGTTTGCTTTCCTGTAGTCCCGTATCGTTCTCTTCTTTTTTTGCATTAGGATAGGGTACATTAAATAAAAACGAAAGTAATGAATGATCACTGATTCTCGGTGTATAGGCTATAGCGGTAGCGAAGTCTGGTCGAGTCGTTAGTAGTCGATCGAGAATGCTGGTACTGTTATTGGATGTCCTGGTCGGCAACGTTACTGGTTGAGGTAGAGTTAGAGTGGAGTTAGAGAAAAAACTGAACATACGTTAAGAAATTCACACGGTTGTGGCAACGAGGGCAATAAATAAGATGGGTTTGCGCTCCATATCCTACTCGGAAAGTGGAAATCTTCTCGAAGAAACAAAGGATATGAGCGAAATCGTGTACAATTTTAATTTCGTCATACAGTTCATCGATATATGTTGAAGGTGAGAAGAGAGAGCGATGGCATATACCTAATATAATCTTGTGGTAGCCAATGGTTACTATGGCCCAGACTAATTCGAGTTCAGTGTTAATATGGACATATAGAGAAGGAACGTCCTTTGAAACGGCAAGAAGGGCTCCGCCTCCCTTACGCATTGTCCGGTCACAACGGTACATATGAAGGCGGTTCGCATCGTCAAAGATTTCATGATCACGGACATGCGTGTGGAGCCATGTTTCCATTAGGGCAACTATATTTGCGCTACACATGCCAATAGCTAATGATAAAAAATTATACTTGTTTAGTACACTTCTAACGTTAGAAAAAAGAACTGATACCTGGGGACCTGATTTGCGGCCAACTCCCCTCACGCATCTCTAGGTAGACGTGCTAGCCGAAGAAGTATGGGCATGACTGGCATGCTCGATGTGTTTATTAACCTGTAGAACTTCATCGCAGTCTGGAAAGTACATGTAACATCTGTTATTAATGAGCAATTTGTTGTAACGTAACTTAAGTTCCTGGGGAGCCGGGCTGAGCTTTCCCAAAGTCGATGAGTTTTTTACGAGCCTGCCGTGTTGCGATTGAAAAGTCTTCGCTGGCTGTGATGTTCTTATCCTTTAATTGATTACGTAATGAGAGTACTTTTTCTTTTATTTTGAAATGAGTAAACTTAGCGACAATGGGGCGACAATTAGAAGGTAGAAGGTTACCTAAACGCTGCGCTCGTTAAAATGATTCACTGAGAAACATGTCAGAAGCGGCAGCAATAAAATTTGTTAATTTTAGTTCAGTTTCCTGCCAGGTTTCCTTCGAATCGGGAATTCCGTGAAAGAGTAAGTTGTCCCTTCGCGATCTGTCCTCTACACTCTAAACATTTTACACCCTTAAGGGTGTTTTCTTGTCGCTCTTTAACACCCTTATCGTTAGGGCCTTACAAACATTTATAGAGGACGACAGCGGAGCTCTAACGAGACGTGGGATAACAAAAGACGTAGTTGAAAACTATGTAATCATTCTGACAGCCTTGAGCGCATATAAATATCCGACAGGAGAGTTTCCTATCTCTCCCTGTGAAATTCTCTTGTCGGATATTTCTGTGCACCCAAGGCTGTCAGAATGATTACATAGTTTTCAACTACGTCTTTTGTCATCGCACATCTCGTCAGAGATCCGCTGTTGTCCTCTATAAATTTTTTGAGGCTCTGACGGTAAGGGTGCTACCGCGCGACAAAAAACACCCTTAAAACACCCTTAAGGGTGTAAAATTCTTTAGAGTGTAGATTGGTTAGTTTGGATTGCAACTGATTATTCTGATCGGTTAGTTCCTTCACTGATTTTTGCATACTACGACGGGTTGTGCTAAGAATTCTAATGTCATTAAGAGAAGGAATGCTCTCAACAGTTGTTCGCCCTGTATCTGGCGCAACTAGACTTCCGTGAGCTTATGTAACACCTTCGACAGCTTGGAGTTAAAATACATACTAAAATGCTATCAATACAAGAGTGAATGCAGAAATACGCTAACAAGGAGACAATTATTGCACTACCGCTCATCATGCCAGGCTATCTTTTTCATCCTCTACGATTATTTACTCACGTGAATAGCAAATGACGTGGCATGCTTTTACTTGTACTTATGCCACATGTACTTATGCCACTTTTACTTGTACTTGCCGCACTTATGGCGCGCATTCTTTTTCTCGTGCGATAAAGAAGATGTACATGTTCAGGGTAAGAGATGCCACCATTTCATTAGCTGCTAGCCAGTATATCAAAGCAAGGGATATATATATATATATATATATATATATATATATATATATATATATATATATATATATGTATATATATGTATATATATATATAATGCGACAAAAGCGGACAGGTAGAATATTATATCTCAGCAAGCAATTGGAAGACCGTGATGTGTGCTGCATTTTTTCGTTGTCAGTGTACCTCATCTAGCGTGGAACTCCCCAAATCCTTACTAAGCAGGTTCAGTTCAGTTATACCCGTTGTGGACAACGGACTTACTTTAGAATTACTACAATGTCCAGAATAACATTTAATGCTTTCCGGCAGATAATTTAGTGCTCCTTCGTGGTCATAGATTTATGCGACATACAAACCAAGTGACATTACATGCGGACAAGCCGAGTTGTAAAAGAAAGCTGGCAAGCACAATATTTCGATGCTTCCTCAATTAGCATGTACCGGTCAGGTCAAGTCCGCGTTCGTACAATATTTGCATTAACGCACGTTGGGCAGGGGATGCACGGAAACGCCCCTTTTGCTTCGTTTCCTTCCTTTAAAATGTCCTTGGGTTGATTTCGCGCGAAATCTCGAGACATATTCAAGGACAAGGAAGGCGAACTTGCTTTCTTCATTACTTTTCCTGCATGAGAACGAGCGAGCAGGTTTGCCACCGACACCTTATGTCGAAACCACCTCGTTCAGCCAAATCCGCGCTTGACAAAATCGACTCGACCGGCGCTGATATAAATCGTGGCCCATTGATGCCGCCTCACGAATAATTGTTTCGTGTGTGCCTCTCTTTTTCTTTGTCACTTTGTCTCCAAATGGGCAGAGCGAAGAATCCGCGATACCTGGCCGAGCCAAGGTCGGGTCTCACTTCACCTACGTCAAGCCTTCCAAGGTCGAACATCCGAAGCAAGGACATGTTGAAACGCGACGCACGCCGAGCTTTTTTAGCGAGTCGCTGTTCTACTCCGCCTGTACATGAGCAGACGGTCACGTTATAGAGGCGGTATTTTCCGGCCCTCTACGGGAAGCGCTGACGTGATAAGATAGTCAATGCGATTCAATTGCTAGCGGCCCAGTAGAATATATTCCGAGCATGCAGGAAGAGTTCGCGAAAGAAGTTAAGCAGTCAGACCAGTGATACATGACGCATTCGTGCGCTACTCTGTAATGCCAGAGTGAGTGGAGGCCCCCTGTGGCCTTGAGAACTGCCTTGCTACGGTGCGATCTCTGCGTTGTGATAATATTTACTCGCTGAACATTTGGCACTTTCAAGGGGAAGCAGCTCCCGTTTGTTCAGGCAGGTACTTCACGTATGTGTCCCGAGCAAACTGGCCTGTTGGCTTGGCAGTGATATGGGTGCGCAAAGGTAGAGCCAGAACCTGGGGCGGAATCCACTCAGCGAATTCACGAACAAATTTTGGTGCAAAAAAAATCTTATTTAAAGAATTATGCAGATCCCGCGCACTGTGGGAATGTAAGCGAAGATTTCTGTGCTGTTTGCTTTGATTGGCGATAATTAGCTGTCATATTAACGGCGAATTTTTAACTTGTTCAATGTTCACTGCAACACGATAGTGGTGAGTTGATATTAAATGTTACCTTGCGTGCACCACTGCTGTTTCTCTACGTAGCACACAGAGCACAAAGGGAGAGGTATTCGCTTGAGGCGTCGCTCTGCGCCATATTTCATAGCCTCTGAGAGGGTTGGGCATTGACATTGTCTCACATGGCACATCGGATCGTGGCGCCAATGTTAAACTTGAATTGGGTTATGGGGCTGTACGTGCCAAAACCACAACCGGATTATGAGGCACGCCGTAGTGGCGGACTCCGGATTAATTGTGGCACTGTGTTGTTCTTTAACGTAACCCAAAATGCAATGCGCGAGCGTTCTTTTAGTTGGCCCCTGACGAAATACGGCTGCTGCATTCGGGATCAAATCTGCGACCTCGAGCAACGCCATAGGTGCAAAGCTACCGCGGCGGGCACGGAAGTTGATGTGACGTGCGACCGCTTCCTGTAGTGTCGCCTAGACCCTGCAATGCGGTTTCATTAGTGCAACTCTGCTTCTGCACGCTCTGCGTAAGTGTCCGCTTGACATATTAGCATGGTGCTTATTTTTTTAAAGTAGCAGAAACGTACTTTACCGTACCTTGAACTTAAGTTTATCCAGTTCCCCGCAACCGCTGTCGTGTCTATAGCAGTAGCGTTACCTTACCTTCTCACGTCACCTTTTCCTTATCCCTCCCCGCCCCCTCTCCCTAGTATGGGAACAGCGAGTGAACCGTAGCAAGGCTGTTATACACTCGTTTCGCAACTCCATCAGTTCTACCCCCATTCTCTTCTTCCTCTCTCCCTCCTCTCTACCATCCTATCTAGCTTCTCATCATATGATTATTAAAAATCGGGCCGCTCAGTAAACCCCCTTTCTTCTCGTTCTTACATGACGAGGGTTTCGAATCCGGCAACATTGATGCCTTCAGGTAGCATGTGCGGTTTTATTGACCAGTTGCCTTCATCCACAAAGATCACGTACTCGTAACACTAGCGGCAGAAAGGATGTTCCACATACGCCGTCAAAGTTTGTGAGTGGTGGCGCTGGCTAACACTCCCAAGGTTAGTTCTAATAGTAACACATAAATGCCCAAGAAAGTGGATGGGGAAACGGCGCCGCAGTAGGTCAATTGGTTAGAGCATCACATGCGTGATGCGAAGACGTGGGATCGTTCCCCACCTACTGCAAATTGTTTTTTCATCCACTTGCATTGCCAATAATTTACCATTTCTTTAATTCAATAAGTAAGTACAAGTAATTTCCCCTATGTTGCCCTTGGTGTCTTTGTTTCTTGGCTTCTCATGATATGATTAATAAAAATAGGGCCCCTCAGTTAACCCCCTTTCTTCTCGTTCCCTCTGGGCTTGCTCGCTGATAGAAAGGCTCGTGCTTTCTTTTTTCCTATGGGGGGGGGGGGGGGGGGGAGGCGTCACAGATAATTACATCTGTCAAGAGGCTAACGTGGCGACGCCCAGGGAGCGCTAGGGGGCATTCTACACATGAAACGCGGTTACAAGGTCTAAACGAGTTCCTTTTCTCTCTGCCACGCTCCTTCCATGTACGAGGGCGAATCAGAAAGTATTTGCCCGCTTTTTTTTAGCCACATTAGGGCTGCAAATGTGAGGTCAACATATCCATTCCTCGCGGTAGGCCTTTCTTGGACCGGCCCGGCCTTATCTGCCTGTAGCTGTTGAACATGGTGGTTGTACTCCACACATCCACGGCGTACGAGAAACAAAGTCTGATTCGTTTTCTATAGAGCAAGGGATGAACGCCCATTGAAATCCACAGGAAAATACCGGCCACGCATGGGGAAATGTGCCCCACTTTGAGGAGTGTGAGGTGGTGGTGTTGTGAGTTCGCAAAAGGACGTGAAGACTTGCATGACGATGAGCGTTCGGGGAGGCCGCGTGCGTCGCTGACTGACGACAACAGTTCCCGCGTGGACGCAGCGGTGAAAAGCGGATCGGCGTCAGTCCGGACCTCGCTCCTAGTGAGCTGAATAACTTCCTGGCAGGACAGCGATACACGTCCAACGATAGAGCCAAGACAGGCTTCATCTCAAATTTAGTGCTGCGATGGGACAAATGTCTGAACCGGTATGGGGTCTATGTGGAAAAATATTGGATGGCACGAAAAATAAAGCGTATTAACGCGACAGCGTTAAGGAGCTCGGGTCGCAGTAATTACTTTTATGTACCTTATTTTGGCTAATAAAAATAGGGGCAATGACTTTCTGATTCGCTCTCGTGTATACTCGCTTTGAACCACCCCTGACGCGGCGTGCAAGACAGCCGCAGCAGCAGCAGTGTGAATGTCGAAGGAGGTTGCAGAGAAAGCTCCGCTTTAAAATGTGCATTCACAACGCTAAAACTGTTTCTACAATCAGCAAGGTTGTGATTCGCGTGGCTGGAAAGACGGGCGCTGTAGCCTTAAAAATGTGGGTATGTAATGGTAGCTCATGTGCGAACTTCATTACTCGCGCCAATAGTAGGTTTAAGTCGATTCACAAAACTTCAACCGCCGTCGCACCTGCCAACGTAAAGAAGCAATTTCGGCGATAGGGGGGTAGCAGTCATACGAACATTTTACGTTTGTCGGTTCCGCTCGACCTGACGCAAAAAAAGGGTTGGAACGTGCTATGGCGGCCGTTTATCCGGAGGCCACAACTAATGGCCGAGCATGGCGCGAACACTTGTGGTGCCTTCTGATTTGTGATTGTCAAAGCGAACTGATTAGTTTTAGGGCATATTTGTATTGTACGAGTGCTGCTTTGAAAGGCAGTAACATTAATCATGCGCATCGGACTTCCGCCTAATGTCTGATGGGCTGTGTTTCTCTACGCACGCAATAGCTTGACGTTTCATACTTGGTTGTTGGCACTCTTAGGGTGGCAGCAAATAGAAGTGGGTTGTCCCTTCCTGACAACCGGGAAGTTTGTCACTGATGTGTTTCAGGCACTTCAATTGTTTCTTTTTTTTTTTCGAGTTCGAACTTTCGCTCGCTTATAGCGCTGCGGATCATTAGTTTCCCTGACGCTTTTGAAGCTGTAATTGTCCATGTGAGATGAAACAACGAAGAAAAAAAAACCTCCGAAGATTACGATACTCCCTAATGCGAAATTTGCGCGCAGCGGTATACGTGTTTTCATTTAGCGATATATCGAGGCAAATAATGTGACACCGAAATCAGCGCACCGACTGGCAGTAGGTCAGTGCCGTCAGCTTCTTCGCAGGAGGAGGGGCTGTATGCGAACGATGGCATGATTAGTGGCATCGGAGCCAGCTGTGCAAGAAGACGACGACGTGCAAGAAGCAGTGGCTGTGCAACAGTCGGTCGGGGATGCGGAGAGACAAACTACTAATGATTTATAAATTGTACGTGCGGCCCATTTTAGAATTTTGATGTGTGCTCTTTTCTGGTGCGCCAGCTTATAAATTACTCCCCCTTGTTCTGATTGAGCGGGAAAACCTTACGACTGTGCTGCGGAATGCCGAAATTTGTGGCTAATAATATCTTACATCAAGAAGCCAGATTGCCCTCAATATTGGGCAGATTTCGGTTGCTGACGGTGCAAACATTCTTAAATGTGTACGAATGCCCTATTAGAATATTGGAAAACATATTCATTCCCTAGCCGGCATTATTTTTTCGGAGTACACGGGCCCCGATTTCATACACCAAATGTGATATTTGTACAAACGTTGATTAACCCCTTAAATGTACGTATTTGGGAGGTGCGGTACGTATGCGAGAGAGTCTACAGATATCTAGGATATGACGTCTACCCTAACAATGCAAGCTTTCTCTCTCAAAGTATATTAAATGGACTATTGCAAGATTATTTATTGAGTTTAGGTATAAATGCAGTCATCGCAACAGACGCCTCACAGTGTGGAGAAAAATCTGGAATTAGCATTTTCGCTCCTGCTCTAGACTGGTCATTCTCAATTAGGATTGCGAACTACTTATCCGTATTTCAGGCTGAATTTCTTGCTGTAGTATAAGCTTTACGTAAGCTAAATTCATCAATATCGACGGTAGTGATAATAACGGATTCTTTATCTTTGTGCAAATCGCTCACAAATAGTGGAGCTAGCCTTTTGCGTACACTTTATTTTCTAGTGCCTGACCACATAAATTTAATTAGGTTACTTTGGGTGCCTGGTAGTAAGGCAGTACACACGAACGAGATCGCTGACAGTCTCGCGAGAGCGGCCCTCAATGACCGTATACTATCATTACTTCCGGCATCAGCTTACCTAACTACTACTAAATACATGACATATGCAATAGCTCTGGACGTTTCGAATCCAGCGATAGCAAGTGTTTCAGAATATCGACACCTCATATGCCCTTCGCACAAATATTCCTTTCACACCAGAAAAACTGCAGTAATTTTTACCCGGTTACGCTGTCAAACACCATTATTAAACTTTTATCGTCACAGGGCTGGTCTGACATCCTCCCCTCTGTGCCCATTCTGTGCAGCAGATGAAACCATCGGTCATGTTTTGTTATTCTGCGGCCGTTTTTCTGCTTTAAGGAAAAACATTTTAGAACCAACGTTCACGCAACTTGGTTTATAATTCTCCATTTTAAATATCCTTTCTCTAGGCGCCTCTTCACTAGGCAACTACCGCAAGGATGTCTGCTCAGCCGTAAAGGAATTCATACTTGTTTCAAGACGTTTTTCTTAAGTTCTTCAAGCATTATTTTCATCCGTTTCCACATGACACTTCCACCAGTTTTGTACTACCAACATTTTCCTAATACCATCCAAATCTTGCCCGATCCCCCGCAGTGGGTACGGGCCATCGAAGAAGGAAATCCAATCCAATCCAGTGGCATGAGCGCGTTCGCGCGGTTACGCTGAGGGACGGCGACGCACAACCCAGGAACGGGCGCTCTAATACGCCTACGTGTTTCTAATTGTCAAAACTGGTTGCCGTTGTACAATTCACTTCCATCTTCCGTGCTGTTAGCGTTACCGTTTTGTTATACTGCTCGTATTTTTAGTTCAGAACAGTCGAAGCGATGTACTGTCTGTGCCCACTGCTTTCCTCATCCCGTAGCCTATATGGGGTAAGCGAACGTGTGCATACGACGGACGGCAGTGTTAAGTTGTAAAATTGGACGTCAATAGGTTGATATATAAAAATAATGGCGAAGAAAATCGCGTACTGCCACCGATACAAAATTAAGTGGACTGGCCAAACAAGCTTGATGCTGTGAAAGAAAGTACACCTCATTACGGAGCGAATACTTTCATCGCAACCGCGAGTTTGAAGCCCGAGCCCGGCGGGTTTAAATGGCACTGTCGTGAGCATTAGAAAATGCTCAGAAAAATGAACTATTGGTTATTTTATGCCGAACACCCATGAATAATAAAAGCGCAAAATTTATCGCCATCTCAATAGCTTCGTGACAACTTCGGGCAATCTATAGACGGTTTTAGTTTCGCGTTTGCAAGCGAACGTAAAAGCATTACGTACGTAAAGAAATAGCGTCGTCCTCACTGCGCATGCTCTGAACGTTATTGGGTTTCTGCGGTTTACGCGCGCTATGGTAACATAGGTTATTTGTCGAGTTTAACTACCATTGTCGCACATGGCGGCACCCATGGTTCCCGCTTCAGCGCGAATTCTCGTGATGGCTACGCTCTCACTGGCGTTGATCGCCAGTAACTATTGTAATGAGCTTTCGCTTTCTCTAAACTCACCTGAAAGGTTAGTTGTGAACGCATAGCGCGTCCATATTATGTGATCGTTCAGCGATTATGGCACCCGAACGCCTAACGAGACACGCCCACATAGCAACAGCAGGATGGTTGCTAATGGACCGTCTTGGCTTGGGTGCGTTTGGCACGAGGCACCAGACGGCGCCCCAGCTTATGACGTTTTCTTTATGTTTGTGTTTCCGTAAGGTAAACTAAAGGACTTGAAAGGACACGCACCGTAACGTCCCGCAAAGGTGCTTACGTTTAATGTACTTAAGGCGACGAACGCTATTCTAAAACTGTCTTTGTCAAAGCAATGGACGCCGTACGCTTTCCAAGAAGCAAGTTGTTTAAAAGCGTTTGAAGAACAAGTATGAAGAGGGTAACAATGTTGGCCGTGCATTCCTTATCGGAAATTTGCTAGTCTGCAGGTGCCACACACAAAACGAAGGTTTTTCGCTCTAAACGCCGCCTTGGATTGCTATAGTGTCCCGCATGCAGAAGATGGCAATAAGAGGCGCGTGAGCACAAAGACGCGGCAGCAGCGAGCCCACATCGTTAGGTGGCAGCTAAACGCTGCGGTTTCTTTACAAATTGGGTGTTCAGCTACTGAGTACGATGTTGCACCTTCGACTTCATGACGCGTTTTACCATGGCCGCAAGGTACTGAAACCTGTATGTGTGAAGATTTTATTACCAGTTCTCACCTGATCAAAATGAAACAGTATCCTTCTAAATACGGTACCTTCGTCAACTCCCCGGGTGTCGATTTTGAACCTGAAAACCTATCAATTGAGAATTTTCTTTCTTTCCCAGTTTCACAGCAGGTTTTATTTAATTGGTATAGTATTTCTTGAGTCATAACATTAAATTTTAAAAATGTGACAGTTGCACTCTGTGAAGATTTTTATGCAAATGCTCTTTTTTTTCTTCTTTCTTTCATTTCCATTTTTCGTGGCATGTGGCATAATGATACCTGAGCTTCTTTAAGCTGGAATATGCGTGCGCCTGTATAGCCATGACACCATGATGCAGTTATTTGATATATTGCGCGGCGAGCATTCCTACAACGAAGAGAAGAGGACAGGGAGACAGGGAGGTTACCCAGTGCACAGACCAGGTGGCTGCCATGTTCGGGGGTAAGAGGTTAAAGAGAAATAAAGGATGGCGCAACAGAAGGCGCGCAACTCAACTGCAACTTCTCAAGTACAAGTGCACTCAGCGACTGATTTTGGGAAGGGTCGCATACTACATCGCACCCATTTATACCGTATTTCTCTTTTCGCAGTTCTTTTTCGTTTTCTTTTTCGCTTCGTTCAACATTAGTGTCCGGTTGAAATAGGCGGGAGAGGTAGAATATTGCGAGAGCATGTCACTAGTCCGCCTAAATTATTTGATCAGTATGGACTTTCAGAGTTAGTCAGTTCAGGGCCATCCCGCTACTTCGCGAAACAGTCGATCTACTTAGCACGTAAAGCACCGCACTAGTCGTCAAGCGGCAAAAATTGTTTAAATCCAACGTTTCCCTGATTCATGTTGCGCCCACGCAACCGTTAAGAGAAAACTTTAGCTCGGGGGCTCCTAGCTATACAAATACATGGAAAATAAAAGATCGTTGTTTATTTTTTCCGCAACCACAGCACCAAGTTTGATTAGGATTGTGGCATTTAAATGTAAACGTCAAAATCTAGTGACTGTCCGAAGCAAAAGTTTGTTATAGGCCGTCAATTTTTCAATAAAGAATTGTTGAAAATTGCAAATCTTCAGAAAGCGACACGATCAAGGTTGCAACCCTGTAACTACCAATGAAAAGAGATATCGCAGTTCTTTGAAGTGAGTCTAATACTCCAGTTAAAGCAGACAGGCGAGTTATATATACGTGGCTCTCAAATAGACCACTTATGTTTCAGTAGGGCTTTTGCAGAACACTTGCAAATAATATAACAAATTGAGGTACGATACAAATTGATGCGCACTTTAGACTCCACAATTCATGCAGTTTGCAGAATTACAACTTCTGTTATCTATGCAGAGGTACAAATTTGTAAACCTCGTGCTTCTATATTGTTTTTTGCGAACTTGTCAATTTTCTTTTAATCCTTTAAAATGATTCAGGCCCTAAACGGAAATTTCGCTTTGAACAGTCACTACAGTTTAACCTTTTCTCCAAAATACAATAAACTTCATTCAATGTCGGCGCTCTGGTTTTCTCAGGAAATCATTTGGCCGCTTTGCACGTATATGAATAGGCGGCATCGGAGTTGGGCCCGAGCTAAAGCTTCCTCTTAAGGAGGGAAAGGACTGAGAGTAGGAAGAGAGGATACGTTTGCGTATACGTTTGAGAGAGGATACGTTGATACTTGACACAGCGGAAGGGAGGGAATCTTGTAGGAGGAGTATTGGCGCCATAATTCTGTAGCTGGCGTTCTATTCCTTCTTTTCTTCTTTTTTCTTTGTTAAGTAATTGTTGACTCCATAGTCACAGTATGTGGCCTAGTACTCGAACGCGACAAAAACCATATGTTCCATCACCTTTGACTGGTGAGCACAAGGTCGCGGGTTAGACACCCGCCCTCTAAGGCCGCATTACGATGGGAGCGGGTTATACTGAGGTGTACGCTAAAAAAAAATGTGGTCGAACGTATTCTGCATCCACCTTAGCCCTCTTTGAGCTCTGAATTTTGCGTTGTAACCAGGAAAGCCACTCAACATCGCCGCACTCCACTCAGCGTACTCCAAGCCGAACTCACACAGCGCAGGTTTTGAACTGGCTGCATTGAAACTATTTTGTAACCAAATATTTATTTGTTAGGTGTCCGAGAAATAGACTGTACGCACCGTGATTATGTGTGGTCGATAGCCCTCTAAAAAGAAAAAGAAGAAAAAGTCAGCCAATATTTGCGCACCTACGATACCGAGAATGCACGCAGGCGAGCACGCACATAAGCAAACACCCTCTTACCCCCCCCCCCCCCCCCCTCGCAGACTAAATTGAATGTTCTCCACTCATTCAGAGGTTACTGCGCAGTTATCTCTACAAAAGCCACGCTACCATCTGTTAGTTTTATCGGACGCAGCCTAAAAGGCCAGCTTAACCAGGCTGTTTGTTCCACGAACGATTTATCGCTGGTAATGGGCTTAGGCCTTGCAATGAAAGGAAGTGTTCGGTCGTCGAATAAATCACTATCAGTGAAAGGGCGTTACGCACGCACTCGCAAGAATTGAAAACGGAACTACCTCCCATTGCCATAGGCCGTAAAGAAGCATAAAAAAACGCCCAGCCATAACCTCCAGAGAAAAGTCATTTCGCAGCGCTGGAGCCCCAGCGGCTTAAGTTGCAGCAATTAATCGAACGGGTGTAAATACGGGCTGCAGTATAGTTCGCTGAATTCAGTTACCATAACGTGTCGGGACGACCCACGGAACCAAGTCGGCATTCAGAACTCTTTGTTTGCGTGCGGTTGTGCGTGTGCGGCCGGTGTGCGGACAACGCCCTTTTGTCTGTACACATGTCAACGAAATGACCCGCTTACCACTGGGCCCTGTCATGTCCATTCTCAGCAGACTTATAAAGTATGTCCAACTTATAAAGCATGCTGAAGCATCGTTATTTCTGAGTTCGTCGATGCCGCCGCACAACATAAAAAAAACGAGGTGTAAGTGTTTAACCGCGAACTTCATACATCAGTTCTCTTACCTGTTTGACTATCTGGCGTGCACGGCCAAGGCTTGCCCTCATGTTTCTGATTTATTTTCAGGATATCCTCATTGTGAATATATTTCAATATTGGGGGCTAGCTCCACCACTGGAAAAGCTGGTGCCACCGTCGGCGTGACGTGGCATGAGGGATCACGTGGACACAGTGGCAGCGTCGGCTGCTTCGGAAGCGCCGAAGCGAGCTGAAAACGAAAGTTTAGAGTCCCACCTGCGCTGCAGTTCTGATTAAGTGGTGAGAATTTCCCGCATTGGGTGTCTGCTTGACAACATTTGAAATCCCTATAATAGGTAATGGCTGCCTTTGGAGGCGTGCAGCATGGTAGGCTACTGCTTGGTGCCGCAGTGCGTGGACATACGCAACGGAGCCCGGTGTCAGGCTTATTCACACGTCGTCGCAGGACAAGATGCTACGAGAAGCTCGGCTCGCGAGTCTTAGAACCGGCAAACAGCCATCGGCTACAACTCGGGTATGCAGCAAGCACAGACGCAAGGAATATTTCTGCTACGGCGCCAGGACTGCGATGTTCGGTGAGTGGCAGAAAACGCGCACTGAGACGTTCGCCCGAGCTTCCTGCCCGGCTGATGTCATGAACCTTTGATCTATGAACTTGTTGATGCTTGACACTGGCAAGTTCACTGGAATGGAAAGGGAATGGTAAGAAGCACATTAAATAAAGGCGTGGCATATGGTCATGTTTGTGTTATGAATTAACGCGCGGGATTACGAAAAATAAGCAGCGTGAAATCGCCCGCTGACTGCATACAGTGCTACGCAACTTTAGAAGTAAAATTGAAACGTCCAAGAATTTAGAAGAAAAATAAATATTGAATCGTCGTGACGGCACATCACAGTCGCCGTACGCGTCTAAGTCCCTTGTTAAAATGAAATTGGCTTTGAACAGCTATGATAACGTCCACGCAACAATGGTTGCTTGTGGACTGTCAAATGTTCATATGCTGCGACCTAAAGCTCACAGCACGGTGCGAAAACGCTCTCAGTTAAAGCGAAGCATTGTGCGCGGACATGCATGCAGACACGCAGTCGGTCGCCGCGAACCCATGCGATCACTGCATGCATTGAGACTTCGTTCTGTTATGCGCCATTTGATTATACAGACCACCCACTACAAGAACATATTTGAAATAGTGTGCGCTCAACGAGTGCCGACCTCAGCGTTTGCCGACCCACCGTGGCCGACGCGGTTATTTGCTGCTGGCAGATCGCGTTCCCGACTATCATGGCGTACCTCCTTTGGTTGCGCAGTCCGGTCAACTCTGCACACGCAGCTGTGTCTGTGTAGTACGTATTGTTCATAGGGTTATTAGAGTATATCGAGTGAATATGTTGTGCGCGTGCTCTGTTCGGAGAGATAAAGGGCGTATGCTGGGAAATTGAGCCGAGCCAATGTTGCCTTACCAGTTCATGCGAAGCTGAGGCGTTCCCTCTGTTGCATCAAAGTGGCCTGCCTGAGTTCGTGGAAAGTATCATCTACTCCAAAAGCTAGCATGCGCTCCGTGAAAGTATGTTCAGGTAGGCCCAGAGCTGCCTTGAAAGCGGTTCGAATTATCGTGTTGGCCTGGTTTTCCTCTTCCCTCTTCAGGATTTGGTAAGGTAAGCCTTACGTGATTCGACTAATCACTAAGGCAAGTACGAGCCTTCAGGTGTTGCTTTCTCGCATGCCCACTTTTAGATACGTCACTCGGCGTATCATTTTGGCTATGTTGTGTGTTGGGGATTTTAGGGTTTTGAGCGTCTGTGCTGCTCTCCCGTCGCTCTAAAGCCACAAACCCAGGACTCGCATCGCGGGTGCCTCTCGGACTGTTTGGCCCTCAACCACTATGTTAATCAACCCTCTTGATTTGCAGCCCTTTGCGTGTGTCCGGGGGACCTCGGATTTTTTGGGCGCGCACTTCTGCCCGCTCCCTCGGGAAAATTTCTCCACCGCTAATACTGCGCTTTGGAGCATATATTCTTCATGCCCTGTAGGGAACCTCCGCTGGCCCACAGCGTGATGTCGTCCGCGTAAAGGGTGTAACCTAGGTTGGGTATCCGATCCAGACCACGCTAGGCGACACATCGTCATGTTGAAGAGCAGAGGAGATATTATCGCTTGTTGAGGTGTTCCTTTGCTAGGCATTTTAAATATCTCCGATGTGATTTGGCCAATACTGACGCGAGCCTCGCGATTGGAAAGAAACGCCCTTATGTACAACCCGCAAGTTTGATTTCCTCCAGTATTGCAGCGTGAGAGACGTTGCCGAAGGCTCCTTTGAGGTCTAGTGCTACGACTAGTCTCTCGTCGTTTTACGACCTCTAATTTTGTCTCCAAGCAGGAGGAACGCGTCTTGACACAATAAACCCGTGCGAAATCCTACCATGGAGTTCGGGAACCAGCTTCGCTCTTCCAGGTACCGCTGCAGTCTGTTATGGATCACCCTCTCATAGAGCTTACCCAGGCAGAACGTGAGCGGTACCGGCCGGGTGTATCGATCGAGGTATTCTTTTTGATTTGGGGATCATTATTATTTTAGCCAATTTCCATTCTTGCTGCAACTCTCCCTTGACCCAGTGTGCGCTATTGAAAATCTTTGTTATTTTCGCTAGGGCTAGCGAATCTGTGTTTCGAATAATTGAATTTGTGATCGAGTCTACATGGGCCCGGTGCCGAGTTTTTCGCTGCGACTTGTGCCGCCTCGTACACTTCCGCGTACCTTACTTCGTCGTCTAATTTAGGGTTGGCTTCTCCCGCGTATGCTCTTGCCGTATAGGGCGATATCGTCGCGAGTGAGGGTCCGATGTATTTGTTCTGAAGAGTGTCGAGTAGTTCATGGTCTGTACCCTCGAAGTTCTTTGCTATAATTTGGACCTTCTTGTTATTCTCAGCACGTGTGCTCATCGGGTCTAGCATGCTCTGTAGAATTGGGCACGTACTGGTCGTCCCACAGTCCCTGATAGAGTTCCGCTGAACGTCGCCCACTCATTTTTAGCTAGCTCGTTGATGTGGCCTTGGGCCCATGGTCTGCCAAGAGAGCGATGCGCTGTCTCAGGTGTTTGTTGAGACGTTGTCTTTTCCACGTCTTGGCTAGTTTCCGCCTGTCCTCCCATAGGCTGACCAGGTGAGAGTTTATCACCGATGCTTTCACCGTGTGCTCAATGGCTTTGGGGGTGTCCCCGTGCACTTGTTGAAGGAATTTAGTGCATTCCCACATGTTGGTATGGGCGGTATCCGACTCTTCCAGCGCCCTTTGAGTTCTCTTTAACGATTCCAGTCGATTAAATTAGTGATTGCTATTGTTCGCCGTATGTTGGACGCGTGCAGAGCGTTGTTCTGATGATGTCGGGATCGCTTCCCAAGTTTTCGTCGCGAATAAGGCTAGCGCAAGTAAGTTCCCAAGTATATATATAGCCAGGGCAAAGGCTGTCCAATATTCAACGGTGCAGCACCGCGTTTTTTTAGTGTGCTCGCCCTTCTGTCTCCTTTCCTCGACACTCTCGAGTGTTGAAGAGCGTAGAGAAATAGGAAAGGTAAGATATGAAGGTTTGCCATTGCAAAGACTGGACGGAAACACGGAGCGCCTTGCCATTGTCTCTTCTACAACACAGTACAAAAGGAGTACGATTGAAACTTTTGAAGAACGCTGGAAGCAGATATCTTAAAATGAAATGTGCATATTTCTTGTTATTTTTCCGTGTAATTTCTTCTCTCGTGTAGTTTTCAATATCCATGTTTCTTAGCTATGATTTTGGAATAGCGGGCTCATCAGTAGCCAAACTGCTCGTATTTTCACCTTAATAAAAGAAAACAACAAAATGTATATATTTTGCCGAAATATTCGAATGTTAAGCATTTGTTTGCCTTCCGTTATCATGGTATATCTTTATTCGTTATTCCTGCAGTGGTTTAAGTTGTTCAGCCTCTACGTTACACAAGTTACACGTGCTTGTATATGTGGTTGGGAGATTAATTTCGTTGTTCCGCAGTCTTGTTCTTCCACATTTGTGTGCAGCCGGTGCCTTAAACCTGAAAGGTCTTGTACGTTGACAGATGTACATGTTCCACCGCTTCTGGGGGACCGCATTTTCACCGGCCAACAATTTGAAATTATCCGTCAGCACAAGACTCGCCTGCGTGATTTGGAACTCACTGGAACGCTATTGTTGATTCTACCTGTTTGTCCATGTTCTCGCCTGACGGCGCGACGCGAGTTGTGTTACACTTTCGAGAAGATATGCGAGCACCAGCGATTACGCTGGAAACTTCCACGAGTGATGCATAAAAGCCGACGCGCTTGACCCGTAGATAAGATTTCGACGACCGCCGATTGTGCATGCTCACCGCTGTCGCTGTGGATTGAGTGTCGCCTTTTTCCCGGCGTAGATTCATGCAATAGACAGTCGGTTTTCGCGCCAAGTGGCAATATCAGCCGTTACAAAAATCATCGCAGACTCGCTGCAGAAATTCTGCATACCCCGAGTCACCCGGTATGCAGAATATCTGAAGACATGTTACAGCCTTTCTGTCACCCCCTGTCACCTCCCAGCGCCCAATTGGTACACCGTAGTTCGGAACAGCACTAGTGCTGTTCCGAACTACGTATTTTCTTTAAATTAGGTAATATGCCATTTCATAGAGTTCAGGGAGGTATAATTACTTAGATTTTGAAGCTTTCTGCATCAGTGGCGCAAAATCATCATGTAAAGGTCTGGTGGCCAGGAACATTCTAAATAAAATTAATACCCTAATTAAAAGGTAAAAACATGCGTGCATAAAGGTAATGCAAGGCGTGCTACAATTTTTAGGCCTGTCACAAAGCCCATATACGTCCACGAAAAGAGGAGGAACGCGTGTGAAACCTGCTGCGCTGAGGACTGTCCGGCCCGGTGTAGCAGAATTTTCTCCTCCGATAAGCGGTGACCGCACAGCGCACCTAGAGCTGGTCTAGAGCTCTTTTTATTTTAAGCAACAAACCTACAACATTACTGAAGATTATGTCATTACCGCCCCATTTATAAATGCTCAGGAAACCTAAGTTAGCTAATTTACAGCTGCTGTGAAGCGCTGTTTCTTCTCTTGCCTGAAAATGCATGTGCGACTGCAACCGTAGCGGCGTATCGTATGCTTTGATTACGCTGATTGAGAGAGAGAGAAAGTATACTATTGTGGCTCGGGGTAGCATTTAGGCCAGAAAGCCTCCAGGCACAGGAATGAGTACGTCCGGCAGTAGGAGCGGAAGAAAGAGGGGCTATTTTGCATTATTTGCACTGGCTCAACGTTGTTGTGCCACGCTGCATCCCTGTAATCAAAGCAACGGGCGCTTCCCCCTTGCCTTAGTTCTTCAGAAGTGGTTGCCCTTGTGCTGAGCTTCAAATATCCACTGACAACCTTGACCTCTTCATCTCAGGCCAACTCGCCCAACTATTGCATTAACCTTCAAAGTTCCACGAAACTGCCGGCCCCTTCCCATGGGTCGAACTGAGGAATCCGGTGACGCAAAGCGCTAATACTGCGGCCGTGACGAAAGCAGAATGCGACGCAGGTGACGTCAGCACCCGCACCGCCTCGTACCTGCCGACGATGGGTCGTTCAAGGGATTTGAGGCGGAACCGGCCGGTCCATTGTTAGGAGAGAGAGTCGCCACCAGCAGCCCCGTCGGTCTGTTGCGCTCTTGCTAGCACTTGTATGCTATTACCTGCTATATCTGTACATATTGTGTAAAGCTGTATCGCACTACTACGTGCCACAATGGTCCGGTCACAAAAGAGGACGAGCACACGCCCAGCACGCTAACGGTGCGCGAGCACTGGAATCAGCGTAATCGGGCTTCTGGCTCATTGAGCGGGCTAGGCTAGAAATATAATTTGTGGACGCCAGGCACCAGCGCCTGTCTGGTTTGTCTTCACACACAAAGATTTTCGTCTCCTTTTTGTCCGCTCCAAGAGTCCATCTCCCGCGCTCGCGCCCGAGTCTCAATAACATATGGGAGCCCACTCCATGTAGGAGCAATTTAAATGTCTGAGCTCTCTACATCCCTGTGCACACACGTCAGCACAGGTCAGGACACGCTCACTGCACCAAAGGTGTCCGCTTTTAAAGCAATTCGTTTCCCTAGGTGACTAGACTAGGGAACCTGAGGTCTGGGTCTCGGCTAAACATCATTGTCGAACCGTTCGCAAAATCCCATCCATGACGACGCACCGTTACACCAGACTCCGCCTCCAATAATGCGCCATCGCCTCTGCATACAAAGCAGCCACGTGGCAATTTGTGAACCTGAAGTCGACGCAGTTGCCACGGAAGTACTCTACTTTGGCACCTTCCATCAATTAGTGGGGTCTCCGGGACGGTTAGCTTGTCACGGTCAGGAGACTGATTTTCGCAGTCGTTACCGCATCCACGAAGGACGGCGGTTCTCGCCTCGAAGTGAGCTGCTTTGTTTGCTAGTCACAGCCTATGTCGCGCCCCGTCACCGTCTGCGTGGGGAATAATAAAGGGCCTGCCTTGTGGGAAGCACTTAAGGAAAGCCCGTTGCCGTTTTGAGACGTAACAATACTGCTACGCTGTAGTGACGGAAAAGACACAGTACAGCAAAACTGCGTATTATGAAACTAACTTCCTATTGGGCGAACCTGTGCCCACAAAATCAAGTGATATTCGAAGCACGTACAACGATAGCGGCGAGCACAGTGGGCGATCGTCGAAATTTGATGAGGGGGTCAAGCGTGTCGACTTTCATACATCACTAGCCGAAGGTTCCAGCATAATCTCTGGTGCCTGTATGCCTTCTAGAAAGTAACTTCACAATTGGCGCCGCGCGTACAATCAGATTCTAGAAGGTTCGGTGACAACAAGACGATGGATAGAACCATCGATAACATTCGAGAAACTTCCGATACATGCAGGCGCGTCCTGCACCGAGCGATCACGTTTAACTTTCGTTAGCGGGTGAAAAGGGGTCACACGAGAACGATAAACAAGTACACCCTTCTATGTATAGTGAGCCAGAGAGGTTACACAGAGGGAGCTCTGATTAGCTACCCCGCACCGCGGAAAGGTGTAATGAGATAGAAATTGAATGAAAAAGGAGTACAAACGGCGTGAACCGCGTTTACAATCCCATGGCAGCAACAATGGCAGATAGCGTTGTTAAAGTCTAATATGTAGAGCTGTGGACCTCAAATACAGACTTCTACACGGAGTCCCTTTGGCAGCAATTGTCTAGGATTTTCTGTTCTGATACTGTACGATTGTGTCGATTATATCAAGCACTGCGCACATCAGTTGGCTCCCGGCACTATTATCGACTCCAACTGAATGCTCGCCCTCTAGCGGCCGCGCCAAGAAACAGCCCATCCTGGTTCAAGCTTGAAGTGAAAGAGGGCCCCCTATAACGGCATGCGCGAATGCCTCGTAGCTTTCAAATCATCGTGATGCCAAATACTAATTTCGAAATACGAATATCGAATACTTTCGAAAACAAATTTCGAAAGACTCGTTGTGTAGAATTAAGTGTGCCATCGCGATGGAAAGACAGCGAGGTATGGTTTCATCTTTTCGCCAAAAAAGCAGACGACGCCCATCGGACAGCGACTTCGATGAGAAACTTCGCATTGGGAAAAAGTGACGACTGATGATGATGATGATCATCATCATCATCCTGGTTACGCCCACTGAAGGGCAAAGGCCTCTCCTATACTTCTCCAACTACCCCGTTTATGTACTAATTGTGGCCATTTTGTCCCTGCAAACTTCTTAATCTCATCCGCCCACCCTAACTTTCTGCCGCCCCCTGCTACGCTTCCCTTCTATTGGAATCCAGTCCATAACCCTTAATGACCATCGGTTATCTTCCCTCCTTATTGCATGTCCTACCCATACCCATTTCCTTTTCTTGATTTCAACTAAGATGTCATTACCTAGCGTTTGTCCCCTCACCCAATCTGCTCTTTTCTTATCCCTTAACGTTACACCCATCATTCTTCTTTCCATAGCTCGTTGCGTCGTCCTCAATTTAAGTAGAACCCTTTTCGTAAGCCTCCAGGTTTCTGCCCCGTACGTGAGTACTAGTAAGACACAGCTGTTATACACTTTTCTCTTCAGGAATAATGGCAACCTGCTGTTCATGATCTGAGAATGCCTGCCAAACGCACCCCAGCCCATTCTTATTCTTCTGATTATTTCACTATCATGATCCGGATCCGCGGTCTCTACCTTTCCTAAGTAGACGTATTCCCTTACCACTTTCAGTGCCTCGCTACCTATCGTAAACTGCTGTTCTCTTCCGAGACTGTTAAACATTACTTTAGTTTTCTGCAGATCAATCTTTAGACCCACCCTTCTGCTTTGCCTCTCCAGGTCAGTGAGCATGCATTGCAGTTGGTCCCCTGAGTTACTAACCAAGGCAATATCATCAGCGAATCGCAAGCTACTAAAGTATTCTCCATTGACTCTTATCCCCAATTCTTCCCAATGCAGGTCTCTGAATACCTCCTGTAAACATGCTGTGAATAGCATAGGAAATATCGTATCTCCCTGCATGATGCCTTTCTTTATTGGGATTTTGTTGCTTTCTTTATGGAGGACTACGGTGGCTGTGGAGCCGCTATAGATATCTTTCAGTATTTTTACATACGGCTCATCTACAACCTGATTCCGTAATGCCTCCATGACTGCTGAGGTTTCGACTGAATCAAATGCTTTCTCGTAATCAATGAAATCTATATATAAGGGTTGGTTGTATCCCTGCACATTTCTCTATCCCCTGATTGATAGTGTGAATATGGTCTATTGTTGAGTAGCCTTTACGGAATCCTGCCTGGTCCTTTGGTTGACAGAAGTCTAAGGTGTTCCTGATTCTATATGCGATTACCTCAGTAAATACTTTATAGGTTACGACTGATACGATATTGGTTTCTTCGAAACACTTCACTCGGGACTTCTTTCTTCCTAGCGACCAGAACATTGCTTTTTCATATTTTGATGGTGTTTTAATTCGCGGTATGTGCTTTGTTCAGGCAGGCGCTTTAATAAATTGTTCGTGAATCTGTATTAATACTTTAGACCATGCACGTGTGCTACTCCTTAACAATACGATATAATGTATAAAAGGTTACCATGTTCACGTGTTTTTCTAACGAAGTCAAGGACGGAGTTCACAGAGCTTTCTGTTCGTAATTCATGTTTGACATTACGTGACAACCTTCGCCAACATGTTCGACACCTTAGTTAGCTGGCACTTGTCCTTACGGACAGTCCTGGCGTAAGAAGTGTTTCGCGAAAAGTGGCACTAGCCTTTCAATGCTGATGCGAGGGCTTCTAGTATGTATCGTCAATGCACGGTAATTCGCTAACAAACGCCTACAAAACCAAGGAACGAGGCGTCATTGTTACTACGAGCCCTCGGCGCAACTGAGGGCTCGGCGGCTGTTCGCTGCTTCAAGAACATGAAAGACGGATAGCAACGACCTGCCATCAAACCGACACTCTTTTCTTTTGTCCAGCATATTTCTCCACGAGCAGCTCTTATACCCGAAAACCCGGTGCCGCCAGACAGAAAAAACAAAATATCGAGCTACTATTGATCATGAGCCTTGCTGCAGGCTCAAGATTTCTTCACTGCCGAGCACAGAACATATAGTATTGTGAAACAGACTGCACGACGCTGGCCCTCGGAATTACTTCGATCTCGATGGTCCCAGGCAGCGATGCGCTGGGTCTATACAGGCTTGCTGCAATCCCTTTTTTTCACCCTCTGACAACATTATCATTTTTTTGTGATTGCGCGTTCCCTGTCACGGTTTCGACACACCTAATGTGTGGCAACTTGGCAACAAGCACACCCGTATATGACGTGCAGGGAAAACTCCCGCTCGTTGTTAACGTTTTCAGTTATGTATCATGCGACGTGAATGAGGTATATGGAGTTTCTCAACATTCCTGTAAAAGGATCTGAAAATTGCTTTGCCAGGCAAGCCTATACCATTTCAAAAGAGCGGGGACTCGGATTCAATTATCTCGGTTAAATTGTTGTGCTGTAGTTAAGCACATTCTCCCTTAACTGTACCCGGCGAGAGACGCATTGCGCACAAAAAATATGATCCGTTCTTAAAGCGAACCTTTCATTCCCTAAGTAGACCCGGGGTTTTGCGTAACGGTGTCCGTGCTTAAAGTGTTGCTCGTCGAATAGACAACTTGTGCAGCCGTAAACTGTGAGCGACAGTGTCGTCCTAGGGCGCGCCACCTGTGCTCTGCGTAACGAATTAATTAATCATGACATAACACCTGTACCAGAACGTCGGCTCATAGATATCTCAAACGCCGACATAACTCTTATTACAGCGCATGACTTTCAACGGCTTACCTAAATACTGCTCGAGGCTTAAGCTGCGCGAGGGAAACGGGTTCCCTGAAGTAAATATTTAAAAAGTATAAAGAGGAAATATCTCTGATAAGCCACATGGGGGGGGGGGGGGGGGGCATTGCGAATCGTAGCGCAAGTAACATCCTCTTCGGGTACTCGATCTGAACACCTTAAGCTGCGCTATATGAATCTTGCCTTTTTTAAAAAATATATTGATCGAAAAAAAAAAAGAAATGCATTCATTTGTGTATGTATATGTGTGAGAGCGCGTGTGTGTGTGTGGGGGGGGGGGTCGCTTTCTTATAGCTGCAGTTGTAATAATAGCAGTGCTTAGGCATTGTTGCAGAGCTTCCTCACCTATGGCAGTGCAGAATGACGAGGCTACCCGGCCAATGTGACTGTCTCATTCCGCTGAGCTAGAACTCACACGTTCGGTCCCGTGGCACGGTGGCATCATTTCGATAGGATTGAAATGCAAAAAAACACTCGTGTGCTTAGATTTACTCGCATGTTAAAGAACCCCTGTAGGCCGAAGTTAATCCATAGCCCTCCACTGTGGCACCCCTCCTGACCGCAGTCTTGCTACTAGACATTAAACCCCATGAATCACTCAATGGTGATGCGCGCGAATGTCCTTACTGCAACAGCGTATCTTTATTTATTCAACAAGTTTCCTATAAAGTGAACTCGAACGCGCATTGTTGGAGTTCTCTTTATCGAAAAATAATGGGCGCGAATGGAGCGTAAGCTAATAAGAGGTGCAGCACTGGAAGCTGTTATTGCCGACATACTCGTATAGGACGCTTTAATTACTGCGCTCAACGAGTTACATTTAGCCCCAGCCGTAGTCACTGCCATGGAGGACTGTTGCGATGAGGGCAGGGTTAATTCAGATTCAAGCGAGGTCATCCTGGCGCGTTTATTGATCCCGGAGATGTCCCAAATGCGTTCATTGTTCTCAGAGATGGCACCAGGTGCCGCACAAAGTAGATCTCTTTCTTTCGCTCCTGATTTGCTGCTTCTCGCTGCTTATGGAAAGGTCGGTGCCGGCGCCGACTGTCTCTTATTTCGTAGCAAAGCCTCCGAAACTTTTTGCGAAGCTTTGTTTCCAACGTGCAAATTAGTTTTGTTCCGTCGGGTCGAAACTAAGATACACGGCAGCTAAGAGGCGGGGGAAAATGTAACGCGCGTTGCCGTGGCGCCGTTATCAGCGATTCAACGCAAACTCGTGATGCATTTTTCAGAAGCTGCACGCAGTGGTACTCTTGTGAGACATATGGGTGCGTGTCAAACTCGCTGCATTTTGTTATGCATAAGTGCGGGAGAGCAATTGAATTTTCTACTTTCAAGGTCGTGTTATTCTCTTAGGTTGAGAATCTTGTGTGTCACGGTATTGGGGGTGCCATTGTTATTTATTTCCATAACAACGCACTGGTTTATACTTTCCTGAGACATTTAATTTCTTTCTTTTATGCACTTTTGATGATCGCAGCCGCGGAAACGCAAATAATCAAATAAATGAACTCACGAGAAATGCAGAACGACAATATCTTGATGGAAAATAACATGAACAAATTCCAAGACTAACACGGAAGTTCATTGTTCAAAAATTTCCTCGCATGACAGTACCCTGAATATCTCCATGGGAACAGCAATAGCAGCTTGTTTTCATCAAGCCCTAGCCTTTCATCTTTCGTCAATTTACACTAGGTTGGTTTTGCTTATGTGGAACACATTTACTTAAAAACTGTCATATCCACTTCCCTGCCATTTTTGCAGATAAGCTTCGTGGCTATGCGGACATTTGCAGCACGTAAACGTTAACATTATTATCGCTAATTACCTAAAATGTATTAATTAACTTTATTCACTAAATTCAGGACTCATGCTTCAATTGAAAAACTGAAGCGGATAAGTAAGTGTAATTACTTGCGCTTAGCTGAAATGCTTAGACTAGCACCGCTTGCGAGGTAAAGGACCTTTAATGTGCTCTACGAGATGCATCGTCCCTCCACTTAACACTTTCCTAAAAGTGTGCGTCTAACAGTTCTGAACAATCTTAACTCGAACTTAGAGGCGCATTTAGCAGATTTTCAACAGATACGTACTGGGAGCTCCAAATTTTCGTCGCATAAATTAACAAGGCTTTCCAGAAGACACATGTCGAACTAGAAGACTCACGCTCATATAGTACGTATTTGGGTGAAAGGCGACACTTCATGAAACCGTGCTTTATAGTGATGTGCATTTTGTACGGTTCTGTATGAAAAAGTTTCCGATTCCAGGATGTGGTGTTCAGCCCATGCCCATCAAAAGAACTTCACACGAAAACGCGAAGGAAACAGTCAGTGTAATGCGAAATTCGTGAAACATTCTCAAAATGAGCCACAATGCATCCTCAAATACCTCGAACACATTATTTGAGGAATATGATTCCCTTTGGCGCTTTCAAACGGCACTATATTTAATGGGCACAGATGGGCTGTACAGCATAGTCGCGAGCCATTCAATCGTCCTGGAACGTAAGGCTCTAAAGGGGCGTCAGAAACATTGGATTGAGTTCAGTTAAAAATATGTTCCATGTCGTCTCTAAAGAGTTGAACCATGATCCAGTATGGCACACTCTAGTATGGCTCAGTGGCGCCGATGTTGTGGTGCAAAGTATTAGGTCGCTGGTTCGGTTATCAGTTGTGGTGACCGTGTTCTTATGAGAAAGGGTGCAACGAGAACTCGTCTGCATTGCAACGTATGTACGTAAAGAGCCTTCGGTGCCCTAAGCTAAGCAGGGATATATATATATATATATATATATATATATATATATAGCCCAAAGAACTGCGTGGCAGCATATTGCAGCACAGATGTGTAGTTTATGCAGAACGTTTGCTATAGGCCGGATCGGAATATTTGTCCGTTCTTTTTTTTTCTTGTTCAGGGCAGCGAAGCCTTCCGGAACCCACTGCGCAATTCTCGGTGTCCTCCATTCTGCATTGAACAATTTCCGTAGCAGCTGCAGCATGCGTCCGTGGCCGTGGTTCTGACTCATCCTAAAGGGTCTATTTGTCGTCGAAAGCAGTGCATTGTTTCGAACCGGATGCCTTTTCTGATATGAATGCAGGGATTTCTGCTGACGAGAAACTGAGCGTGTTGGTAGCATGGCAAAGAAACAATAATGCCGCGAAACCAAGACACGAACAGGGGAGGCGATACACATACGCGCGTGTGTATATCGCCTCCTTTGCTATTGCCTTGTTTTAGCGGTGTTTGTAATAAAACAAGCATTTGTTGGCCCACATTCCCTGGTTTGCTGTGGCTGCCTGGCTGTTGGGTCAGCCGCTATCTCGCCGCATATATGTTCATGGATATCCATGCGAGCTTTATATGAAAGCAACCGAGAAATTACATACATAACCCTTGCATGCTGGCCATACACGCGCACCTCGGCTCTGTGCAGCAAAAACAAAAACAAAACAATAATTGCGTGGACAGCATCGACAATGATTGTCTAAGTAGCTGAATATCCTG
The DNA here is from genome assembly GCF_023375885.2 of Dermacentor andersoni. NCBI lineage: Eukaryota > Metazoa > Arthropoda > Arachnida > Ixodida > Ixodidae > Dermacentor > Dermacentor andersoni. The sequence continues at coordinate 75,516,440 of NC_092816.1, read as the reverse complement.
AACGAACGCATGAACTAATGCATGTACGAGCGAACGAATGTTCTCCTTGCCGGGTCCGACTACCCATTATAATCCAACGAACGACTTCCCACTGACCACCGACTAATCACGGAAACGGCCGAAAGAACTAAAGAAATCTATTCGCTTTAAAAATAACTTCCTGCATAAGACTTTAAGAAATGATTTCGGCTCACAGAGAGAGAGAAAACAAGGGTAGGAAAGGCAGGGAGGTCAACCAGAACAGCATCCGGTTTGCTACCCTACACTGGGAGCGGGGGAACGGGGAATAGAAAGAGGAAGAAAGGGAGAGAGGAAGCACTGAGTACGTGTGGGAGCGACACCATACACAAGGACACTACACTCTTAGCACGGTAACGTTTATTAAAGGGGTATATTCTCACAGATTTGTGCACCTTTAACTTATAAGTTACACAGCAACCTTTACAAATTTAACTTCTATTAAAGGTAAGAAAGCGTGCACCTCAACTAGAGGTTACAACACTTTAACCTCTAGTATAGGCATACAGTATTGAGTGCCTTTGCCTAAATATAAAGGTTACTTTTACAATATACCGGTTGAACGATTAAAATGTTCACACAATGCGGCTTGCAGGAGGTCCCAGATGGACACCGCGCTGCGCATGCTCCGTATATAGAGCCGGCGTCGCCTAGCAACGGGGACGCGGCTTTTCCTTCTTTCGGGCTTCTTTCTGCGGTATGTTTCATAAAAGCCCGTTGCTCTGCGCATGCTCCGCCCAGGCAGTTGTCGCCTAGCAACAGAGGTGCGTCTCTTCCTTCTTTCGCGCTTCTTTCTGCTTGCGCCTCTTCTTTCTTGCGCGCTTCTTTCCGCGGCCGGATTAAGCAGACTACAACCGTGCGCGGAGAAATGTGAGTCTTCGCGGAGGAAGCCCCTCGGCCAGTCCTTTCCGGACGCTGCCTTTACATGCGTTTGCGCTTCGAAATAGTTCACGTGTCCACCTCGTTCGGTTTTCGGGACAAAGTGTGTCCCTGTGTCTCTCTCAACCTAAGTAAAAAAAAAACAGAAACATTGCGTTTTGCAGGCAACCCAGACCTTACGCATACCGAAACATCTCTTGTTTGACCTAAAGAATACGAAGACAAAATGCAGCCTACTACCCCAAAAAGTACAACAAAGGTGAGCGCGGGAGCCAGAGAAATTTCTTTACTTTCGAATAGTATATTGTAAGTGACAGACTCATATTCTTTTGGGCTACAGTTCTGTAGCTGCTAATCAATAAATGAGGCAAATTTTCGCTTTGCTAACGACAAGTGTTCAGACCTTTGGCTCGCGCTCTTGCGGTTTTTATCCTCCAGCACATACGTTTGTGTTTACTCGGTGGATTGTTCCTAAGGTATCATTTAGTATGCGAAAATGAAAAAAAAATGAATTTCAGCTGACTGATTTTCCTTTTTAATTTCTGCATGCTGAATGAAACCCTTGGTACAATCCACACAGTAAACGTAAATGCATGCGCAGGAGAAAAACAGCAACAGCACGGGTAAAGGGCCTGAACACTTGCCGTTGTTCATAAGCAAAGCAAAAATTTGCTTCATTTGTTGCTAAACAGCTACACAATTGTACCCAAAAACAGTATGCGTCTGTCACTTGCTATGCCATTCGTAAGTGGAGATCTGTACTCCCGCGCTCCTCCTTGTTGTGCTTTGTGATAGCTAGAGAATTTTTTGACTAGATATTATTGCAGTCGAAGAGATGTTACGGCTTGCGTAAATTGCCAGCAAAATGCAGTTTTGTCTTTTTTTTTTTTTTTTGCTTAGGCTGAGAGAGACACAGGGACACCCCTTCCTATGGAAACCACACGAAGTGTACAGGTGAACTATTTCGAAGCGCAACCGCGTGTAAAGACAGTGTCCAAAAAAGACTGGCCGAGTGGCGTCCTCCGCGAGGGCTCGCGTTTCTCCGGGCATGGTTGTCGGCTGCTTAATCCGACCGCGAAAAGAAGCGCGCAAGAAAGAAGAGGCGCAAGCAGAGAGAACCGCAAAAGAAGGAAATGACGTACCTCTGTTGTTTGGCGGCAGCCGGCTCGGTGTACCATGCGGAGATTTGGCCTTTCTGGAACAAAACCCAAGGTGGCGCCTCCCCGTTGCTAGGCCGCACCCGGCTTGTCGGACGATGTAAAGAACGGGGCCCACATGAAATTCTCTGAAAAAAAAAAAAGGAAACGCTCAACTGAATGTGGTACCAAAAGTTTACTTTCGTTTAAATCACTTAAATCGTTGTATTTCAGCCAACAAAGGGCTACTATGACACTAGTATACTAGTATCTCTTGGGATTTCAGACGAAATGAAACTCCCCGTGCGGCACCTTTTGAGCAAATATGTAACGGTAATGTTCCAAAAATACAGATCAAAACACAATTTGAACGCCTGAGGAGGAGGCACCGTTAGCTTGTATAAATAATTTGAGTATAAACTGACAGTTCCACAGGCAGTATAAGGTTAACTTCAGAATGCAACATCTTTATTTGAAAATACAACATAGAATACACCACAAGTACAGCAGGCCTTGCTGGCACATGACTAGATCTGAAAATTCAAGAGAATACTATCACTTGCATCATATCACAGGAATTTTTAAAAGCATATCACCGTGTTTCAGCCATGCATGTCGTCAATAAATTCGTGTTAACTGTCCATGTAAAAACTTGTACTGCTGTCAGGAAGCAAGAAAACAAGGCAAAGATTAGTATATGAGATTGCAGGAACAAAAACTGGACACTTGTGTTCAGATCCACATTGGACACTACATAAAAAAAGCTTTACACATCCTGTGCAGCATTAGAGCAGGTCAATAGAGACGTTGCCAATGCAATGTAGCCAATGCAAAAAACGTACAAAGTATTGGCTATAGGTGAACCTAAAAAAGAAGACTAGACCACAAGGCCATGCATGCATGCAGCCCATCTATACCTAAGCAACGTTTCCTTAGTGTTAGCATTGATCACCACTGGCATCAAAAGACCACTTGTTGCTCTTACAAACATCAGACAAAGCTTAAGCAGGAGATGTGCAAAGTGCTGGCTTGTAGGGCCAAATGACAAAAGGTTGGAAGTGGTGATGCTTACAGCATAGTGAACTCTCAGTTTGGATCCTTGTGACAATACAAACATGAACATTTTTTTATTAAAATTACTACAAGACACATTTTACTGTCTAGCTAACAATGTGAAGGATGGGATTCAAACTTCTTGAATGCACTACCTATTTAAAATCAATATTGAAAAAGGTCATTTGGACACTACTATGCATAGTACTGCACAATTACTCTATCATCTAGAGGCTAGCAGTTAGAATAACTTAGTGACAAAGTAAGGCCGCCATAATTCACATTGCACGAATTTAAGAATTTTGAGCAGCTAAATAAAATACTTGTGCACAATACTAAGTGCCACTTGCATGAATGGTTGTATTACCTCAGTAATTTTGAACAGTTATAAAAAGGCACGCAAATGTAATGCACAAAATGATGCATCTGTTCACCACCTCCTGGCAACAAGTGAACATTAATGCAAGGTGAAAATTGTTAACTAGACTGAGTCAAATCACATTCTTTTTCTTCAGAAGAGCAAAGAAACACTTCAATCTGTCATTTATGAGCCCTCTAGGCACAACATTGCTGGGAAGCACCAGTTTCTGCATCAGCGCCAGGAATGGTGCAAATGCATATGGATAATCGAGGTTCTTGATGTAGTAGGTTAAAATACAATAAATTACAGCTAGCTCCAGGCTGCCGTTCGAGACCCAAATTATTTCTTGCCTGCTGCCAGCATAAACACACGTGTGCTCGCTGCATGTGTAGGCGTGGGGAGCTGCAATCGGGATATCACCACTGGGCAGTGGAGCCTACAAAGACAGTTAGAGCCTATAAACATTCGCCTATCAAACATTAAATATGCACAGTATAATGTGAACTGACGAAGTAAAATTTACCAAACACGTGCAGTACTGCAGAGCACAACACAACCCCAAAGAGCCCAACCATTCTACATCAAGGAAAATTAGAACTGGCTCACCTTTAGCTCTCATTATAGTAAGCATGCAGGAAAAAGCAATGAAATGTTATTTTACTGAAAGTAATCAGTATAATACTAATTTTCGTTTGTTTTCTGAACTATATACAACTGAAATCTCACTAAAGGATACTACCGTTTAGCGCGTAATTATGCCCTGTTCCCACAAGATACGCATTAACGAGATTTCACCAGGTAAATTGGTGCAGCATCGCACACTTCATGAGCTGGCTGTGTGCACGTTCCGTCCGGCAGGATGTCTCTTACGGTTTTTGCTTACCTCACCTTTATTAACTTTCAAATGCAGTAAATTACATTTAAATTAAATTGTGAAATATAATTTAACAATTTCATCTAATTTCATTAACTTGTTCCTTCTCTACATTCTGTGCCTTCATGTGTTAATTATCGTGCAGTCTAGTTAAACGGAAGGAGTGAATAAAAAATAGCACCAATATACTACCATACCTCAATTTAAGCGCATATAAAGTATGAGCAATGCCTCCATCCTTAGTATTATTTCAGGGGAAGAAAATCTAAGGCGACAACATTAAATCGTGTAGTGATGCTCCGCTCGACTCGCACCACTGACCAATACAAATGATAATGCTACAATATAAGTGCTGAACAGGGACACAGGATGTGAGTACAAGTAATCACAAAGTGAATGCAGAGAGCTTTCTGGACGACATGTGAAAAGTGTACACATGAATGTAATATTTAGCATCGTTACATTTGAGATGTTTCCCTTATAAACTAGTAAATTATCTTTCACATCACATACCTTGGCCGCATTCAGTATCGCGGATCTCTTTCTCCATGGCAACCACTGGGCTGTCAAGTGGGGGCTCTTCCACATGGGGCCACGGTGCGGAGTCTGAAACAAACAAGTGATAACAAAGCACCCAATGAAACCAATTCTTTCCTGTATGCGCTATGCATTTACCTTTAGAGCAGCCAGGCTGTGATTCTTGCACTGGCATGCAGGCCGATTCATTTTCTATGGAGGCACCTACTGGGACAGTCTTCTCTAAAGCAACAAAAGAAAAAGAATATATATAGATCCCACGCACTGTGGGAATCGATGTAAGCAAAGCTTTCTGTGCTGTTTGCGTTCACTGGCAATATTTGGCGGTGATGTTGACGGCCTACGACAGTCGTGATGCGATGTTAAATGTTACCTTACGTGCACCACTTGTGTTTGCCTACGTAGTACACCAAACAGCGAGGCGTGTTTGCTCGAGGCATTGTTGTGCGCCATTGTTCGTATGCTGCAAGTAATTTAGCACTGCCATTCTTCACACGGGCGCATGGCATCGTGGCTGAAATGTTTATTTGCTCGACAGCCGCTTGCGTGTTGTCGTCTTGACGCTGCGGTACTGAGTGCAGCTTTGCATCTGTACGCCTGCATCAGTTGTCATCATGTACAAACTTGCAGGGTGTTTATTTTTCAGAAATAGCAGAAACGTGCCGTTTCATTCTTAAACTAACATTTTTACAGTTTCTCCGCAACTGTTGCCATGTCTAGTAGCGACGTCTCTTTTATTTAAGCGACCCCAAATGAAGCATGCTTTCTGGTGGCGTCTTTCCCTTCTTCCGCGATCATACTATGTATGCAAGGCGCCACGAGCGAATATCAGCTATTATTCATCCGTTTGGTCAGGGCGTTGGCTTTACGCATTCTCTGTATTATCTTTCCATTGGCTATCTCCCCTCTGGAAATTTGCACGTGAGTACAAAAGCGCTGCAGCTTCTACAATGCTTATACCGCAGGCTAACGCGTAATTACAGCGCTCCAGAGGCAATTGTGTCGATGACCGAGGAGTTCCAGAGGGCATTGTGACGACTAAAGAGCTCCAGAGGGCATTGTGGCGACGCCCGCGCCGCTCTTGCTGGAAAGGGCTCACAGACGCCACTCCCGCGTCCCTACTATGTACACGTACCATGTAATTTCTCGTACATTGCGTACATTATATACATTACGTACTCAAACACTCCCCGACGCCGCGTGCAGGTCAGCGACAGCAGCAGCAGTGAAAAAGCCGAGGGAAGTGGCAAAGAAAGCTTCGCTTTAAAATATTTGATACACTAGGCAATCAAAAAAGCTTTGGCTAACATTCCACTTTATACTAACCATATTGTACTGAGGAGAGACTAGATGTGCAAGCTTCCACGGTTTCATCTGACACTGAGGCCTCGGACACGGTGCCTGGCACATTGCATTGCGCCTTTGCCTCGGCTGCATTTTTCATTTCTGAAACTATAGACGCAACGAAAGAACATCATTAGTGTTCACAAAGCAATGCAGAGCGCATTGCAGAGCTCTAGGCGAAAAAAAAAACGCGTACGTAAGCAAAATTCGTGCGACAGCTATACAACATGTATTCTCCGGAACAACGCTGTATATAATTATACATCATTGTGCGAAATTTGAATGCAAGTTGCAAGAGAAGGGGTGACGTTGCGGTAAAAAGAGAATTGTGTATTCTTCGCAGTTAGTCAATGCTAACCACCGATTCCCATGTTAAATTATTGGCCCGTTTGACTAAAAGAAAATAGAAAAAACACGTATTCTCACCCAAAACGCGAAGCATTAATAGCGATAGCAAAGCATTAGACCACTACTCAAACTAAGGTACGTAGTTTTACCTGCCGTAACAGTAATCATTAGCTTACTAATAACCATGGTGTCACGCGAGCACAGGCATAAATGAACATATCTCATTTGACGACCGCGAACAATCGCTATCAAGTTGGCTTGAAGAACGCAGAGGGGAGCGAACGTTTGTTTTGTTGCTCCCTTCAACGTGTCTCCGAACTTTTGAGATTACGCGACCTCCAGCACTACGCGCACCGAAAGAAAGCGGAAATGCAACCACGAGCCGCCTCGGCTTGCCCGACTTCTGCACACACCGGAGATTACCTCCAGGCCAGGGCGCGGGCAGTCACGCACCACCACAGCATGGCTAACGGAGGGTGCGCGAGGCGAGTTGTACAATACTGAACTATTTCTGCCAACTACGGCAGCCCAAAGCACGGTGCCAGTACAAGAAACGTATTGTTGAGGTCATTTAGTTTCCCTGACACAACTCATCCCGCCGACAATCTCAATATTTTAGGAAGGTCTAATCTAATATTTGCACAAAATGACAACATGACAACATCGAATTTAGCTCAATGTAAATCGAAGAGCTTAAAGAAGCAAATATATCAACAATAACTTTTTCAGAAACACGCGCAGCGAGAGCATGCACTATGTCAAATGTTGAATTGCGAACTATGAAGAATTCACGTACTATCCACCTAAAAATAATTAAAAGCAAAAGTTCTGCTTACCGAGATCACATATTTTTCCGTGTGCATTTGGGACGTGGCCACAATAGTCACACCTCACCAGGTTGTCACTTTCCGACAGGCGCAGAATAGTGTATCGCTTGCACTCACAACCCGGCACGTTGCAGCGACCGCGCAACACACCGAAAAGGTCTCTGCTGCACAAGGGCATGAGGGTGCAGCGGATGGCGCAAGTTCCAAGTAGAAGCGGTAATAACTACTGCAGGCTACAAGTGGTGGCAGCACACAATGGTGATCGGATGGTATCCAAACAAGTCAAATATAATGGCGGTCTCAGAACGACAACTACAACAACGACAGGACGACAGCGCGCTAACCACTCCCGCCGGCTCCGAGCCTCCCGCTCCCGCTTAAAATCTTCCCAGCGTGCAACTCGAGCTATCTTGATTGGACCGAGGAGGAGAGATGATAGCACCGTGGATGGCCGCACTCCAGTGTGGCTGATGCCTGCTCGCTTCCGCCATGTTAGAAAGAGGCACTTAGAGGCACAAGCAAAAATGAAAAAAAGAATGAAAACAAGCAATGAATTACAGAAATAAATGTCAGAGGTGCCAGTGATGTTATTGGTGTGATGGTGGAAGCATTTCGTGTTTGGACAGTGATAAAGATTTCATTTCTCAGTTGGCGGCTTCACACATTTAACGCTCTTTTCATCTGTCTATGTCTCCTCAAAAGGCAACGGAGCGGACGGCGCTCGCTTTTATGTGAGTGTAGTGGCATCCTGTTGATTTCACTGAACGTTTGGCGCGTTTTGTGTCTGCTGTAACTTAAATTTGCTGTCGTTGTAGTGTCAATCTTCGGCACAGCTTAATATGCCCAAAGAACGCTGGCAGTGGAATCAGTTGTTACAAGTTTTATTAGAAAACATCCTAAGTGCAATGCAGAATGGTTCGCCGACATGTAGGTTGTTGTCTACTTCAAAGCAGTTACGCCGGTCGCCTAGCGCGTACCGCATACCCAGCTCCCTCGCCGCGCGTTTATACTTATGTACGCACGCTGCCTAGCTGGTACCGCGTGTCGGCATGGTTTTCTTAGGCACGCGCTTCTTGCACACTAACTATTAACCTCATCTTAAGCGCTTATGGTTGAGGCATGGAAAAGTTTTGGTTGACAGCATCAAGGCAGTGCAGGGAATGAAACGAACCCGGTTAAAGGCAGAAAATGTATGCAGACAACTGAAAGGTTCTGTACAGGGACATTTTAGTAGACAAGTTGCATTATATTGATATGTGATAGAACCATCCAATGTTTTCAACAACCTTTTACTGAAAGACCCAACGCGTTCGTGTGCTTTTCTTCTACTGTTTTTTTCTCGCCTCGTACATAAAATTTGTTAAAAAATATTCATTTTTCTAAAGAAACTCGCCCGCTTTTGTTTCTCGTGTTGAAATACCGATGTTCCATGCCTGTCTCATGGTGGCTAGAATGCGTGCGAGAGCAGGGGGCTTCCGTCACGTTCGACCGCTGGGTTTCGGCAGGCAGTGCACGCCACATCATTCGATGACACAGTCTTCGTTGCTGATATTTCAAATATGGCTGTGCGCCAAGTATGGAGGTACGTCAAAGAACAGCGCGCAGATGAACTTGCAAGTGCGATCGTGCTAGATTTAGTTTTTGGTTTTAAATCGTGAAAAATGTAACTGCTTGGCTGACAGAAATTAAGACCGAATACAGCCCGAACTGCCGAAGTCCTACGTTTGTAATAACCAGATCATAAATGCAGAACACAAACACATTAGGATACATTTATCAGCAAACGTCCAATCCATGATGTAGGTCTCCTCACTGATGCGCTGCAGTGTTCTTTAGAGGTTAAAATCTAAAGGTTACAAGGCGCTTTGCGCTGAATTAACCTTTAAATCCGTCAATTTTGACTCTTGTAACCTATAGATATATATATATATATACGTAACAACATTTAATTAAAACATCAACATATTTCGCATGTAACCTATATTTTATAAGTTACTCGCGATTACAAGTTACCATAAAAGGTACCGTGCTAAGAGTGTATAAACGGTCTGTTAAGCCCTGTAAGATTTGTCAGACGATCCTACCGCTGTCGACCAGATGTAGGAGTCGTCGGACTATCTCGCCGCTGCCACCATTTGAAGGAGATGAAGTTCGTAGACAGGAACTCGGTGAACAGGATTTATTTACATATTAACAGTTTAAGCAGGATACATTGGCAGACTAGCGCGACTCCCATATGGAGCCCGCAAAACTAACATACAGCAAACAGTTTACGAGCACACAGCTCACTAGTACATTTCTAGTATGACAGAGCACTCAGCTCCCGACAACGATCACGACACGAGCACACCCTAGCAGCCGGCAAACGCTGCTTATAAGCTCTTGCTCGACGTCATAGTTCGACGTCATTCAAGATGACCCGCCTTTTTGGAGGATGAGGTGGGTCGGAGCAGGAATGGTCGGGAAGGTTCGTCCAAGCATTGTAAACTCGCCGCTTCACACTATGGCTCACACACACAAAGGCACACAGGTGCGAACCCATACACACAAAGGCTCCGGAGTCGACGACCGAGGGCTTCGTAGAACCGTGCTCCGTCTCGGGTGGTGCGGCCAAGTACCAATTTCCGGAGTTGATCGTGTGCCACGTGGCTGCCGGTCGTCCGCAGTTCTCGGTACCGCCCAGCTTTCAGTGCCGACGTCAGAGGGCTTCGTAGAACTGCTCCGTCTCGGGTGGTGCGGCCAAGTACCAATTTCCGGAGTTGATCGTGCGCCACGTGGCTGCCTGCCGACCGCAGCTCTCGGAAGGGCGCTTCGACTGGTGGGCTTGGAACACGTGCAGCGGGCTGAAAGCTGGCACGTTGCCACCCCGTATGGCCATTCTTAACAGCCCGTGCACTTCAAGTACCGCACTAGTGCACGAATCGTTTTTCGAGCCAGTGACGGGTGTGGCCACGGTCCGAGTATCTTTGACTCGGTGAAAGATCTCGAGTCCAGTCTGCGTAAAGTTGCCCGCAGAGAGAGGCGTTGGACATCGTAGCGAGGGCAGGTACACAATAGGTGATCGATGGTCTCCTCGCACCCACAGGAGTCGCACATCGGGCTCTCGGCCATTCCCATACGGTAGGAGTATGCGTTCGTGAACGCCACTCCCAGCCACAAGCGACACAACAAGGTTGCTTCGCCGCGGGGAAGGCTAGATGGCAGTTGTAGCCGTAGCGTGGGGTCCAGTTTACGTAATCTGCAATTGAAGCCACTTGAAATCCAGAGATCTTGGGACTTCTTACGCGCAAGTTGGCGAAGTTCTCTGGCAGCGTCCGACCTCGCCAAAGGTGTTGGACGCGTCTTGGTATCTTCGTGGGCACACCGGGCAGCCTTGTCAGCTAGGTTGTTGCCGACGATGCCACAGTGAGCAGGAATCCACTGAAATATAATGTGGTGTCCACTTTCCAGAGCATGGTGGTGCAGTTCCCTGATTTCAGATGTCATTTGCTCGTAAGTTCTGTGACGTAATGCGGACTTGATGCTGTGAAGGGCTGCCTTAGAGTCACAAAATACGACCCATTTCTCTATAGGCTCTTCGGTGATGTACATCATAGCGGCATAGAGAGCTGCAAGTTCTGCCGATGTAGATGTAGTCGTGTGCGACAATTTGAATTTAACTGTAACGTTCTTGGCTGGAACGACGAATGCGGCAGTTGAGCTGGTAGGTGAGGTGGAACCATCGGTATATATATGTATGCGGTCATGATACGTCTGGTGCAGTAATATGAGCGTAAGTTGCTTCAGAGCTGGCGATGGATGATTGGACTTTTTTGTAATTCCAGGAATAGCAAAATTCACTTGAGGCTGTCGCAGGCACCACAGGGGAGAGGAAGGCTTCGCCGCCGGTGTAAATGATGCCGGTATGTACTCATGATGAGCGCTAATAACTCGTGAAAAGGTCGCTTGAGATCTCTCGGCTGGTAGGGAGGCCAAATGATGGTCGGGGATCCTTGACAGATGGCGAATGTGCGCTCTGAGAGAGTCGACAGCTAGATGTGTCTGGATTGTATGGTCTCCTGTGATGGCGATTGTCGCTGCTGTTGAGGATGCACCTAGGCAGCCCTAAACACGCGCGTAGGGCTTGACCTTGTATGCTCTCCAAGGCGCGAAAGTTCGTCTTGCATGCATTTGACAATACTGGTAGGCTGTAACGAAGGAGTCCGAGAAACAAAGCCCTGTACAGCTGCAACATAGAATGGACTGGTGTACTCCAGTTTATCCCGCATAGAAATTGGAAGACCTGAGCAATGGCGACTAGCTTCTTCTTCAGACAGACGCAGTGAGGGCTCCATGAGAGGTTGCGGTCAATGATGACGCCCAGAAAGCGATGCGTCTTAACATAGAGTACAGCTTGACCATTGATGGTAACAGGATACGATGACATTTGTTTCCGCGTAAAACCAAGTAATGCGCACTTTTCAGTAGACACACTGAGGCCTTGCTCTCGGAGATAAGAAGCCGTCATGGTTGCCGCCCGCTGAAGCCTGGCTCTTAGCTGAGGGCGAGTCACCGCAGAGGCCCAGATGCAAATGTCGTCAGCGTATATTGAGAAATGTACTGTCTGCGGTAGGTAATCCGCTAGTCCTACCAGGACGAGGTTGAACAAAATAGGGCTCAACACTCCACCCTGCGGCACACCACGGCAGATGGAATGGTCTGAAGTTGGGCCGTCTTCGGTCTGTAAGAAAAAACGCCTCTCAGTCAAATAGTCCCGAATCCATTGATACATCCGACCACCAACTCCAACAGCCTCAAGTGAGTTTAGTATGGCCTCATGGGCGACGTTGTCGTATGCTCCTTTTATATCCAGAAAAAGTGCCGCAGATAGGCGCTTGAGGCTTTTTTGATTTTGGACCCATGTTACGATGTCAATGACGTTGTCGATGGACGTGCGACCTCGACGAAAACCTGTCATGGCGTCCGGATAGATGTTGAATCGTTCTAGGTACCATTCCAATCGAGCAAGAATCATTCTTTCCATCACTTTGCCGACGCAGCTCGAAAGCGCAATCGGACGATATGATGAGATCTCAAGCGGAGACTTTCCAGGTTTCAGAATGGGGATCAAGCGGCTCGATTTCCATTGTTTAGGAACGGCGCCGTTCTGCCAAGATTCATTGTAGTAGTTGAGCAGCTCATCACGTGCATCATGTCCAAGGTGGCATAGGGCAGCATACGTGATGCCATCAGGTCCTGGTGACGAAGAACGCCGGCAGGTCGCCAACGCAGCATCGAGCTCTTCGAGTGAAAATAGCACGTTCATTTCTGGTACACGTGCCTCAGGGATGTCATTCAATGCTGCGTCAGTAATGATGGCCACGGACCCAGCAACCCGTGCACAGGGTTCCCAAAAACAACCTAACCTTTAACGAAATGGTGAATTATTATTAACGAATTATTTGATTTAGCCACTTCGGATATGGCCACTGGGCGTATGCCAGTTCTTGGCCAACCCCTCCAGAATGGGCATGTCCCAATAAAATTTCTACATAAAACCTGAACATATGATGTTGGCTCACAGATGCCTCAAAATCATGGCAATTTGTCTATAGAATGGTGACCTTTGTCGTGGATAAACATAAACATTCCGTGAGACTACAGGCTGAAAGTAAACAAGTAAAGATCGGACGAAAGTAAACAAAATAGTACCCATAGCTGTGAGTTTAAAGCATTGGATTGAGCGCTTCACTTCAGCTTCGCTTCCCATACATTTAAACATGTGCGTTGAATCTGCATATCTCTTTTCTTTTCTTCCTTTTTTTTTTTTTTGCTTACGGATCGTGGCCTCTACAGAAGCACATCTTGATATTGTAGACATTTTTATTAATTTTGCTCACTCAGCCACCACGTGACCCAGGGAGGCTTTCACTGTAGTACAGAGTTTCGTACGAAGCATATGCCACAGTAATTTTGGATGCAAATGTCTGCGTGCGTTGCCCCCCCCCCCCCCCCCCAGTTCGTGAAAGCATTGAAATGAAAGAAAGCCCATCTATTTATTTGAACCTTGTCATCGTAGCTTAATAAAAAGTATCGTCCGTTCATACATCCAAACATTCTTGAAGATTCCTTTTCCTTTTCTATATTTGATAAATGGGAGAAATCTGCCTTTTACAGCATCTGTTCATTACTAAATGATGTGATTAATGATTAATAAGACTATACTGTTGATTCGGGAGCAAAGCGTGCATAAGTCCTACTAGCCCTTTTTCTTATATTCTTCCTGTCCTTGCACGAAAAAGGGCATTACCGAAAGACTTATTCGAAAGTAGAAGTGCAGCCTTTATTTCTTTTTCGGGCGTTCTAGTCCCCTTATTTTTCTCGCCCAGAAATTGTGAATTTAGAATTGGGTAGACTGAGAGTGTAGCCGTTCTTTATTACGTACCTTTTCAGACCCTTTGAGCTTAGGAAGCCCGGCGCATCATCGCTGTGTAAAATAGCAAATAAAAAAAACTGAAAATAGAGCAATTTACAAGGTGCAAAAAAAAAAAACTCTTACAGGTGTTACACCATACAAAACTCGCAAATTTCTAACGCAAACATGTAGCGTGGAGAAACGAATGTTTCTCTAATCTGCGCAGTTAAGAATTTTCGTAATGACGTTTGGTGAAAAAAAAAAATGATGCGGTTTGTTCTGTGAAAGTAAGATCAAATTCTATGTTCTTTGGGTGTTTGAGAAACTGTTTCTTTCTAGGGACGCGGAGATGGTGGCTGTACGGCGAAGCTCGGGCTTCAACAGAGCGACTGATGTAGTTCATTAGCGGAAGCGCCTTCACACAGACAAAAATGCAGTATTGTTGAATGTGCCAAATGGTGAAAGGAATGTTCCCGGTCTCTGAAGGGAATTCTCAAGACGAAGCTAAATAAATGCGGGCCCTGAGCAAATACGTTTAAGCGGTCGACGAAACAACATCCCTATGCGATATCGGTTGCCAAGCAACCTTTTTCCCCATTCTTTTTCGCCGTACGTTGGCAAAACTCCCTAGCTCCTTTCTGCAAGCATTAGATTAATTTATAATGCATGTCGCCGTATTACAAGCACGTCTACATCACTTTCACAACGGTGGTACTCCTGCTCTCAACGTTGTAAATTAAATTTTTACCTAGAAAATGAACAAAGAAAGATCACACAATAAGGGTCAGATGGCTTCACTGGGCGCCTTTTACTACGACCGTGTTGCTTCACGTCGGAAACAGATCTATTAGAATCTGCAGCCTTTGAGATTGTTCTCTACTCAATGCCTGCAACTGTGCTTTTATATCGGCATTAGCTATTTTCTTCTTCCTTGCTTTCTTCTTTTCATTCTTCTGTTCGCGGCCGTAACTACTTCTCCGTCGAGCTGCAGCCATGACCTCTGGCGTTCCTTTGTGTCTCGCACAAATTGCCTCAGAGGGACTCGGGCGAGACAACAATTCAGTTTCGTAACTCACGAGGCATCTGGCCAGTATATATAATTTTTACTGCGCTCATGTGCCCATGGATTCTTACTGTTTCACAGTTGCGTGCAATGTGATCTCTACCGCTGCCCAAGATTAACGTGCAGACGTAGGGCTGAAGGAAAAGCAAGAAGGTCCTACGAGATTTGCGATGACGCCAATTTCAGAGGCTATCAAAACAGGTGGAGGACCGGAGTCAGTGTCAGTTGATAATTAACACTTACTTGGAGCAGCTGCATCGAAAGGGAAACAAGAGACAAAGAACAAGTAACCCCGCTGTTTTTCAAAGGTTTTCCCCGCTAGGTGTTTTTCACGAGTGCTTACGCAAAACGTTGTTCGCTTAGAGAAACTTCTGCGCACTTGTATGAACGCAACTCGCCGACTACATTTTTTCACGCGCTCTTTTGTTCAACAGACACACCAGTAACCCAAACTCAAGCAGAGCGGCTCTGCGTGGAGTCCATTAACTTTTTTCCAACATAGATATATAGACTTCAATACGCTGCACATAATTCAACCAAAGCTACAGTCCTTGGGTGCGGGCCACACCGCTGGAGATTCCTTCACATAAATCCTCCGGCGAAAAGGCTTCCAGCCGACACTGCAAGGTCCTTTATGTAACTTTATGCCGTGGCGGCTTCCATTTATTCGCTTTACGCACTAACCGAGAGACTGTATTGAGCCGGAAAAGTCATACTAAGGGACAACGGGCCAATAACTTAGTTGTACACATCTTTGAAGAATCTGGAGGAGCAGATGCGCCGGCATATTCACCTGTACTTGAAGAAATGTAGAAACCATGGAGCAACACATAAATCAATGTTTTCTTCATTTTTGGTAGTTATTCTTTGCTCGCAGTTTTATTTATTTATTTATTTATTTATTTATTTATTTATTTATTTATTTATTTACTTATTTATTTATTTATTTTCTTCCTTCTTGATTTATTTCCTTGTCGATGTACAGTGTCATTTCGCAAATACGTACTCCCCTCTTTCGAAATTAAGATGCATGTCATATGAAATGTTGGCACGTGTAGCTATCTGTCCTTTTCCCGGGGATATCATTTCACCCGTTAACAAGTTAAAGTGTTCACTCAGAGTAAAAGGCCTGCTTGATTTGAAACTTACTCGAATGTTATCGTTGATTCTATCTATTGTATACGTTCTCACCGAACAGTCTGTAATCAGACTGAATGCGCGACACCAAATGTGTGGTACTTCCCGGAAGGCACCCGGTTAGCAGTGATTACCCTGCAACCTTCCAACAGTCACGTATAAAAGTCGCCACGCTTGACCCGCATATGAGATTTTCGACGATCGCCAACTCTGCTCGACGCTATCGTTGTATCGTTGTGCTTGGCTGCTGGTTGTTGTTTCTGGGCACAGCTTAGCCCAATAAAGAGTTCCTTTCCTGATTCAGGGTTTCTGCTGCTGAGTCCTTCGCCCTCGCTACAACATGACAATTTGTTTCTCTTACGTTTATGTGGCCTTCCTTAGATTTCCTGGTGAAATGTAACTGAATATAAAGCACTTCTTTACAAGCGCAGACGTTGTTATCCAAGAGATGCTGAGACTATGCCTGTGACTTATGATTTCTTTTTGTGCATTTCTTTTCTCGGTGCGTCCCAACGAGATCAGGAAAATATCCCATCACTCAGCAACAGAATAAGGGGGCAGGGGGTGGCGGATCTATTTCAAGACTGTATTGTTTCACCCGACTTAGAGCTCGTACACTGCGAGAGCAGTTACTCTACTGACTGCCCCCAACAAGCCCAACTTTACGAGGTATTCATGCAATCTTCTTCAAACTGCTTTAACACTTTGCAGCTGTACGAACAGGACGACAACGAAGAAGCTGGCGGCATGACAGACGACTACGATGACGAAACCGGCACCACAATAACTACAGGACGCCGCCTCGCAATGACAACTGCGGCAATTGAACTACGACGGTACAGCATCAGTGGCACGTTAGCGTGAGGATAATGAAGGTGACGATGACCCGATGACAGCATTACAGGCGATATTTCTTTGACTGACATATAATGGAGCGAAGAGCTCTCTGTGCATTTTACATGGGTCTTAATTGTGTGGTTCACGTCCGATTTTGCTATACATTATTAAGTGTCTTGTTGTGAAGACAAGTGTAGATACGTCAACCGTCTCGTCTAAGAGACTATCATGTGTGTTTTATTTATTTATTTATTTACAAAATACTGCAGGCCCAAGCTAGGGCCCATGCAGGAGGGGTAAAAAAGAAGATTTACACGAGCACTGGCAAAACATCAACCAGAAATCATCATAAATCATGAAGAGAGAGAAAAAAAAATAATATATACATGAAGATGACACATAAATGAGCACCTCATGGGCGTGAAAACAATTATGAACATTGAAACTTTAGGAAAAACAGTCCTTTGCAAGAAAAAACAAGAAAAGCGCTTCACATTATGACGTCAATGCCTCGAATGAGTCACTGTTTTGAAGCATACATAGCGGCAAAGCGTTCCACTCTGTAATCGTTCGTGGAAAAAATGAAAACTTAAATGTGTTAGTACGTGTTCTAAATGGTGTTATCGATTCAGCATGACGATTTCGAGTCAGTCGTGACATCAGAGGTTGGACGTATGGTGCAGGGTCTAATGCGAGATGGTTGTTTTTCAAGTGAAAAATAAATTTTAATCTCAGAATTTTTCGACGTAGCTTAAGTTCCTGGATATTATTTTGTTGCATCATAAAGGTTGGGGAGTCCGTCATGCGGTATCGAGAAAAGATAAACCGAATGGATTTACGTTGAATCATTTCTAGAGCATCAATGTTTTTCTTAGTGTGTGGGTCCCAAATAACACATGCGTATTCGAGGGCCGGTCTAATGAATGAATTATAGGCCAACAGCTTGACGGATGGAGGGGCTTGTCGAAGTTTATATTTGAGGAAGCATAACTTACGGAAGGCGCCGGATGCGCATATGTTAGATACGTGGTTATTCCAACTGAGATTCTTTGTTATTGTTACGCCAAGGTACTTATATTCGCTGACTTCTTTGAGTGGGTGAGATGATAGCGTGCATGGAAAAGAGAAGTAATTTTTCTTTCTGGTTACATTCATGTACACTGTTTTTTCCGAGTTTAGCTTCATACCCCATTGGTTGCACCACTGAAAAACATTATTCATGCAATTATTTAGAAGCACCTGATCGTCTACGCTCTCTACGCAGACTCTGTTGTGCACTTTCACTTGTTAGAAGAAATGTGTGGGTATTTTATTGCCGGTGTAGCCGCTTCAGTGTCTTTCTTTGATCATACCGGCAATTTCGCAAATGTTCGTGATATTTCACTGCCTGCAATGTTTGTTATTCTTTTTGTGCGTTTCATTTTCCTTGCCCTGCCAAAAGGAGTATATAGCTGGCGCCAACAAAAAACACCTACAGACGCGCCAGCCTCTCCTTTAATTAAGTATCAGTATATTAATTAAAAAATATAGGTGTCTTTGCAAGAGAAGCGCTGAGAGTGAAAGCTGTGCTGAAAACCGAGCTGCGAACGACTGCTGCGCCGCGCGCCGGCCATGCGAAGTGAGCGATTTTGCCTTCTGTTCCTCCAGAAATACCTGCGCAGAGGCATACGCTTTCATAGCCGCTGTTGCGCCGACTGTGCAAACCTCCCATAAAGTGCCAAGTTGAAGAAATTCGGCGACAGTTCAGTGGTCAGTCCGTCCGGTTCCCGATTACGCATTGCCGCAGTTGCACGAGTCCATCCATCGGTGGCACCGGTCGACGAAGTTCTTTTACTTCTTTTTTTTTTCTTTTTCTCTCTCTTCTAAATACAGTGAGTCTGTGAGGCTTACGGTGAGGAAGGTAGCACGAGTACAACAGCTCCAGTGTCGTCATGAGAACAAAGGCTGAACGGACTGCGCGAGCGTACAGCGCGTGCGAAACAGTTTCGAGCTTTTATCCGCGGCATACGTACTGAACTGAAATTGCTTCACACAGTGTGCGTACATTCGGTAACTCCGCCTCTTGATTAAAAGGAATAAAAAGAAATTAAAATTGGTCCACTTTTTAGGCGAAACTAAATCCCCGTTATTATACAATTATTCTCAAAATGATAAGACCGAACATTTTGGCAATCACCTCCATAACATCTAAGCGTCACATCAGGGGCAACATGACCAGTGCTTCCCTCGTTCGTCGGTGACGGGCGCCAGATGTGCAGTAAACATGTGCGCTCGGCGCATGCCAAACTCCACTCGGTGTCTGTCGCAACCTGCTTTATATAGTTCTGGGTAGTTGAGGCTCACGCGCTGAGTGCGTGGGGATTGTTTACGCACCTTGAAACTAGACGAAGGTCGTTCGTTTTGCCCCCGAGCGGCCCACGTTGTGGAAGCATGACTAGCAAACAAGTTACACGCCGAGAAATATCTGAACAGCTGCGTTTGAAGAATTTCATTATGTAAGTGCTCAGAAGACAGCAAATGCGGGGCTGACAATGTAACTTTTTTTTCTCTCTGCGGCTTATGGTTCTTCACTTTCGACTCGGAATGGTTCGACCAATACTTTTAATGGTTTATTTTGCCTACATGCGTACTGGAAAGACAGACAACGTTTTTGGGCAAATCAAGTAAGGTATTGTTATTTTTACCATATCTGTGTAGGATAACCTTTCATTTCAGAGGTTCTAGTTATTTAGTTTGTTATATTCCACAGTATTCCTACTGCATTCTTTACGCCCCCCCCCCCCCCCTCCCCCTTTAAACTTATTCGAAGTCGATCCCTCCGACTGAGTTTGCCGCCATTTCAGTGAGGAGCAACTAACCAACTTTCACCGATATCAACCCCCCCCCCCATCCCCCTTTTCAGGTGCTGGCACACCACACTGCCTATGAAGAAGGCTGTCTGAAGACGGATGTGTGGTGTTCGTTTGCTAGCACGGATTATTCTTAAGCCGGAATATAGCTTTCTTTTTTCTCTTGACAACGCCTTCAGTGATTATATTACGCTTTTTCTAGCGCCCTTTAGGAATACGTCAAGTTCTTTCCGATTAGAGAGAGAACTAACTTTTATTCAATTTTCGGTTGCTGTGCTCCGAGTCCCCATTCCAAGGCCTCAATAGCCACTGCTACTTAGTGCGCATAACAAGTAAACTCCAGCAGGGTCCGAGATTTGCCGCGGTGAAAGATCTACTCACACTGCGAATGAGCAAAATTATCTTAAATCAATGTTTCATTGATCTGCCCTGGCCACCTCCGCTCTGCTAAATATGTGTGCCTGCTTCATTAGTTTTGCTCGCTGATACAGGGTAGCCTAATGCACCGCTAATACATGGTGCCAAGAAGTGCTTCAGATTTGCGGCTCTGTCCTTGTGAAGCTGCCCTCGTCATTTCGTAAACTTCAATAAATATACGTCGAAAACTTGCCGTAGGCGGTCTTGGTGCTCGGATCGCCTGCGGCTGGAAAAGGATAATGTGGTGCAGACACGCGAAACACGGGAGAGACGCCGAAGGTCTTCGTCAACGAACCTCTTGCATGTCTCAGTCACGTTGCAAAAGCCGAACGGCGTGCGAAGCTAGTCGAACGTGTCGAAAGGAGTAGCGATGGTAGTTTTAGATGTATCTCATGGCTCTACGAGACACCGGGTGCTATACCCTGTGACCAAGTCAGCTCTACTGAAGAGAGTACAACCACGGAGAGATAGAACCTCGAATGATGCGTGTTCGAATCAAGTGCGGCCGATAATTAACTCACAGAGAATACGGGCCGCTTCATGTAGGCAATTACTTGCAATATGTGTAAGGTTTGTAGTCAACAATGATCCGAACAGCGCACTAGTCGCGCCTTAGCACCGTCAAACATGGCGACAGGAGTGTGCGCAACCAAGCTGATGTGCCACTACTGCTAACTTCGGCTTCTTTGTCTTCGCTGCCTGAATCGGCTAAAGCCTAGGCTACTAAACCTCTAGTCCCCTGACACGAACGCTGGCATCAGGCAGAACATTCACGCAGTTTGGTTGGTAACACTGATGAACGATCAATCGAGTGATCGATTAAAGGTATCTCGCAAAACGATTAATCTTCACCGATCTCCACCTTTCGTTCAATGGACTCAATCGATTGGACATGTTCGGTTAATTGTTCTCTCGACTTTGACGCGAGTGGCGCGAAAATTTTGAAATCGTGCTAGAATGGCGGAGCATGAGCAGTGACTGTGTGGTTGTGGTAGAGTGACTCTTTTTGCCAGCCCCGATTGAAGCCTAGCCGAGCGCTTCCTGTCTGTTTTCAAACCACGCCGCCCGAAGCTGGAGATGTGAAATGTCCTCGCACCTCAAAGCAACCCAGTCGTTGATCGGCCTGTCGCTCCCAGTCCACTAACGATGTGGTACAGCATTCGCGCCGGTTCGGTGCATGCATGTGACATAGCGATGGAGTTCATGTCAATTCCAGCAAATATATAGCTTCCGAGCATCTATTCTCGCATGATGGTTGTGTAGCCATTCAGATAACATGTCGATTTCACCTAAATATCCTATTGACATTCTTTCGCTCTGTAGAAAAAATCGTGCGGCCTAAGATCCTGAACCAGTAATTTTGTTTTCCCCTCTGCATATACCAATTTCTTCCGTATTTTAGTGGGACTTCACCTACCACTTCGGTATTTTTTTTTAATTTCTTGTTTAACTGCACTGCACAGGGATTCACTAGTGCCATGTATCTTGTTTGATTCTGCTCTAAGAAACCTGTTTGTTTCACTTTGTATGTACTTCTCTAAATGCTATTGTAGTGCTTCCGTTGGTGAGTATATCTGTGCAAAAGCCTTTCTGTTTTACTGGTTATGTTTTCTTCCCCCCTACGTAATTCCTTCATGGCAATTTAGGTAATCTGTACATAAGAAAATATATAACTTATAGTGTTTATTTTTTTAAGAGCCACGAGTGCGAACTCTATTCAGTCGTTGACAAAGTAAATATTATTCTTTATGAAACTTTATACACCTATATTTCGAACTTGGTTCTACCCTCCGAACATTAAAATAGGGTACTACAAAAGTAGAGAACAGTGTTTCCGCCTTTTTAAGGTTCCACGGAAAATTTTCGATTAATCAATTAATCGACGAAAAACCCTGCATCGAAAGCGATTAATCGATCAAAGGCTAAATTTATTAATGATTAATCGTTAATCCAATAAACAAACTTAATCGACCCTCCCTTCCACACAGTACAGTAATACTCCCGATGTGAGAAGAAGGAGAGATAAAGGCAGGGATGTTAGCCAGTATAGACCAGCTGGCTACCCTATGCAGGGGTAAGGGGGTAAAGAAAGTTAACCAGATATGAAAGTGGTCCATGTATTCATCGTAGCTAACACACTCAAAAGCACGGTCTCCTGCGAACAGATATCACAGTTGTAGAATCACCAACACGTAAACCGGATTTCAGTTGTAGGAAGCGTTGAAAACAGGAAATTGCGCAAAGAACATGGGTAACTATGTTAACTAAGCTACTTGAGCTAAACTGGCTGACCTCCCTGCCTTCCTTCTCCACTTTTTCCTTCCTTTCCTTCCTTTCATTGCTAGCTCGACAGGTATGTTTAGGTCCCTCGTATGGGCGCACCTGCAAATGTTCGTGCCTGTAGAACTTAGCATACAATAATGCGCATATATCATTGTCACTGCGTCGCACTTGGTTTCAAACTGCGAAGTTACGGCGAAAAGAACTTTATGACAGGAAGAGCACACCGTGTTTGTCTCTCACGGTCTATTGCTCTTTTGCAATGTCCAGCTGTTTGCCACGCAACTTAAGCTATATTTGCACTTAAATATTTGGCGAAAGACGTCAGTGACACTGTTTTATGCGTTCTTTGGCAGAATCCGTCCTACCTGTTTTGGCACGTCCGGAGACTTCTGTTTCCTGGTGACGTCAACAAACACGTTGGGTTATGCAAATCGGGAGAAGTGGTGCCAAAAGGGAGTGTGTGCGTGAAGGAAACGCGCTGGAACTAGCCATAACTCTGCGAAATATATCGCTTTGCATCACGAAATGTAATAAATCGCATAGTATGATATTGTGCAGTTTCGTATAAGTATAGTGAAAATTTCTTGACGAATGTTGCGTTTATTCGCTTCTTATTTTGAGACAGCTTTAATTCACGGATCGGAGAACGCTCCCGGCCGTTCGCATAGATAGCATCGCCACCAGGACAGACAACGCTAAAAATTATTTCAGGGCAGTCTTTCTTGCGAACAACTGTGAAACAAACAAAAGCAGAAGAAAAGAGATAAAACTAGATATGAGACCAAGTTGCTCTCTATCTTTTACTAAGATCCTCTCTATTCTTTTTACTCAAACATCACAAAGCAGACAACTAATGAATAATTTCCCTGCAATCAGCGCATCAAAACGGCTAGAAGATCACCGATAAAAACGAGGCATCGCTGCGGCCTCTTGAGGCAGCTGTTGGCCTATGATAAAAATGAAGTCGGGTTTTCTTTTTTGTTTCCGTGGAACGCTTTCGGACAGAAATTTTCCTTTAGAATCGCAAAACCAAGCCGACAGCGAGAATTTCACCCGGCCACTTCGTTAGACCAAAAAAAAAATGGCTGTGGCTTAGCTAAGGTTAAGCCCAGGATACGAAGCATACTAGCCTTTATTTTAGTTGTTGAACCACTGTTTAGCCTGGTGAACTGCTGTTGCTTGGCTATATTTGGTTCGGCTAGACGAAGAAACAACTCATGCGTTACTCTGCTTCGCCTTCCAGAGTGGAACGCGACAGCGTTCCCGTCGACCCGCCAAGGGGTGTAAGACAATGGGCTACGGCGCAGCGACTACGCGCCCGGCATCGGACGCGGTGAGCGTCGAGCAACGCAGCGTTCGGCGCGGCAACGAAATGTGCGCCTGAGCAAGCGACGCACGCCTGAGCCTTAGAAACAGCTCGTTTCTAAGGCAACACCGCATTCACTAGAGGCGCTTTTGTACCGCTTTGAAGCATCGTATTCGTGGCTCAGTGACTTCCTCTTCAGCCACCGAGGTGAGCGGACGCGGAATGTCGGGCTCTTCGCGAGCGGCTTCAGCGACCCTTTTGGGCCGCGGTATCAGGTCAACTGAAAAAACCAGGTCAGGACTACCAAATGATTTTGCCAACGCTGCCAACAGGTGCGTCCGTTCTGCATACGGTGTTTTTACATGGTGACGTTAAGGCGAGGCCTTACAGAGTGGAACATTTTCGAGACGCTCTTACACGGCTGTCTCTCATGCCGGAAGTGGTTGCACTGGGTGCTTATCAGATGAACCATCTGTGGGCGGTGACTTTCAAGGACGAAGAAGGGAAAAAGAGGATTATCGCTGCAGACGCGTTTGATGTCAAGGACCACCGCTGTGTGGTCGTCGACCCGTGTGACAGAGGCGTCCGTATCAAGCTCTACTGGCTCCTTCATGGTGTACCTGACGACGACGTTCGCACTGTCTTGTCGCCTTTTGGCAAGGTGACTGAGATCACCAGGGACAGGTGGCGGGTACAAGGATGCGTTGACAAAGGGTCAACCACCCGTACTGTCACTATTAAGCTGAAAGCAGGCGTCACCGCTGAAGACTTGCCCCACCAGCTGCGAGTGGCGGAAGATGTTGCGCTCGTGCACGTCCCTGGCAGAGCTCCCCTCTGCCTCCGATGCCGTGGCATCGGGCACATACGACGCGAGTGCCGTGTGCCACGCTGTGGGCTTTGTCGTCGTTTCGGCCACGACGAGACCCAGTGCGTCCGAACCTATGCCACAGTGACAGGCCCGGCATTGAAGGAAGATGTCACAGATCACTTGATGGACGTGGTCGACGCAGTGGAAGCCGCAGGCGAAGGGAAAGAGACCCAGCCCTCGGCGTTAACGCCCCTGAAGAAGGCAACGACTGTTAATGAAGACGAGTCATCGGACGGCTGGAAAGACCCATGGTATGACACGGTGGAACCAACTAACTCAACAGAGGTCGAGGTAAAAGAGGCCAAAGATACGTGCACATCAACAGAAGTGACGACCGGCGAACAGCATGACACTGATGACACCGTGATGGCAACGTCAAGTAGTGCACCTGCTAAGAGGCTTCACGAAGAGGCGGATGGGCAAGAGGAAAAGGATCAAGAGACTGCGAATGATGAGCCTCCTCCGAAGGCTACCCCGGGACGCCGACCGGCGTTCAAGCCCAAGCCCGGCGTTCCAGCCAAACGCCGTTCTACAACCCAGACGCCTCCGCGTTAGCGCAGGCGTTCCTGGGTTAGAAAAATTGTTGTTAGGGTCTGGGGACTGGGGTTTGTGGGCAGGATGTGCGTCGGCCGTCGTCATTCGGCTATGAAGTCCAGAAAACCATGGTCCGCGTCCGTAGACCGTCGAGTCATCGCAGCAGATGTGAGACGGACGATGTGTGGTAATTGGTTTAGTTTCTCCTCCCGTTAAATGGTAGCTAATTTTTCGACTGGTCTTTGTGTCGCGACGTTGAACGTGCGTGGACTAAGCGGGCGTAGAAGGCAATGCCAAGTTAACCGTATTCTTATTGAAAATAATATTGACTTATTGGCCATTCAAGAAACAAAAATTGCAACTGATGAATGCACGGAGCAAATGGTTAACGTTTTCCGCCCTAGATATACCGTAAGTGTATGTCATGCGGCGGGTAGGTCTGGGGGCTGCCTTATTCTTTTGCGTAGCAGTATTGCTGTAGTTGAAGCCGTCACCTCATCCCAGGATGGCAGAATGGTCCTCTGCGATTTTACTTTTTCAGAGATGCCTTGGAGGGCTATATGTGTTTATGCTCCGAACGTAGCACGGGAGCGGGAAGTATTTTTTGGTGATATTCAGCAGTACTTGAATTGTGAAAGACATGTCATATTACTGGGTGATTTTAATTGTGTTTGCTTTCCAGAAGATAAATCTAAGTTGACTAGTGTTTGTGATAAAAGTGCGTTGCTTTTAAGTTCGATTGTAAGGCAACAAGAGCTTGAAGACATTGGTTATGTGTTGTCAAGCGGAAATCGTACCATGTATACACACTATCAAGGTCAGTGTCATGGCAGGCTAGACAGAATTTATGCTCCGTTAACCCTTGTACCGTTATTTTCAAGTTATCAAGTGCTACATGTTAGTTTTAGCGATCATTGCCTCGTTATGTCAACCATAGGAAAGAAACAAAAACCATCGAAATTCAGCTGGGACTTATGGAAGCTAAATGATAAGCTTTTGCAAGACGACGTTTTTCAAAAAGCAGTTCAAGAAAAGCTCGAAAATTTGCTCAGCATAACTACGTCAGCATTCTTCATTGCAGAATGGGAACTCTTCAAAAGAGACGTTAAATTAACCGCGATTGAAAGAGCATGCGTAGTCTATCACAAAGAAAAAGAGCGTGAGAAGGAATTACACCTTAGGCTAAAATGCATGCTCACCGCAGAAAGCTCTTCGCCTGGATTATTTTCGAAAGAAATCAAAGAAGTTAAGTCGGAACTTGAAGTCATGGATGAAGAAAAGTACAGGGGTGCGATATTAAGGGCAAGGGCGGAGAGTTTATGGATGGGGGAGACGCCTACCAAGCGAGCAATAAGTGACGAGAAGAAACACGCTGTTTCCAAAGAAATAACAGAAATAACTTATCAAGGGAAAGTCACTAGTGATGTTGGAATGATTGAACACGCTTTTGAGTCTTATTATGAAAGTTTGATGGGGAAAAAGACATGTGATATCGAAAGGTATAGAACTGACTTCTTGCCATTAATGCCAACATTGTCAGACGAGGTCTGTGAAGCGCTTGACAGACCAATAAGCCTTTCAGAAGTTGAGGATGCGATTGACGAACTTAGTCCCGGCAAGTCACCGGGGCCTGATGGTCTGGGAGGGGCTTTCTATAAGTGCTTTAAAAGTGAAATAGCTGTAGCATTACATCGCGTGATAAGGGAGATGTACGAGAATAAGGAAGCACCTCCTTCTTTTCGGACATCGCACGTTATTTTAATTCCTAAAGCAAAAGATCCTGCACGACTTGTGGCGGTTGAAGCCTACAGACCCATAAGCTTGACGAATACGGACTACAAAGTTTACACTAAAGTACTGGTGCGACGATTGCAGACTGTTATAAAAGAACTTGTGGGCCCCCATCAGACATGCGGTATCAAAGGCAGATCGATCTTTTCGAATATACATACTGCAAGGACCATACTGGAATGCTGCGATGAAAGAGAGGACAAAGTCGCTATGATACAAATTGACCTTGAAAAGGCTTTTGACAGAGTCGTCCATGATGTCATATTTTTGCTCTTAGAACATGTTAAAGCCGGTGCAGTGATAACAGATGGAGTAAGAATGGTGTACAAAGATTGCACTGCAAAGTTAGTAATTAATAGGAAATTAGGCGCCAGTATAAAAGTGGAGTCATCAGCAAAACAAGGATGCTGTTTGTCACCTCTTTTATTTGCCTTGTATTTGGAGCCTTTCTGTTTGAAAATAATTAAAAGCCAATCTATTCGTGGGTTTATCTACGCAGGAATTGAGACTAGAGTTCTGGCTTATGCAGATGACGTGGCAATTTTTTGCCGTGATACAGAAAGCATGAATAACACTATGAAAGAGGTTGTTTCTTTTTGCGCCACAACTGGAAGTGTTGTCAGCTGGACTAAGTGCCTAGGTTTATGGCACGGCAGCTGGACACAGGTACCCGAGTATTTTTGCAATATGAACTGGAGCGTTACCCCTGGAAAATATCTTGGGGTGCCATTACAACATTATCGTGACAGTGCCGCGTATTGGATCGAAGAAGTAAAAAGAGTTAAAGATCAGACAGAAAAGTGGGGCGGGCATAATTTTTCGATGTTTTCAAGAGCTAGTGTTTGCAATTTGTTTTTAGTTACAAAGGTGTATTATGTACTACAAGTGTTATGCATGGCAAGGATTTCGGTGCAGAAACTTCACAGAGTGTTTGCAGTATATATATGGGGATCCACTTGGGAGAGAACTAGCCGATGTAACTTGTTTCATTCGGTGAAGAATGGAGGACTAGGATTAACACATTTGTTTTTGAAACAGATTGTTAGTAGGTTCTTTTTCTTAAGGGACCAAAGTGATATATTTCTGCGTACTGTTATTCAAGTGAGATTGAGTTCTTCTTTGCCTGAGTGGGTTGTCTCATCAACAAATGAACGTACTCGAACACCAACTGGCTTTCTGAGGGAAGTTGTTATGTCCTTTTCTTTATTGAAAGCGCATTTTTCGAATGAATTTTTGACTTCAGTGACGCGTAAGAAACTTTATAGTGATCTGGTTGATGTTTTCTTGCCGCATCCTGTTTACCGTATGATGTATAACTTAGGACCTGAACGCAATGTGCTGAAACGCGTTAGAAAAATGCCGGTTAGATCTTCAGCGAAAACCTTCTTTTTTCAATTGCATTCGGGCACTCTCCTTGTGAAGCCATGGCTGCAAAGCAAGGGCTTCTTTGTTCCATGGTCTGTTAACTGCATCATATGTAGGAAACCTGAAACTATTGAGCACATCTTCTTGGATTGCCATGACTCAGTTTTCTTGTGGGATGTTCTCAAACGAACTCTGAAGAAAGACCTGCCGTTAAGTCCTCTCGGTATTCGTTTCTTACCGTGTGCAGACACAGGGGGAGTGCCGGCTGACTTGATAATGCTTTTGTGTATGAGCAGCGTGTGGAAAACGCGTATGGATGTCAGGAATGCCCGCGTAAATGAAAGGTCTGCGAGGGAACACCTAAATGAAAGTCTTAGGTATACGCGTGATGTCCTCAAGCACATGATTGAACCACCAGAGTGGTTTCTGGAGCTTGACACTTTGGTGTCTGTGATATCCTCTTTGATTGCCTTTTAAATATGTACAGTCTGTCGAAGTGACGTAATATTATTTTTCTGCACCAAGTGACCTACTGTGTACGCGTTTGAGTTGTGTTGAAATTAAGGTAATAAAGAAAAAAAAAAAAAAAAAATATTCGTGGCTCAGTGGTAGCGTCTCCGTCTCACACTCCGGAGACCCTGGTTCGATTCCCACCCAGCCCATCTTGCAAGAGTTGAGCCAAAGCCACCTAGAAACAAGCGCAGCTGCTTATACCCGCTGCTTATATACCGCCGCGACGCCGCGAGCGACGGCGCGAGTTGGAGCAACACCCTCTGAATATTAGGGTGTTGGTTGTAGCCCCGTTTCTCCTCTGTCGTGACGTCACGGTGTCACGTGGTCAGCCTTGAAGGCGACGCCGCGAGCGACGGCCCGAGTTGGAGCTCCGTTTCTCCTCTGTCGTGATGTCACGGTGTCACGTGGTATGGCATGGGGTCACTAAAGGTCATTGAAGGCGACACCGCCGTGCCTGAGGAGCTGGGTTGAGCTCTAGTAATATGCTTCGCATAAAAAGAAAAGGATAGTGCCGGTGACCACAATCCGGAACAGAAGCTATAACGGTTCGAGTTCAGGCTCCCCTGCGCACAACTTGATGCTACGCTTGAAAAAGATCATTTTTCTCCCACCTTCTATGCAAATAAGTTGGCAGAAAGGTTGTTTCGCTGCTTCGCAGAGACCGACTTCTTTCCTGGTTTGCACTGCGAGATTGCAGAGAAGCTCGTTAGCCGACGCCGTTCCGTTGTCATTCTGCAACGCGTGACGCTTCGTCGCGTAACTATTTTCCTGCCCAAGCGATGCACGGCCGCATAATGCTTCATTGCCAGACACAGCTTACACCCAGCATTTTCTGTCACCGTGGGTTTACTCGTTCCCTCAGCGATCCAGATTGATTGGTTGATTGATTGCCTGATTGACTGACCGAAGTGTGATGGTAACTTCACCCGTAGCACTAGGCACATACGTTGTTCATGTGTTTGAATTTGAGTTTCGCCATCGACGATGAATTGTGAATGCAAGCGAATAGCCTCACGCGAACGTTCGCATTCTGGGCCACGTTTCGCAGCATCCTGGATGCGTTCTTGCTCGGCGCGGCCTCTTCTTCGCTCTTTCAACACTTATTAGTTAAGGACGCCCTTTCCGGCACGTTATAGCACTTATGAAAGCAAATTTCGAAAACTTACACGTTCCCCTTCTTTTCCTAAGCAATAGAGGGTGGTCGAAGCGAACGGTCAAGCAAACGGTGAAGATTGTAGAAACTATTCATTTTAATGAAGAAACAATCCGCTTGAAGGAGTATCTTTGTTGTAATGAGAATATTTAGGCAGCGTTCGTCGCTCCATCTTGTAATTTCGATAGATCGTTAGAGAACAAGGTCCGTTAAACAGCAAGCACATCGGTAGCGGCAGAATAGAAATAGTTTGCTATGCATGTAAGCCTATTCGTCGTATAAAGGCGTTGGCTCCAGGAGCACGACCGTGATCCTCTTCTCCCGTCACAGTAACCCTTTCCCACAGCCGCGACAGGCGTAGAGGGCAACGAAAGAATGTGAGGTATATTATTGCCTAGTGCTATACACTCTCGCGCGACCACACGTGTGTCTCAAGGAGCTATAGTGGTTGGCGCTCGCCGATGAACGCGTGCCCCTACTCAATTTGCACGAAGGCGCGTCCTTTTTTTTTTTTTTTTTGCATCTGCGCTGTTGTATCGGCAAAGAAGGACCGACCACCTTCGGCCACCATGGCAATGGACGAACAGGCGAGAGAATGCTATTCGCTATAAAGCAAGATGAATTATGACAACTATCGAATCGGTGGCCCGTCCGTCAAACCTGTGGCGTCGCCTGTGCGAAACATCAAGTGGCATCGCACCACCTTCAACCAGCCTGTACGGCATGACATCGACAGCGCACTGCTTTTGCGGAAGCGTGGTGGTGAAGGAAACTTTCCGCGGTAAAGTGTGTGTAGCCAACTGTCAAAGCGAACCCATGAGTGTAAAGCGAATGTCAATTTTCCCCCACAATCCCAAGGCTTCGCGTCAGATTACTGGTAGTTGGTGGCCCTGGTAAACTTCTACGCACCTCTGGAGTGCCCTGACATAGCTACAGCCAACAGTTGCAGCTAGAGAATGAGTCATGGCAGCGCTGCACATGAGAGTGTTGTCCATAAGTGCTTAGCGCACTCTACGTCGAGCCACCCTTCATCTTGATTTAACGCGACAGCGTTAAGGAGCTCGTGTCGCAGAAAAGCCGGTGTCGTCGGCGTCGGTGTCGGTGTCGGCGGCGTTGGCCGTGAGCGATAAATCCCAGCAGGCACTTCACGAATAAAAAAAATGGCTGTGGCTTAGCTAAGGTTAAGCCCAGGATGCGAAGCATACTAGCCTTTATTTTAGTTGTTAGGATGGATAGTTGGGCGTGTTGGTTAAGCATGATTTCTGAAGTGAAGGCGCTAAAAAGACGGAGGACAAAGAAGAAACACACACACACAGGGCGCCACTTCCAACAATGTTTATTCAGGAAAAAAGGCCACTGATTTATACTAGGAGCGTAATCAGTTTCTCAGGGCGCGTTCGCGTTTAGGTAAAACAGTTCTTTGCGTGACAGTGATATGGATGCAACACTTTTTTCCTGAATAAACATTGTTGGAAGTGCCGCCCTGTGTGTGTGTGTTTCTTCTTTGTCCTCCGTCTTTTTAGCGCCTTCACTTCAGAAATCATTTATTTTAGTTGTTCAACCACTGTTTAGCCTGGTGAACTGCTGTTGCTTGGCTATATTTTGGTTCGGCTAGACGAAGAAACAACTCATGCGTTACTCTGCTTCGCCTTCAAGAGTGGAACGCGACAGCGTTCCCGTCGACCCGCCAAGGGGTGTAAGACAATGGGCTACGGCGCAGCGACTACGCGCCCCGCATTGGACGCGATGAGCGTCGAGCAACGCAGCGTTCGGCGCGGCAACGAAATGTGCGCCTGAGCAAGCGACGCACGCCTGAGCCTTAGAAACAGCTCGTTTCTAAGGCAACACCGCATTCACTAGAGGCGCTTTTGTACCGATTTGAAGCATCGTACTCGTGGCTCAGTGGTAGCGTCTCCGTCTCACACTCCGGAGACCCTGGTTCGATTCCCACCCAGCCCATCTTGCAAGAGTTGAGCCAAAGCCACCTAGAAACAAGCGCAGCTGCTTATATACCGCCGCGACGGCGCGAGTTGGAGCCCCGTTTCTCCTCTGTCGTGACGTCACGGTGTGAAGTGGTCAGCCTTGAAGGCGACGCCGCGAGTGACGGCGCGAGTTGGAGCCCCGTTTCTCCTCTGTCGTGACGTCACGGTGTCACGTGGTATTGAAGGCGACACCGCCGAGCCTGAGGAGCTGGGTTGAGCTCTAGTGATATGCTTCGCATAAAAACAACTTGCAAGATGGGCTGGGTGGGAATCGAACCAGGGTCTCCGGAGTGTGAGACGGAGACGCTACCACTGAGCCACGAGTTTTTTTTTTTCTTTATTGCCTGTTTGCAGCACAAACCAAGAACACATTCAAATGCTAAAACATGTCAACCACACTTTGGCTAACATTATATATTAATATCGCTTCAGCTTGACCAGTTCATCAAGAATAGCCACCCACTCGGGAGGCTCACTCTGGGCACGATATATTTCCCGAATATACGCGACACTTTCGATGAAGTTTATTCTCGCCGGACGGGTATCGACATCCGAGTGTCGCACTGCCATTCTCGTTTTCCACAGACTGTGGAGGCCAAGGAGCATAAACATATCGTACGGAACTCCTCCTTCGTTATCGGTTGGCAAATATCGAATACCAAGAGGTGTAATCGGTAGTTCTTTTTTAAGTGTACGTTGTAAGATATCCCAATGAAATGTTGGGTCCCAGCAATCGATGAAAACGTGTTCAATAGTCTCTGGCTTTTTACAAAGTAAGGAGTTTACTGTCCATGGCACATATATTCCTTTTTCGTCTAACCATGTTTTTACGGGTAGCGTGTTTGTGTGTAGCTTAAAGAAAAACGTTTTTTGAGAGGGTCTAACTGGCATTCTTTTCACCCGTTTCAGTACATCATCTCCTTGGCCTCCCCAGTTTACAGACCTGTACAATGGTATTGGCAACATTGTATCAACTAAGTCTTTATACAGTGTTTTTCTTGTCACAGAGCACAGATATTCCATGGAAAACCGCACACGCAACATACGAAGTGAATCAACCACTTCGCGCAGATTTCCCCTAATACTTCCTCCCTTCACATCACTGGTCGTTACAACATATTGCGGCAGTGCTTTTCCCAAACGAACTTGAATTACTGTGTGTAGAAAATCATTTCTCTGATCCCGAAAAAAAAGAAAACGCGACACAATTTGTCTGATAAACAAATGCGACAGACCTAGCCCACCACTTCGAGCTGAACGAAACAAATTGGTTCTGCTTATCCTCTCCCAACTGGAAGCCCATATGAATACGGCAAATACACGATGCATTTTTTGCACACTTGAACGACACATTGATAACACTTGCATAATATACCACACTTTCGCTACTAAAAAGAGATTGCACACAGATGCACGTCCAAACATTGACAAATCTCGGCCAAGCCAACCCTTTGATTTTTCACTCATTCTATCAGCTTCATCGGACCAGTACTGTGCGGTATCATTATAGTGCTCGAGCGGCACACCCAAGTACTTAGTTGGCGTTGTTGACCACCGGATGTTTGCAAAGTGAGCTGGTATAATCTCCCAATGACCGTGCCATATACCGATGCTTTTTTGCCAATCGATCTGGGACCCAGATTGTTCACAGTACTTCTTTACAAGATGTACAACTTCAAGTACGCTATCACGATCCTCGCAGAAGACTGCGATGTCATCAGCGTATGCCAGTACCTTGACTTCAGAAAGCTGTAGCCGAAATCCTCGGACGTTTTCATTGCGCATCACTGCTAAACAGAAAGGCTCGAGGTACAATGCAAAAAGCAATGGAGTTAGTGGACACCCTTGTCTAAGGGAAGATCTGAGTGACAGCTTCTCGCTGAGGGACTTATTAATTATAATCTGTGTCGTGCATTGGTCGTAGGCCAATTTGACGCCATCTAAGATTACTTTCCCTACGTTAACATATTCCAAAACAAGAAGAAGAGCATCGTGGGACACACGGTCGAAGGCTTTCGCCAGGTCGAGTTGCAACAAAGCGACGCGTCTAGCGAAGACGTCGCAACACTCTAGAACGCTTCGCGCTACGTGGCTGTTTGTAGTAATAGTGCGGCCTTTTATGCCGCAAGTTTGATGCGGACCGACAAGATTTGTAATGACTGTTTGAAGTCTCTTTGCCAATACCTTCATGAGTATTTTATAATCGGTATTTGTAAGGCTAATTGGCCTGTATGACCCAACCGATAAAAGCGCCTTGTGGTCATCTGTTTTCGGTATTAAAACCATGTGTGCACTTCTGAAAGAAGGTGGCAGTCGCTTATATTTATGTGCCTCAGAGTATACATGCTCCAACACTTGAGCAAGCCCAGGTGCAAATGCCTTATAAAAGGCGGCTCCTAAGCCATCGGGACCCGGTGATTTGCCTGCAGGAAGTTCTTCGATCGCGTGTTCTATTTCTCGGACGCTGATCGGTTCCTCGAGACTGGCTTTTACGTCGTCATGAACGCGCGGCATAAAATTCACGAAACTTGCTTCAAATTCAGCTCCCACGTGGATTGGGACGCCGAACAACTTGCGGTAGTGTTCAGTAAAGGCCTGTTCAATCATATTCGAGTCGGAAGTAACCTCATCCCGATAATTAATCTGTCTTATTTCATTTTTCCTTGCGTACCTCTTTTCATCGGCAATGGCGCGTTTGTTCGGCGTTCCATCAACCCACAGTCTTTCCGTCCGTGCCCGAATAACTGCTGCTCTATATTTTTCCGTGTCAATAGCTTCCATCGCGTTTTTAACAGTTCTGATTTCATCACTAAATTTTCCAGGTTCCGCACTGTCCATAGAAATCAGATAATTTAGTTCCTTCTGGAGCTCATTTTCTTTCATTTTTTCATTGTGTCTTCTAACAGTTCCTACTTCAATCGCAACCATTTTCATGCGAACCTTAAAGTCTTCCCATACTTCTGCCCAAGGTACACTCTCATTACTCAACATGCTTTACATCGTTTATAAATTTGTCATCACTTAAGTGTTTTTCGTTGAATTTCCAAAGTGCCCAATCGAACCGCGGCTTTTTTGGCTTGGCAACGAGTGCAAACCACACTATACTGTGATCGCTAAAGGACACCGGCTTCACGACATAGTTATCGCATAGAGGCACAAGATCTAACGAGATGTAAGCTCTGTCAAGTCGTGCTTGGCTATCTCGTTGATAGTGTGTAAATTGCGGCTGCAAAGTACTGGCCAAAAGGCGACCGACGTCTTCTAGGTAGTAGTCATTTACTAAGGTGTTCAATATCACTGCACTCTTGTCCTGCGGGAATTTACGTTTAGTACGATCTTCTGCATGACACACACAATTAAAGTCACCAAGAAAGATGATGTACTTGTCACAACGAAGGTACTCTTCTAGATTCGAGAAAAAACGACATCTTTCATTGATATCATTTGGCGCATACACACATATAATCCTCCATTCTGGTCCATTAAAAGAAAAATCAAGAACAATAAAACGCCCACTTTCGCTTACAGTAACCATATCTTCATTTATACCAATACCCCTTCGAACCAAGACAGCGCATCCACCAGACGTGCCGATAGCGTGACATGTGCATATGTTATAATATGTTCTGAAAGGTGTTACCATTTTGTTTGTTTGCTCCTCGCTTTCAACTTTCGTCTTTTGTATAGCTATAATATCGAGTTCATTTTCAACGCATAGTCGGCTGAGCTGGTACGGCCTCCGTCTTGAAGCGAGGCCGCGTACATTAATAGTAGCAACTCGTATTCCCCTCTTCAAATCCATTGTTAATAAGCGGGAAAGGTAGGCATAAAAGAAAACCGTATATAATCACACGTAGCACCTCTAGGTATACTTAAGTTACGTCTAGAAGTGCTGACGGACAGAGCAGCTGTTTCGCGACACATTGAAGTGCAGTCCACAAAATACCTTGCTTGAGCAGCGGCTGACCTCCCCGACCCTTTGGTAGCGTTGGGCTCTCGCAAGCTCGCATCTGAGTGCCTTTGCAGGCACAAGTCCCTACGGCTTCTTTGGCGTCGGCGCCGCCGGTCTTTTGTCCGGCGGGATATTCGGCGTCGGCCGTAATGACGGCCGGCGCGTTACCACCGACTTTGGCGGCGGTTCCTCGCTGTTCGGTTTGCCAGTTTGCCCGCCGTCGCTTGTTGATTCTTCGTGTGTTCGCTTCCCGACCGCCACAACAGCATTGGTAACGTCCATCGCTTCGTTGTCAGATGATGCCATAGTCGAGACGGCAGGCGTTTCTTTGGCCGCGATGTCTTGCTTATGAACGTCGACGGCCGAGCCCCTGCTCACAGGTCGCGTAGGCGTTCCTGGCACACCTAACGCTCCGGCAGTCGTTTGCCCCTGCGGTTTCGGTGGTTGTGTCGCTGTGACCTTCACCTCGTTGGCGCTCCCGGCAGAGGCTTCCTCGGCATCCACTTCGTCCATAAGAAGTTCAGCGCTTTCATCTGCAGCCGTCGGCCCCGTCACGTTTGCGTATGTCCTCACGCACTGCGACTCGTCATGGCCGTGACGACGACAACGG
The DNA here is from genome assembly GCF_023375885.2 of Dermacentor andersoni. NCBI lineage: Eukaryota > Metazoa > Arthropoda > Arachnida > Ixodida > Ixodidae > Dermacentor > Dermacentor andersoni. The sequence goes on along the minus strand of NC_092816.1, from coordinate 75,480,009 downwards.
GCACAGCGCGGGACGTGGCAGTCGCGCCGGATGTGCCCTGTGTTGCGGCAACGAAGGCAGAGCGGTGCTCTTCCAGGAATCACCACGAGAGCTTCCTCACCGGCTATCCGTAACAGATGAGGCACGTCGTCCGCCCCCAAGCCCTTCCTCGGCATCAGGGTGACCAGGCGCGTTGAAGAACCTTTATCTTGAAGGCCATGCACCCGCCACCGCTCTCTTGCCACATCCGTGACTCGGCCGTAAGGCGCCAGGGCTTCACGAATGTCCTCGTCCGGCACGTTGTGTAACATCCAGTGTAGCTTGAGGGGCATTGCTTGATTTCCAGGGTCGACGACGATGCATGGTCTATCCTTCACCTTCAAGTCCTTTGCCCGCAGCAGTTCTTTCACTCCGTCACTACTTTTGAAAGTCACGGCCCACACATGACTCATTCGATACGCCCCTAGGGCGACAACGTCAGACAGCAACTTCATGCTCGACAGCATGTCACGGAAGTTTTCCGCCCGCTATGGCCTTGCACGCATATCAGCATGCAAAAATAAAGTATTCGTAACAAGTCGCCCTGTTGGTAGTTGAGGCAGTAGCACCCGATAATCAGGATCCTCGTTGACAAAAAACCTAGAACCGCGGCCCTGCTGGGCCGCTGATGCCGCTCCGACGGAGCTCATGACAGCCACGTCCTTCCCCTTCGGTAGCCAAGACGCGTCACGAGTTCGATGCTTCAAAGCGCTACAAAAGCGCCTCTAGTGAATGCGGTGTTTCCTTAGAAACGAGCTGTTTCTAAGGCTCAGGCGTGCGTCGCTTGCTCAGGCGCACATTTCGTTGCCGCGCCGAACGCTGCGTTGCTCGACGCTCACCGCGTCCGATGCGGGGCGCGTAGTCGCTGCGCCGTAGCCCATTGTCTTACACCCCTTGGGGGGGCGACAGGAACGCTGTCGCGTTCCACTCTTGAAGGCGAAGCTTAAGCGTCCTCCAATTTTTGTTACAACCTGTGATGTAACCGTGTATGTGGAGTATTTTTACGTTGCACGCAATTTTTAAAGATCACCTCCGTCAGATAGCATCATTCTTGTCTTTAGGCTGGCTTATTTGAAGAAGCGGACATTAGTAGCACGACAAATCGAAACACATATTCAATAAATAACCGAAAGTTTACTCATTAACGTCATGATTCATTGTTTCGCGGCACATATGCAGTTTACACACTGTAGCCGGTGAGCTTCGAAGACGTATCCACTTGAAATATGAATTTCTCGGATGACACCAGTTACGAGATATTATATCCCAAAGTGGGGGACAAAATACATAAGCGTTTCACTTGGTTGTGTGCTTCAATGCATTAAAGAGAGTTTTGTTTAAAAAGTAAGTTGGACAACAGCGCATTTTTAACGGGGAGCTTTATGACGCCCATATCAAAATGGGTGTCGGCCTGTGAATTCATTCGAAGTGGGTACGCCTCGCATGCTCACCGGCTACCACTCGCAAATTGTAATATATGCCACAAAGTAATTAATCAAAAAGGTAATTAGTGAATCTTGGTTTAAGTGTTGCATGTGGGTTTAGATTTCTCTTTGAGTAACGTCTGCTCAAGGACAAAGATAAATCAGCTCAGGGACAAGAATTATTTTATGTGAGAGAGACGATCTTTACTAATTCCGCAAAACTTAAAAATTATCAGCCTGCATGTTGTATTATATGCTATGCTTCCTTTAAATACAAGTGAACCGAAAGAGACTGCTCTTTAGTGTTAACTCACATTACTTCCTGGGCAAATTCCGTGTGTTGTGGCGTGCAATGTGCGAACGGTTGAACTTTATGTGAACTATCAGTTAACGCTTTTGGGGCATGTATCTATATTTCTTGCTGATATTCTACATCATTTGCTTCTGTGTTCTGTATCTGTCTCTCTTGCTGATTTGTTTGGTTAAGCTGGCCCGTTCTTGCTATAAATGTGTTGTTTGCCTACAATAGGAGGGTGCAGCAAGCATCAACCTTGACGCCAACCTCTCCTACACACACATGATATAACATGTTGCGTTCATGCAGGAAAGGAGTTTTTGTCGCAGCAGGAAAGTATAAATGACTGAGTGGAGAACGGATTAGACGCAATGTTCTCGCCTGAAGCCATCGGGGTCAAATATGAAGGGAAGCTGCGTTGTTCACAAGTAATTTTGGGCAACCAAATACAGCTTAAATCTCCTGATGGATGCACACTAGTGTGAATTCTCTTATTTACGCTTACGTACCAGAACGTCCCGGGACAAATCCCAGTCAAAGAATGTACCGAAGTTACTGCCAGCTGCACACGTGGATCTACTGAATGGTTTGCACATGGTTTCGGCTACTTTATGGTCCCGAAATATCTAGAATATACGAGAGGTGTCCCGAAAAATCAGGTTGTTCCGGTTGTGCACGTCTTCTATATTCTTTGCAGTGATTGAATATCGATGCTTGTACTCCCTTTGCCATTCAACTGCAGGTGATACCGGGGTGCCGCGCACTCTTTGATGGCATGATGACGACTTCAGGAATATCATCGATATTTCCGTCAAGAATCGGTATACTCGTTCCAAATATTTTTCAGTGCTTCTGTGTGGCTTTTCTAATTTATTATTATTATTTTATTTGTAAATACTGCAATCCCAAGTTGGGATTTTAGCAAGATGGAGTACAGCGTGATGTACATGGATGGAGTAACTTTATTGAAAGGTCCTGCGAGCTACGGGGCGCAAGGTCCCATAGAGCGGGCTACTCCCACGTTGGGACCGGGAGTTGTAACCCCCTGGACGCATCGTGGGCTCGCTGGACATCCCAGAGCTGCTCCGCCAGGTCCGTGCTGCGTAATGCGTCTTGTAGCCTGGCGGACTCTTGATCCTTGTTTGCGTGGGTCCGACCACACGGCCAGAGCAAGTGATGTACGAATAGTGTGCTATGGCAATTTTCGCAATATGATGTTTTGTATAGGTCAGACATGTAGTGGTGTAGTCTGTTCTGCGTGGGGTACGTGTTTGTTTGAAGCATTCTGAACGTCAGGGCTTGAGGCCTGGTGAGCTTTTTGTGAGGTGTGCTGAATATTCTGCGGTCTAGATAAAAGTGCTTTATGATCTCGTTATATGTGGAGGGAGGGTCCCGATTCTCGCTGGGATGGTCACGACCAGAATAGGTGGCGTCGCGGAGGGTTAGGTCTTGCGCGCTACTGTGAGCCATCTCATTAAGATTGCGAGGGGCGTCCTCGATCTCTCCGAGGTGTGCCGGGAACCAGCAGATGGTGTGATGCTGCAGCGGTGCGGATCTATTTATTATTTGTAGTGCTTGGCTTGCAACTGCTCCTTTCTCAAAGGCTTTGACGGCCGAGCGTGAATCGCTGTAGACGTGGGTGATGGCCGGGTCTGTGAGCGCGAGTGCGATGGCAACCTGTTCTGCTATCTCGGACTTGTGGGTCTTGACTGTGAGAGCGTTTCTGACTTGACCTTGCTTATTGATCGTGGTGGCAACGAAGGCCTTCCTGGTCGGGTACTGTGCCGCGTCAACGAAACAGGCTAGGATCTTCTTATCACGTATTTCGCGCAGGATGAACGATCCGCGTGCCAGCCTTCTGGGTTGATGGTGCGCGGGGTTCATGTTCCGTGGCAGTGGGCGAACCGTGTAGGAGTTGCGTGTGTCCGTCGGAACGCTTTGATATAGATTCTCGATTACTGTGGTGCATTTGACAGGCAAAATGGAAAATAAATAAGGTGCAATAATATACGCAAACTTCAATACAAATCATCAAAAGAAACAATTCTTGTTTTTGGTAAATAATATATGGAATTGCTACAGTGTAAATCACATGTCCAGGCGCGAACAAAAAAGATCTAGAGAAGGCCGTAAAACTGTATCAATATGTAATTTATTCCATTCTGTAATTAGTCTGTTAAATCAGGCCATCTTCAGCTTGCATTATTGACAGAATTCGGCTTCGACGATGTTGATACACTCGGATCAGGTAGTGCGTGTTGATGTTAGCCAGTGCTTCCACAACAGCAGGCTTTAGCTTGTTTTTGTCATTCTTTGGCTACTTGTTAGTCTTTCTTTCAGTGACGTCCGCCATACATAGCGGCGTACAGATCTATATTTCAGAACTAGCACGCCATATCGAGGGTGACGGGGTCACTGAAGTTCGCAAACAGAGGTTCTTGGGGGGCGCAGGCACTGTAAGCGGGAAGAAATCCAAAACTTAGAACTGGCTCCTAATAAAATTGTGCTCGAGAGGCTTGATTTTTCATTCTGCCACCTGGAGCTGATCGTCAGTGGCCATAATCGGCGTTTCAGCGTTCTCACTCATCACGACCTCCACCTGCTGGAGAATCCCAGCCGTCTGATGACATCTGACCACTGGCTGCGCTTAAATGACATTGTCACAGATGCTAATCGGCCACGAAATCTTGGCTAACCAAGAAAAGAAACCATTCGGCGGCATTAAAGAAACCGGTGATCTCTAAGTTACTGCGTTAATCGTGCAAGGGGACTAGGGGAATTTACTGCTTCATCTCCAGGGTCGAACGCAGAGCTGATACCTTGAAATTAAATGTGCTAGATAACTGACAGAGGAGTGCGTGTAGACGATGTCAAGCGGCTACTCAAATAGAACGAGAATCTTAATGTTTATGACGATTCACAGCCGTGCCCTCAAATACTCCGCGCACCGGATATTTTAGCCTTGTCAGGTAGCGCTAGGGCTTTCCTCTGCCTATGGGCCCACGGAGTCAGAGTGACTTGTGTTGTAAACTGCCTTTCATTGCTTCAAAATTGCAAAAAAGAAACAACTGTACCAGTACTACATTTACTTTGTGCGTATATAGTGTCATGTGGCACATGCCACAGTGGTTGTTGGCGGCAATGCATCTGCTTGCAAAACAGCTCTTGAAGAAAAGATTTTCCTTATCGCAACTACATAGTTTCGTTTTCATTCCAGGAACTCGTTTATCACACGTCATAGATTTGCCTCGCAATTGATGCGACTATTGTATATTGGCACGCAATAGTTTGTGTTGTCTGTATGCTGCGCGGAGTTCCACTACGTCAGGGTTGTGACGTCATTGAAGAGTTATCAAGGGGGCTCGCAGGTAAGCCTCGCAATAATGCATACATTGAGCCCATGCATAAAGCAAAATCAGCATTTGTTTGCATCTCTTTAATAATTCTTAGCTCGTTGCCTCTGAGCGTGATAAGTGTTTCGCATGTGCGGACACACTTATGCGGCTTCGAGAACCATTTGTAAGTTTGCATTTATACCGGATTGTCGCTCTTGTTCTCCAGCCATGTTTCAGAACATATTAAATGATAAAAGTCACACGGTGAGCGAGCAGTCCCTTTAGAGGTCCTTAACAATTTATTTCGATGTTAGAGGATAAAGCATCTGACGTGTTTTTGTAACCAGAGCATAATAAAAGTTTTGACGACAATAAAACAAGCTGAACGAATTTTGGTATTATATGCACTGTCCAAAGACGAGCCTCAATTTCTCGGTGTCTCATACATAAATTTTAAGCATGTCCTTGTCCAGATTTTCCCAGCTCTATGACGTCATTACGTACATTACGTACATTCTAAACACGACTAGGGCGCACTCATGCAACTGAAAGAACGCAAATAAAGAAACAGTAACCGACGTCACGGCGCATCACGTAGTGCGCTTTCGAGCTGCGAGCGTAAGAAAGAAGCGATAGCTTTTCTAGACACACAAGTTGATATACATACTTGTTGCATCGCGCCATGATACAAAATGGCACTCGTAAGTGTTATACCATGACTGAGTATCAAGGATCACCAGCCGTTTCAGATGCTATACGAGGTTAGACGCAACGTCATGTCTTAAAGAGAAAAAGCATGTGAAGTTTCAAAGCGACGTCCATCAAGCTCGCTCACAAGTTATCGAATAGTCCTTGAAAATCATATAGACAATGCAAAGTAATAGGCTGTGGAAACTCCAAAGCGATAAACCAAGTAAACTGGCCATGCTGTCAGGGAAGCAAAATTATGTATATTTAACCGCGTGTGACTGACAGGCTTAAGATATTCTAAACGCTTTAGTGATAAAAGATTAAGCGGAAGCTTTTAATGTCTATCCAGTAGCAGAGCAATGTGCGGAAGATACCTAAAGATTGCAAGAGTTAAGTAAAGGATTTCGTCAGTGCCAGTTTTACAAGATACCGAGAACGAGAGTAAGCGTAAAAGTGAGAGGCCGTTTGCGCAACTTACAGTCTCCTGTTGCTCAACGAGAAGAGAGCGCGAAGAGCCAAAAGAACGTTTCTCTGAGTGACCCGAGACGAGTTGTGCTTGCAACCGCCATGGTCATCGTTGAGTGTTTTTACGCTAGTTGTCGTTTTGCGCATCTCTGATCTCGTCGTATGCGCATTTTTTCTTTCAGCTTGCCTCAACTGCTCGATGCAGTGCTTCGGAGACAAAGAATGCTAGAGGGCACCTCAATCCGCGCAATAATTTAATATGACGCAGTAACTACAAACGTTATCCTCCACCACCGGCCGTGGTTGCTCAGTAGCTATGGTGTTGGGCAGCTGAGCACGAGGTCGCGGGATCGAATCCCGGCCACGGCGGCCGCGTTACGATGGGGGCGAAATGCGAAAACACCCGTGTACTTAGATTTAGGTGCACGTTAACGATCCCCAGCTGGTCGAAATTCCCGGCGTCCTCCACTACGGCGTGCCTCATAATCAGAAAATGGTTTTGGCGCGTAAAACCCCAAATTTGTATTTTTTTCATCCTCCACCACGAAATCGTCGTTCACACTCCTACTCCACTCATGCGTGAGGTTTTTAAAGAAAAGTGCAATGAACTGAAGCAACCTGAGCTGTATTTTATGCTTTATAGCATGCTGCTTATACCATGATCGTGTTAATAAGAGTTCAAGGATAGTTTCAGTGCCGTTTGAGGTTCTGCGGAACGGCATTATGAAAGTTCAAGAGAAATAAGCAAGAATTTCAAAAGTACAGCGCGCGAACAGGCCACTTAGTATTATCCCATTAAAAAAGAAAGGCTAAACGAAACACATTTTTTTTTATATTAAGTCTGACGTTTCACTGCATTAGGTTGCCGTGAAACCTCATGAAGCATGATTTGAGGCTGCACCAGCAGCGTTTCTCTTTCTTTTTAATGCGCAGAAATTACCAAAGCAGTGAGTATGAAGCACTTCAATGCTGCTTAGGGGCACCCTTTGATGTCCACATCCTGTCGCGGCGTTGGGCAAGAGGCCCTCAAGGTGATTCGGCGTTTGAACCACAAGAATTGCGCAAACTTTGTTCGGGCCTATAAATCTGAGTTCTCCGACTTGAACTACATTTTTCTTCTAGCCCCAGATCAATATTAAAGTGCTGCCTCCATTACAGCTGCTAGCACTGCCCACAATTTCGTTCAGCAGTTTGCCTGAGGAAGCACGCACTGTCTAATAGTCCCAGCCTTCCCGACTGCTGCACGGAACTATTGAAGCAGGGCGTGTGAGCCACAGATCGGTACTCTCGAGCGCCCTTTGGCGTTCTCAGACCGGGGCTGTGAAACGTCCCAGCGGACTCACAGAGTTGCGTCGCTGCGCAGCTAACGCACCTCAAGCGAGGCTTGGCGTTTGGACCTCAGCGTGGCCAACTCTGCCCATTCCTTGGAAACTCATCGCCATTTTCTTGATTCGTCACCAGCCGCAACCCGTCTGTCTCTCTCCGAGTTGCGGCCGCTGCACGGCCGCGTCTACGTTCTCGGGAATAAACTTCCGAACTCTCGTGATTACCGCAGCGTGCGTTGGAAGCAGCTGTGGGGGGGGTGTGTTGGTGGGGGGGGGGGGGGGAGAGGGGGGCGGCGCTCCTTAACCTCCCACCGTGCAATGCGCCCAGGCGTTGCAAAACCACCGCGCGACGACCGGCGCACGCTTCGAATACCCTCAAGGTCCTTTCGGCGAAGGCACTGGGATTGTTGTGTGCGAAGCGGCGCTTCTCGACGCTGCTGCTGCTGCTGCTGCCGCTGACCTTGGCGAGGCCTTGAGATGGATATTTTCGTCACCGAGCGCTCTCGGCGCGCTTGCATCAGGCCTCACATCGCGCCTTGGCTGTTCATTTGCGTCTGCATTTAGTGTCCTCCTGCAGCCCTCCCACCCACCCTTCCATAACGTCACCCGCTGTTTGTTCTCTCGCGAACTCTCGTTCGCATCTCCCTGTCTGCTCCGCGCTCCGCTAGCGTTCCCTGTCGTTCAGTCTTTTTTATTCTTTTTTTTTTGCTTTAGATTCTTCTGGCTTCACGGACCAACGGCGCTCTTGTCCGCGGTTTCTGCGTTGAAGTTTTCTTTTTCAACTGATCGATGTCGTGGGCGGTGGTGATTGCAAAACACCGGTCTTTTTTTTTCTTATTTGTTTTTCTTCTTGTGCCATCTTTCCCCTAAATGTCAAGAACTTGCGGCGTGTACTCTCTCGGCAAGCCGTTCAAAGACCAGAATTTTTTTTTTTTTAATTTAGCAGCTTCCCCGATAACTTCTCTTGCGAAAGGCCGTTCAGTGTCTATATTGTCCTTCTCCTTTTGGACAAGGATAACGTAGACGCTACAGGGTACATCTAGTTTTTATATAACCTGGCGGTAGCACAAGAAGTGAAGAGAGCATTGTTGGCCCTTCTAAGAACCATGACCCCGTGTCCTTTAGCTACGTCTAGCGACGGCGAATGCGTATTCGCTGACACTAATTTTTCTTTTCCGCAAATGTTTCCTCTTGCCTCGGTACGAGTGGGCGTAGCTTGCGCTTCGATGGCTCAGTAGTGTCACGTGGTTCAGAAAACCGACAATAAGAAAGGAAATCTTCTTTCTGCGTTGTCAAGTGGATAGATAGAGGACTGCTAGAAGTTGTTGAATACACTCGCAACGCTAAGTTTTCTTGCTTTATTGTACGTCATTGTAAGATCTGGAACCTTCATCGGCGGCATTTCTGCAAAAGTAAAGAAAACTTGCGATGATGTAAACCATGGCGGATCCGGCAGTGTGGACAACGTGGACGTACGCTGACTTGTATGTCACATTGGGCGGACAACCACTGCAACAAGACAATCTGATGCAGTTCCCATGCTTCAGATGGCAATCTAATGATCGCACGCCCATGAGAGCACGGGCGTACGATGTCCCTGACTAGCTGCTTATGTGCTACTCAACGCAAAGAACCTGCGCCTCGAAGATCGTCTAGTATGTGCTGCCGAAAATAAAGCTCCTGTGGAGCCAATCCTTCAGCTTACGCTGGGATTGTACTGGGTGTGCCGCGAAGGCTCGAAACTTATTTTTTCAATTCACCAAGTGCTTTACTTTCCAAATTTTAGGTCGCTAGCAAACCATTTTCCATTTATTTACCTTGCAGCATTCTGATTGTTTTAACTCGGACAAAGTCCCCTAAAATGCATCAATTTTGATAGGTGACCGACATCAGCCTCATTTGCCTGCGCTTTATTGAGGGCTCAAGCTGGGTCTACACTCCCCACCGGTATAGGTCAATAGTACATGCTTGATGCATGTGACTTCGGGGACAGAACAAGTGTTTTACGCAACGGGATCAGTAGAACGCGAATTTATGCGGCAGGAAATGGAGCGCAGCAACACGGACCGTTATTGATCGGTAGGGTCACGTGTAACGAGGCATGAAGCATTTATACCTTTATTAAACATCTTGGTTGTGCATGAGAACGTCCTTTTGAGAAGTATATAACCGACGGCACTGTTTAAAGAAGTCTCGATAATCAAATTATAATGATAACGTTGTTATCACGCGATATCAGCGTTATTACACGGTGCATTTTCATTTAGCTTTCTGTGACTGCGACGATAGTACCCGACGGTATTAAACATTGTAACTGCTCGTCATAAGGGTGGACACATTGCAATTTACCCTGTCGCCTAATAACTATATCCGGCGTTTGGCGGAATGAATTAGGCCTGGTGATGCACGAACAAGCACAGCCAGCATACGAATGCGCCTTTCATCTAGACAATTCAAGGGACAAAAAGTTTTTTTTTGTGCCCAACTGCTCTCGGCAAGACTGAATTGGCAGCATCGTTCACTTTCTATATGGCTTTCTAGGTAACTTGAATTAGTAAAGGCAAGGCGCAGAAGACGAGGACTCAAGAAGAACACAAACGACAGGACCGGCGCCACTCACAACTAAGTTTATTTCCGTAACAAGCCTGCCTTATGTAGGTTAATCAAGCCGAATTACACACGAAACTTTAGAAGTAAAATACAGCAATCTATCGACCACTCAGGAATCATATCTGCCACAAAATATCAAATGATATCTATGCTCAATGAATTGCTTCCCGTGCTTCTCCACGTGTGGTTCTTGTTTGCTCATTTGATATTTTGTGCCAGATATGATTCCTGAGTGGTCGATAGATGGCCGAGTTCGTATCGAAGCATGGCTACTACAGAGCACAAACTCCTAGGACAAAGGCAAGTGCACAAGAAGAGACAAGAGACAGTGGGTTTCTTTAATCTGCATGGTTAATTTGTCTGTCTCCTCTTTCGTCTCACTTTCCTCTGTTTGGTCGGTATACTCGTGTCCATATCCGTGGGCAAAAATGTGGGCCGATCCTGGAGGTAGTGAAATATCGGGTCAACTCGCGGCGGAGCTGAAGCAGGCTTCAATCACTTAGCAAAGTGAAGTGAAAAGGGCATACATTCTTTGCAATCACGCCTGCAACGTACAGGCGCCGACAAAAGTGGTATACTCCACGCAGTCCACGCAGCGGGAGCCGGAGCAGCGGCACACTGCATTGCGACGCCATCTACAGGCGGCATCTGGGATCGAGACAGCCAATGGGTGCCCTTTATTATCGGCAGACATGATCCCAGATACTGCCTGTAGATGGCGCTGCGATGCAGTTTGCCGTTGCTCCGGCTCCCGCTGCGTGGACTGCGTGGAGTATACTACTTTTGTCGGCGCCTGTGCATAACAACGCTCGTTTCATTAAATAACAAGCACAGAACAAGCATCCGAACTACATAATTGGTGATAAAGCACTCCTGCTAACAATGCGAAGCACCTAGCGCTCACGCATACGTTTCCCGTTGACGATAACTCTTGCTCAAGCTGCCACTGCGACGGCAGCTTGCGACGTGTGCATCGACGTCAATAGCCTTTCGTATAATATATATAACTAGCCTAGCAACTGATTTCATTGCTGTTACAACACCGCTATGTGTATGAAAGGCATAGTTAGGACTCCCGAGGAGCAGAGTAAATACGATGAGCGGCAAAATGAAGAAAGAAACGACAGTACGACCATCGGCGGCGCGCTGTCAAAATTACCATTACTACCATTAATACCATTGCTCTAAAGTAATAAAGCATTGCGCACCGCCCTCAGCAGTTGTAGTAGTTGTCGTCAACAACTTTGCTGGACATCCACTTTCGCAGAGCCGGAACGGCGAGTCTATTTTTTTTTAATGATGCTCCTAGTCATAGACGGCAAACCCCTTTAGCATGGCGTGGAAAGAGTCCTGGAGCGTTGAGTACAGGCGGTACAGTCGGTTGTTTTCAAAACTTCGCGTGTTCCACACAAAGAGCGTGAGGTCTCGTGCCAACACACGAAGTATTCTATAACTGTATCTGACTTTCACAATGGAATTGAGCTTGCGCCGCTGCACATGTGTTCATAAGTGATAGACGCAGACTGAAACATTCACAAACGCGTGGTCCATGAGAAAAGCGCACTGGTCACAGGTCCGCACTCCTGGACTCAGACTTCCCATCCTTGATATCAAAGATGAGAGAAGAGACTGCGTGCTATATATCCAGGAAAATGAAGGCACAAAGCTTTTTGACCACGTCATATGTTTTTTTTTTTTTTTTTTTTTTAGGTGCTGCGGTTGCAATCGCTGCTTACATGGCAAGAAATACATGAATACTGCAAGAAAGTCTCTGTCCATGTACCAAAATGTTTTTTTTTTGTCAATGCTGACAGCAATGTAATTTGTGTCATTAGAATTTTCAATATTAGCACAACCCAAAGTCTTTTGAAGGTGCATACAAATATTATTAACTTGCAAGCAGTTTATTTTCAGTGGTAGCTTCAGCCGCCTTTTACTTGTGGTATGCAAAGTGGCCCCACCGAGAAAGTACCGTTACACATGTGACCTCACGTAACCATAAGTCCTTAGAAGTGCTTTTGTGTAGCATGTGTACTTTTGCCCATGGAAAAAAAAAAAAGAAGAGTCATTGTAAGTTCCAAAGCGCGTTTTAGCAGAAAAAAAAAAGGGGGGGGGGGGGAGAAAAGGTGCTTTATACTACAACTATTCATAATGCCGGACGCCAGTCAATCGTGTTGCCTGACATAATATTGGCGATGGTGGCCAGCCAATAGCAAATAATAGTTCGGAATTAAAATCTCTGAATTCAGCCCTTGAAAATTATGCTAATAACGATGCGTTTACACAAGCAGTTTAGTATAACACGGTATAGTTCATTGTAATAAGAGTCACCCTCGTGCGCAGGGTCATACATGATGTAGTTATATACACTGATTCACCAGATGTCATCATTTGCGTCATTTTTGTTCCCGTCTGCGCTTCCATTATTGCGCAAATGGCGCACGTACACAACGATTGAAATTCTCAATTTGTGAAAAGAAGCCTTGTAAACCATGACGGAAGTTTCGGGTAATTGTTCCGTAGAAAAAAGTAAACTCTCCGAAACCGCGTTTCTTTTTTGAAGTTATTCCTTTTATTTATTTTTATTTAATTTCAAATCACCGAAGGAGTTTATCTCGGGGACTCTCGCACGCCGACTTCCGACATGGCTCAACACAGGGCAGCACATAAATATCGACTCGGCGTGTACGTACTGCAGTATAGGTACTGTAATAGTTTCCGGCCCTGTCTTTAGAGTATTACGCAGCGAAATAAAAGGCTCCCTTATTTTCCTTAATGCAAAAAATATGTGTCTTCAAGACCGCTCCCTCCCACTCCGGCATCATTCCTTTAATGAGTCAACTTCATTTACTTGAATCTTTATGCTGTTTTGAAGCGAACAGCTTTCATTGGGTTTTTTTAGCCCGCCTTTGAACTCAGACGGGTGCGTTCACCGCCGAACATGACATGTACGTGCAGTCGCGCTAGAGATTTGTGGTGTCTGAAGGTTTATATCCTGCCATAGGTGGTGATCCTATGTCATGTTTTCCCGCCGCTTAATATTGTCTTGCCGTCTGGTCCGTGCTGTCTAAATATACTCCATTTCCGCGAGTAACATGCAGTTCCGTACCACATATACTTGCAAACCCTTTCGTGACGACTACTTTCGCTGTTCCTATGACACTCAGCAGCAGCAGCTTCTGCGGTGCCCTGTAGTTTGGCGCAGAAAGCAAACAGTCCTAATTTTCTTTTCTTTTTTTTTCAATTTCGGCGATGTGACAAGGTTATTCAATACAGCAATTAGTTCCAGCAACACAGTCGCGCGGAACAGATCGGCCCGCAAACGGGGCTGGTCTGGCAGCTGCTGATCGGAGGTTACATTGGAGGCTGCGACACGTGGTCGATTTGTGTCGCGGCAGCTATAGCATCCGGTTCCACGTCGGTGCCTTGCGTCGCGTGTACAGGTACATCGTCCATTACTGCCAGTGCGATGGCAGCTGTGCGTGCTCTACTCACATACATCCTCAATGCTGAGCGCTGAAAGGGGGCGGAAACAAAAGCATAGAGAAAAGAAAAAAGAAAAAAAAGAGAGCGTGCAGAAAGAAAGGGCCACATATCGGGCGAGCCGCTGCGCGCATTTAGGCGTAAAAACGAAAGCTCGCGTCGCGTCCTTGCTGGGCGAGGTGCGAATAGACACGAAAAGCAGCAGCAGCAGTCCCAGTTATGTTCCGCATCGATGTACCCACGCTCAATTGCATCGTGGTTGCTGCAACGGCCCTAAAGTTCGTCGGCTCACCTTTCCTTCTTTCCCGAGCGCCAAGGTCATCGGTGAGTCCCGTTACACATCGCTTTCCCATAGTCGGCGTCGATGTTTGAAAGCTTGCCTATTGATGATGCGTCACGACCCAGTACCGCTGCGATCCGTGCATTGAATCACGGAATTTCGTTAAACATGCCGCATAGTGTAAGTGTGTCACTAGCGCGTGAGCACGTGACCAACGCGCACATATTTCGGGGTCGCGAGCGCACGCGCCCTCTGCGCTGTTGAGCCTGGGTACAAAGCGCACACGCGGTACCTGCCCGAGGTGCTATTCCGGTAACTGGTCACGTGTGCTCAACAGTTCAAAAGGCAACGTCCAGGAGCTCTCAGTGAAAAGGTGTATCGCGGCATAACCTGCAGAAAAAATTATGAGTGATAGGTGGGTTCGCCTAAACTTCGCCTAAACTTCGCTTAAACTTCGGATTGAGAAGATATATGTAATCTTACATTAGCCTTCTGGAAGGTGATCTGTGATCTAAGATTTGTTCTGGGATAACAAATAGTCTCGGTTTACCTTTTGTAGCTGCCTATAACACGTCAAAGAGGAAAAAATTGTTTAGAATATCAAGATTAATTCGGCCCCCCACGTTGAGAATTTGTTCCCAAACATTATCTAGATTTCGCCATATAAATAATTGAAACACTGGTGATTGAGCTGAGCAGTAGAAATTGCACTATGCAATTAATCCATTGTGGATATATCTCACACAACAGCTCTAAAGAAGTATGATGGTGCTAGCGTACAGATATAACGAAAGGAACAATATGCCACGATGTAGCTTCCGAACATGTCATGCCAAAGCGAATACAAATCCGTATGCTGGCTGTTCTTCTGCGATGGTTGAACGATTTGCGTCACATCTTTCCTTCCAGTAACCTTCGAACTCACATACTCAAGATAGCTTTGTGAAGTAAACGCAGTAAGCAAGAAAACAAATATGCATACGGACCGAAACAGACATAACTCTACTGAATGCGCCAGAAACCTTCCATCAGCAAATGAACAGACACGTTGACATTACATGGAAGGCATTCATTTTAAACATATCTCTGCCACAATAACCTTACTGCCATGTGCACTTTCACAATATGCTGTCAGCCACTGCCAGTGCTAGCTAAACTTCGCTGAGCACGCATGCATGCGGCCTTACATAAAGGGAAAGAGAACCGCTCAGAACACGAATCGAGGCAACCCCGATGATGGAATGATTCCCTATTGTAGTGTCTAAAACTAGCCATTTTCTTCTCATTAAACGTGGATTTATACTTTAGATCCATACCTAAATGTCGCAAAAAATGACCTTTGGCGCCCCCCGTGACAAAAACGTGAAGCTGCATAAGAGGTCCACCACGTGACCTTCTACTAGTGTGCAAGGTTACTGGTCTTTTTATTAGCATTGAGATGCGGTATAATTTCTGTTATTGTAAGATTTTCCTGACTAACAATATGCAGATAAGTCTTCGTTTGTAGTGAGCAGAAAAGTGGCGCGGCCTTCGCCATCGTTTTCTATGAGTTGGCTTGGCTCGTCTATCGACGGAACAGCGATGGTGGGGCTAGCCAGCCATGACGTAGGCGCGTGCTTGGGGAAAAACGCGGTGCAAATATAAGAAATCTCTGTACAACAAAGCGAACTTGTTGCACCAGCTTCTCTTATTTTCAGGAGTGATGGAAATGGTTTAAATGTAGGTGTTTAACGACAGTTACACGCACCACTGTGAAAGCATGACAATAGGTGGCTTTTACAATTTGCGAGGCGGGCTATGGACATCGCTCCCACTTCTCAGCGTTGCTGGAGGAGGGACTCTTACTTTTTTAGAGGCTGCTAAGATCGAAAAATTGTGCTTACTAAATATTCGCGAGCTTTTGGAAGTAACCGCTGCAGATGTAAACACTACCGAGGGGGATCTTTGCGTTGTGCTATAAAAAAACTAGCTCCTTAATATCGGTTGCCTTTAATTATATCAGTGCCTTTAATATCAGTGCCTTTATTAAAAATTTAATAATAATTTAAAAATATCAGTGCCTTTAATTAGCTCGCACCTGGAAAGCTCGCAGGTTGCGGAGATGGTCGCGGTAATGTCGCAGCAATATAGTGATGAGTTTAAAACACTTCAGAGCGTTTTAGTGTAGCGCCGTGCACCATCTGGGAACAAGAACCATACCGACAAGGTTTGTCCGCACACGCGCACCGAATTCAAACGCATGCATGCGGCCTTCTAAAACGTCGTATTGCAGAAGCAGCTCTCACAACACAGTGCGCCAGTACACCCCATGTTGCTAACAGTAAGAGAATGCCATTGGCATGAAAGCTTCAGGTGCCCCCGGTAAATGTAGTCTTAGAGCAGCGCTGCATGATACTGTCACCGGAACCATTCCGTCCGCCTGCCAGCCTCCATCCTTGATAGCCATTCCACACCATTCATACAGCTGGCAAGGACCGTGCGAATACACGAAGGCGGATCAGAAAGTCTTTGCCCCTATGTTCTTCTTTTTTTTTTTTTAGCCAACCTACGCCTGTAAACGCGAAGTCAACATGTCCACTCCCAGCGGTGGACCTTTCTTGGACAGACCCGGCCTTATCTGCCGGTAGCTCCGCAGCACGGCGCTGCTGTCAGTTGCTGAATATGACGGTTGTGCTTCACACGTCCCCGGCGTACGAGCAACGAAGTGCAATTCCTTTTCTATGGAGCAAGGGACGAACGCCCATCGAAATCCACAGGGGAATGTAGCCCACGTATTGGGCCTGGCGTCTCGCTTTGAGAGGTGTGAGATCGTGCTGTTGCTGGTTCGCAAAAGGCCGTGAAGACTTGCATGACAATGGGCGTCTGGGGAGGCCGCGTGCGTCGCGAATTCTACCACAAAGGCATCTCAAGTTTAGTGCTGCGATGGCGCAGACATCCGAACCGCTGCGGGGACTATTTGGAAACATAGTGTAAGGTACGTAGAATAGTACGTATGTTTCTAGTTGCCTCTGTGCACCATATTTTGGATAACAAAAAATAGGGCAAGGACTTTCTGATTCGCCCTCGTACTAGACAGAAAGAAATCTGAAAGATTGTCGGTACGGTAATGGTACACGGTATACACGGTAGCGCTTTGCTAAAACTGTCGTGTGCAGAAAAAAAACATGAATTATTCCACAGAGTACGTAAGGTCTTTTATATGAAAACACATTTTTCATTGCTGCCGTATAAGGCTGCAGTTTAGTTGACAGCTGGATGACAATAAACATGAGGCGCAGCAAAACTGGCACAATGCCAGAGTGGAAGCCACAGAACATTACTAACAACTGAAGCTTCCACGCACACAGGCACAGAACATGCGGGAGATACGTTCTGTATAACTAGAACACAATTTGTGCGAAGTATAGAAGTATATTGTGGGCGGATGTGATCGGTGGCCCGTCCACAAAGCTCCTTTCATACCCCAAGCGCTAAATCACGGTCTCAAATCGTTCAGGCGCTGACCAAATTGATTTCCATGTATTTTGATACTTCCTCTTTTTCGTCATAAAATAAGACTGCTATACTAGGAAGCAAACTAAATACTTCATTTACCCTCCACGGTGGCTCAATGGCGGTCCCAGTCTGCTGCGGATCAGTAGTTTCAGCGGCGCATACAAACCGAGATCATGCGGCTATTTCGTCACATGAAATTATGACAATGGGAGAGTGGCGTGAACTTCGGCGCGTATGCCTTATCAGTTATATACTGCAAGAGGATAAGATAACAAAGGTATTGAAGGAGCAACACCGGCGGCAAACGTGGTTCCTGTTTATATATGGGACTGGTTACGGCTCTTGTCCTTTTAGTGGCGCGGTAAGATCCCACCGGTTTTCAATACCGAAGGACACCCAGAACATCTGCGAACTTTCTCTTTCATCAGCCAAGATTTCGGCTGTCCGGCAAGTTGCGACAAGGTGATGTTGACAAGGCTGCAGTTTTCCAGTTGTGTGGGACAACGCTAACTCGAGGCGTAAGAAAAGAAGGTGTGGATATCCAAGGTCCCCGCTGGAGCGCCAGTGAGGGGACTTGGCAGCGTGACTGCGGTGGGTCAAATTCTCTAAGAAGGCGCCTAAAAACTGAGAGAGAGTGACGAGACCAACAGAAGGTGCGGATAAGCTGCGCTGTTCTCGCACGAAAGAACTTTTCATTTCTATTTTGGGGAGTTTTCGTCATGAAGAAGAAAAGGAGGAGGAGGATGAGGAGGAGGAGGAGGAGGAGGAGGAGGAGGAGGAGGAAGGAAGGAAACGTAAGGAGGTCAACCCGACGCGCGTCCGGTTTGCTACCCCACGCAGGGAGAAAGGGTTCAGAAATGAAAAGAAGGAAAAGAGAGGGATAAAGGAAGATAATATCAATGCGAACACGTTCGATTGTCCATCAGATCACGCCTACACTCGATCATTGAGGTCAGTCGATTTCATGAACCCTAGCAACGCCCAGGTCACTTTGTAACCATAGACGCATGGCGCGATGGTTCAAGTATCTTGGTCTCTGAAAGTGGTCTATTATAAATGCGATATAAAGATATTACCTATCTCTGAAAAGTTAAGCGTGCTACTTTGAGCTAAGGAGGTCATATTTTCGGTTGTTAAAACTCTGCTGTTCCGTGGGATCGTTACAAAATTTATTTGCCGAAGCTTCCGAACGACATTGGTCAATGTCAGGCGGCGGTCCTAACCCAACCTTGCGAAAATGACAGTTCAATATTTCTGAAAAACGGTAACGGACATTAAAACAGATAACATTGAAAGTTAGTTTTGCTACGTTAAGTTCTAGCCTATGTACATCAAAACCATCACCCTTGTCTCAGCTGTAAGATCATATATATTTTCGCTTCACCCCATTTTCCGCCATCCTTCTCTAAATAAGGCCTGTCTATCCCCAGCAACTTTTTCTACGCATAGCGCCATGCACGCGAATACGTACACACTGGCGGAATTCTCTACATTTCCTTAAAAAGCTTTCTCTCTCCCTCTCTCTGGGTATAGACGCACAAGGAACACAGTCCTTTGACAAACATCTCTTCAAGGTCAAGAGCGCCGAAAGTGTGGCAGCTGCTCGACAGCAAATTGACCGACGTGCCAACTGCAAAATTTATATCGACATAGAAGGCCCATTTCGTTCGGCCACACACGGCGAGCTCTTTCTTGCTGCGAGTGACCTTATCGATCAGTCCTGTATTGTGGCCTTACGAAACTATTGTTGTGTCTCCGAAGTGTCCTCGAGCAGCTACAGAATTGCACATTGGTGAAACATTAGCTTATTTCGAGGACAGATGTGAACGCGAACTTATATAAATGAAATAAAAAAATAATGTAGAATACACGCCCTGCTCGATTATTTCGAGGACGAAATGCCAAGTAAGAAACAGAGTATCTGCGTCGCGTGACTGCGTAGTGCTTGTCTTCTCCGTGACAATTTTACCCAGCCTTCACCGCCAACTTGAGTAAGAGCTTGCCGCAGGTAACCTTGCTGTCGACAAAGGATACGGGAATTTGCGGGCGATTTTTCGCTCTCGTGAATGCTGTCGCAAAGAGGTACTCAACTTCACCCTTGTCTTCTGCTTATTTACCAGATCCTACCCACATCTACTCTTCCATCTTAGTCGTCCATAAACACGTGACTTTTAATTTTGTCATACAATAAATTAGGAACCAGTATAACAATCCTGAAATGTCATTCTCCATATTTTTCTGAGCTTGCCTTGTATTCCCTCCTATTTTTACAATGTTTATTTCTCTCTATACGTCCGGCAGACGGGTTTCCATCGAATTTTCAAGGTTGTGCAGTCACCTAATGTGCAGCATTTGACTAGAGAAACGCGGCCATGTAAAATCAGAAATGTTTCTGGGTCCTGTCTACGCCGTGTTTCGACCATGCAGCTCTTCTACCGGGTGAAATTCCTGAAGTGTGATAAGCCTACTTGATCTCCATAGTTTCGAATAGTACTGACGGAACAGGGAGCCATCTGGATGTCGAGGAGTCGGCTGTGATCATCGTGAAAGTGGCTTCGTTTCTTTCGAGGGTACACACGAAAATATACAGCTAGCTACAGTCGACGGCCTATGCCTTCCACAAAGCGCATAAAAGAAATATGTCTGTGAGAGCTTGTCTTAAAATTCGAGACAAGTCACCTCAAGTTTTTTTCGCGATAACCCGAAATGGGAAAGTAGTCCATTCGAGTTCCGCCTCAAGTGGCGACTTAACGAAAATACAACTCCGCACGCGCGCTCCTCGTCAGGGAATGAGTACAGAAGAGTCAATGTGCACAAAATAGACTACAATGTAAATTTATATACAAAGCGCTGTAGCGCAACATGTTGCGCAAGCGTCGACGTGCGCAGTTAGCAATCTCTCAGATGCACGTAGCATCGCCGTGTTTTATTGTCGTTTTTTTAGAGGTCTGCAATTATTAAAAACTTTTGAATAACGAATAGAATACTCCCCTATTCGACTCGTTGCTCGAATCGATTAACCGCTATTCTGAAACCCGAATACTGTTCGAATATTTTTCGAACATTTCACTTCGTCAACTGTGCACGATGAAACATGAAACTTAAGCAAAAATGCAATAAATGTTATCCCTTGGCCAGGGGACGTAATGCACCAGCGCACGCTGTCAATCAGGTAGCAGGCATTTTCCGTGAAAACTACAGTCAATAACAAAAGATTTTTGTTTATACATTACATTCGGCAGTGAATACTGTTTGGATACTATATGCAGAGTGTTTCAGCGAACAGTTTCAAAAATATTTAAAGGTTGCCTGTGGCAGATACCACGATTCTAGTTCATGAGCTGCTCGAAGAAGTTCTACTCGAAGAGGCGGACATTACTTGCACCAAAATTTGAAGTGCATAATTCTCTAATTAATTCTCTAATTAAAATTTAAGTAGTCCCCTTATGGCCCATATTTCAGTTTGCAAATTGTAGCCCGCGAGGCGGATCCACTTGGAACGAATTCTCAGGGCGACACCAGTTTCGGGATATTAATTCCCGAACTTTTCAGAGAAATGCAGAGAAATTTTTAACAAAACATCGTTTTATGCATTAAAGCACACAAGTAACTGGAACTCCAAGGCATTTCTCCACAAAGTTTAGGAATTAATATCTCGAAACTGGTATGGTATGGTATGGTATGGTATGAAGAACTTTATTTAGGTCCTGAGGGATCAGTCTGGGACTGATGCGGGCCGCTCCCACGTCGGTGCAGAAAGGCCGAGCCCCTCTGCCGTCACACGGGCCCTCTGGACAGCCCTGAGTTGGTCCGTCAGCACTTCACTGTGCAGCATCCGCTGTCACCACTGTTCACCTCGAGAACCATCACCGGCCAACGCCAAGCAGCGCCAAAGCATGTCTTCTAAATCGAGCAAACCCCCACACTTACTACAATAGACTGAAACCCCGCAGTCCGGACTAATTTTATTCATGATGACCGGGTTAGGGTGTCGTCCTGAGAATTCATTCCTAGTGGATCCGCCTTGCGAACTCCACGGCTATAATTTGTAAATTGCAATATGGGCCATAAGCTAATTATTTTGTTTTGGAAGTTAGGAGTCTATTTCAATATCAATTCAAGCATACATTTCTTATCCAGTTATTCAGCGGAAAGGAGTGGCGAAAAGGCAATTGAATGCCTGACAACCAGCCAATCCCCGACCAGGCCACGATATTGCACAATACTCAGCTTGTATCTCTACGACAACATAGATGCAGTTAAAAGTAAAACAACAAAAATATTCCGGTACACTACGCCTGGTGCTCTAATATAAAAAAAGAAAAGAAAGAAGACTAAGCCGTGGCTTTAACAAGTGAACTAGAACATACTGATATGTGGGGCTTATCACGGCTGAATTTTAGGGCATATTTCCCAAAAGAAGTATGAAAGCTAAGCAGGTCTTGCGCAGAAGAGAAAAAAAAAAAACATGTCATGTTTGAAGCGTGAGTAGACAAGCGTGTATCTTCTTTTTTGAAAACTGCTGTTGACCGGCTTTCATTAATTAGTTAATTAATGAGATTTTATTAATTTGTCGTTTTTGCATTTCAATTTTTTGTGCAAGTAGTGTCCGCCACTCCGAGTAAACCACCTCATGAATTAAGATTGAGCTACCTGCCACAGACAAC
Organism: Dermacentor andersoni; assembly: GCF_023375885.2. NCBI lineage: Eukaryota > Metazoa > Arthropoda > Arachnida > Ixodida > Ixodidae > Dermacentor > Dermacentor andersoni. The sequence goes on along the minus strand of NC_092816.1, from coordinate 75,457,922 downwards.
CTTTAAAAATTTTTGGAAGTGCTCGCTGAAACACCCTGTATAGATGCAGCACATCTGTCCTGCCGACGTATTAAATTTGACTGCGTTTCATTGCAACATACTTGATCTGCCGTTACCATTTGAAACAGAGAAAAAGTTCTTTTTGTTTTCGCCATTATGGCAGACCCTCATATATGGTTTGGACGCGAAGGTACACACAGGTGTTATTTGGGCCACAAGACTGCCTTTCTCAACCTAATGTGATAACGCATGACCGCGTATGCTCTGGCGAGAGCTGAGGTCGCGAACAAGCTGTTTGGTTATTATTAAGGCTCCTTCTTGTGCTTTTCAAATAGAGCATGCTTCTTAACGTGCAGTGTAATGACAGAAGCTTTCTAGTGTCGTGAATACCACGACGAGAAATTTGTTTGGAATTGCTGGTGAGAACGCAGCATGTTATTCGAAAAATATTCAACTTTCGATTCGATTCGAGCAAATGACGGTCAAAGTTTAAGTTTTTAATTTCGCGCTTTAATCCTAGGTCCCGTACATCAGTGCGACCTGTCGGATGACAAAGACTTTTTTTTCGCATTTCAGCCGTTGTGGTTCAGTAAAAGCTACTGAACCTTCTTAATTTGAGTTTTAGAATTTCTTGGAATGCAATGTCATTATTCTTTACCGATACCAATTGAACTATGCCAGAGGAGACGGCGCCAGAATTCATGCACGTCACCGCCAGCTGGTGGGGAAATATTAAGGTGGCGTCGCCACTAGTGTTTAGTCCTTGCGTGTTTTGTGGCTTGCCAAGTGTCTCTTCGCGCTAAGAGTGGTTACCTTGATATTTTGAAATAAGTTTTGGTCAAATAAGGTAGTAAAATGACTGCCCTCTCTGGCCATATTACTGCCGCGCATGCTACTCACTAAACTACTCACCGTCCAAGAAATGATAATCTTAGTAATTTTATTTCAGTGACGTCATTGCCGCCATGTCTCTACAAGGAGCACGAACAGGCTTCAGGTCGTCATTCTAAAGACTCGCACTGGAATGTATAGCACATATTTCTTTAGCAGCACCACACACAGGCTTCGCCTGGAGGATCATTGCAGTAACGCTTAGGCCGGGTGCTCCTTACGAATGGCGTTCAATGCATACTTACTGCTTTGCCGACGCTGCACAACTTTCCGTATCACTCGTCCACAGCGTCATTTAGTTATTATTTGCGTGGGTGCACTTAATTGTTCGTTTGAAAAGATATACCGCAGATAAAACGAGTTTAAATCTATATACAGAGAACCCTTGTGTGAGCGCATAAACAATCGAAACACGAGTTTGTGTTTATTGAATCACCGCACACTTTGAGGGGGAAGGCTTTATACAGCAACTGTAGAGAGAGGCTGACGTAATGCCGCCGCCGCTGCGGATGCGTGAAAGCGACCTTTCTGGTTCTTTTTTTGCTTTTCCCGCACGGCTGGCGCTACCTCTGCCACGGTGATGATGAAGAAATGCGGCTAGGGCCTTTGCATCGGGCGAGCAAATCGAATATGGATGGATGGATGTTATGAGCGTCCCCTTTGGAACGGGGCGGTTGGTTGAGCCACCAAGCTCTTGCTATTATACTGTCTAATGTCCTACCTAGGTTAAACAATAAAAAAAGAATAATATATGCGTGGAGGCGAGCGCCATCTGGTGGTTGTGCAAGGAACCCAGCGCTGCGCCTCCCCGCCGTGATTGGTTGGTCTTGGTCTGTTCGGTTAGGGAGCGGCTAGGCCGCAGCAACCACGGTCACGAAACCCGGCAAGGTTCGTAAAGAAAAGCTTCACCTTTAAAAAAAAGATCTTGCAAGGAACAACCAAAGTTCAGTGATCGCCCCATTTTTTTTCTCCCGCCAACACTCCATTTCGAAAACTAGCATCCGCCATAGCTTGCCCAGCAAACACGTTTAAAGAGACGCAGAGCTATACTGTATACCGACACTCTTTCTGTCCGTTTCTTCTTTCCTTTGATAACCTAGGCGCCCCAAACATCGACATTTTCATGCTGTGTGTATACTATTGATGTTAGTACTGTACTTGGGAAAAACCAAAATTTTTGCGAGGCCTGGACGCAACGACTCAAGTATAGTCGCAACCCACAGTAATATGTGGGCACTTAGCACGGCAGTATACTTAGTTTTCAGAAGCCGCGTGAGTGCTTCAAATAGTGCGGTGAATGAAATTTCGTGTGAAATCAGCGTTTTCGAAAAGAACCTTTAAGGCCAACCGCACACGTACACTCGCACCTACGACATCTGAAACTAAAATAAGTGCTGTTTTTCGCTCACATCACGCTCGCAGAAATTGTACAAGAAACGTAAAGTGTTGGAAGTTCACCCGGAAACAGCAGTGCAAGGGGCCAGCACGTAACATTGTACATTCTGCAGCGAGCCAAAAAAAGAAAAGAAATAACTAAGTTGCTTATTACCAGTACCACAATACTTTTTTGTGAGCCAAATTTCATCTTTCCATTAAGCAGGAGAGAAGCAAAACTTCCTGAACGGACCCACAATCTTCGGGAGGCACAATTCCGAGAACGCGTTGGCTGACTGCGAGCACGTAATATTTATTGATTCCGGGAACCTTCGGAACCACCACTGCCTTCTTGCCAAGGACTCTGATGTTAGTGGGGGGGCTCCCGTCTGTGCTTCCCACACAATCACCGACGATGAAGCGTCGGAAAAATGCTTGCCTCGTGGCGCAGATGTCAGAATGCACTAAATCGTTGAGGACGACAAGTGGCGGCTATTACGACTGGCTAAAGCAGGGTCAGACAAATAGATTTCTTTCTTTTTCTAGGGTGATAAGAGTGACTAATTTCATTTCGTTCCTGTTGTTTCCACGTTCTCAGGACTCCTCAAGAAATACCAAAAGACGTACGAAGTATACTGTGGGAATCTATTGAAAAGCCACAGCGATATTTTCACTACATAACCAGACACCTTTACGAATATATTATGTATCCTGCCTTTAACTTGTGGTATTCTCTTGATGACCTTCTGATGTTCTTTTTATTCATTTGCGTGAGCCTCGTGATATCTCTACTCCCGTACAACTACTTCAAAGCTGCACTTGCCCACCAAGTCGCTTGGGGCACAAGTGTTTCGCGATGTCGAAGATGATTTTCAACACCTCTTTTTTCGAATGAAGAACAGTATACATGCCGTAACAGCTACCTATCCGAAAGAGGCTCTCGATTTCAGAATATTCTGCCTAATTTGCTAATATGCTTCGGCAAATTCCGCTGTTGACCGATCACATACTTATGTGAACCGATCATATACTTATGTAGGTGCTCTTCTGTTAGTGTACCCAGGTTGTGGCAGCAAGTGGTAGTTAAAGTTGGGCCTCATCTAACAAGTGGTATTCGCACTCGGTAAAGTTCCTTGGCAGCTTTTCGCGGCATGCAGTAGAGGATCAGAGGGTATACGCCGTTGAGCGGGCACTAAGCGCGGCGGATTTCCGCCATCTACTTTGAACGTGCCATGGGACAAAGACATTCCACGAAAGCGCACTAGGGGCGTGAAGTTCAGAAATGGCCAACCTGAAGGCTTTGAACCATGGCTATATACATTTTATACATCTTTCTATACATATACATTTTATAAGTTGCTTTTGCGGTACCTGCATAAAACATGTTTACGTGCTTATTTATAATATAATTCTGACATTATGCTCCCTGGCAGCCCTCAACGAATACAGAGCTAACAGTAAATTTAAACAACAAAATCGTCTGTTGAATGGGAACAATGTACACCATTTCAAAACCGTACATTTTTCTTAATTTCATTCCTGATGATTGATGAGGAAAAATGGTTATGGAGAAGAGATGCGCTTGCTGAAGCAAAAGATATTATTGAACCACTTCGCCTTCCTTTCGGCAAAAATTCTTCGCAATATCATAACTGTTCTATCGATAAACGAGCTGACTGTATACACGTCAATATCTTTGGAATACCGCAATGCGCATGTCATCCCAACGTGAACAATTATGAAGCGGGCAAGATCACAGGGTTGACAAGTCACTTGCGCTGTATGCCCATGCGCAAGTGACTTGTCAGCTCGATGAGCATTTGCAACTGAACTGCACATAGATACGCGTGCTTAATTTTGCGTAACTAGCTCCATGTGATGAAATTTCGTCAGCGACCAGCCCTTGGCAGCCACTGCACAAACTTTTTCTTCCTTTGTTACATTGACAGCACGGCGATCATCTCTCCACGCTGCACCTCGAGCGACGTGCACTCGTTTCTTCGTCGCCTTAAAAGCCACCAAACCTGATGGGCACCTCTCGCTATCATGGGATTCTTTGCATTTTGTAGAGGCAAATAATCGCGCAGCCACTACCGAATGCACGCCTGCATACTCAGAGTTCGTCAGTTCACCGCCAGAGGTGCATTTGCACGCAAATATACGTTAACATTTATAGTCAACTAGTGCCATTATGCCTTTTTAGCGCAAATATTTATTTGCCTAGCTCACCATGGTTCCGCGTCCGTCGGTTTGTCGATCTGTCGTTCGGTCGAAATGTCACCGGATATACCTTTTCTTTAGATTACGCGGAAATTTAAAAATCTCCTGTGGCAGAGAGCGTAATTCTAGTCCTTGAGCTGAATTTATTGAAGGGGTGGTCATTGCATGAACTAAAAATTAAAACGCAAAATAAGTAAATCGGAAAGATTGCTCTTAATTAAGCTTCTAGCTAACTATGTATGTATGGTACAGCACACATTGCAATTTACCAAGTGTAGCCGGTGGTCTCGAAGTCGTATTGCAATTGAAGCGATTTCCTTTGTGGCATAAGTTTCGAGAAATTTATTCCCAAAGTTCGCGACAATGCACACTGGCGTTCCAGTTCTCTTAACAATTCAATGCACAAAACGGCGCTTTGTTTAAAAGGTTAGTTGAACAATAGTACATTTTTATATCGCCAGTTTCAAGGACCATGCCTCGAAGCCGATACTATCCTCAGAATTTCTTCCGAGCAACTATGCCTGCCAAACTCACCCACTACTATTTGCATATTTAAATACATGCCATAAAGTGATTAATTACAAACCCAATTGTGAAATGTTATTATTTATTTAATTACGCCTTTTTCTTTTTCGTGCGAGCAATGTCCGCCTCCTCGTGTAATCATGTTTAAGGATTAGAATTGTGCTGTCCGTCAGATGCAAGGTTTTTAAAGTATGTATAACCTAAATCAAATACTAGGTATTTCTGCATATAATATTATCTAAACGTTACCAGCCGGATGGCAACTCAGGAAATCGGCTTCTATTATCGCTGTATGTTCACCAACAATATAGTGCCCATGAGCCACCTGTTAATCGTACAGTAAATCTCTTCATGATATCTTTTAAGTATGATGTCGGCTCACAATTATGGCCCATAAAGCCCACAGACTTCCTAATCGAAGAGTGCTCATGGTCTTCAACGGCTTCTCTCAATATCCACTCGACCAACACATTCTTGGACCACTGAGTATGCGACACTACGTGCCCATTCTTGGCAAATCGCCGAGAATGTATATGCGCCACTGGGACACAATGGGTAGGGAAGCCCTAAATGTATGCATATTTGTAGCACTTCTCCCTGCACACAGCTCTTCTCAACATTCTTCATTCGACAAGCATCAAACACCACCTTCGTCTTCGTAACATCACAGCATCGACACCTAACGGTGCGCTTGCATGAACTGCTGTTTTGCATTACGGCACACTTGTTGAGAAATTGGTAGTTGGATGACGTTAAACTTGTGACAGTCTATGTGCAGTGCATAAGCATAAGTATTTCACGATCTTACACGTTGCATAGGATGACAACAAGTATGATCGTACGCATCGCACTTTATTGTGTAGCACTTCAAGAACCGTTTCTCGAATCCTTTGCTTCACATAGATTCCAAAAGGTGCATTGAATCTGCATATCTTTTTTTTTTTTTGTGACATCGCGCACCGCATGGTTTCTAAAAATAATTCCCACGTGCCGAAACACTACGACGCAAATTTCTCTTCACGTGCCACATTTTCGCGGTTCGTTAATGTCAGCCACCGGAAACGAGTTCTAAGGACTGCGAAGCAAGTCAAGAGCATAACACTATCGTTTCGCGGTCACAGCTGCGGTGGCTTCAATTAGATTTCAACATGATGCTTAAGCCTAAATGTGCAGCCGACAGAATGCACACTATGCGAGATACAATATAAAAGGGCGCAACATTCCATGTGCGTCTCAAGCCGGTGATTTTCCATGTGTCCGCGTGGAACTCAACGAAGTTAGATGAGCGCGCTTGTATTTTGAACACAAAATACATATTGTGCAAACAGCAGCGAGCGAGGTACTGACGTAGGCATATTCAAAAGCCGCGGTTTAATAAGAGGCTTAGTCTTCCCTATTGTAGTGGCGCAGCCTGATGGACACAACCTCGACAGAAACACGTTGCTGCCATCCAGGAAGAGCTCTAGCGTTCTTACGCGCAAACAGAAAGCTGCGATGTCCTTGCATTGTCTATCGCGTGACATATTATTACGACAAAGACAGATGGTGTCGGTCACACTCAATGCTGTAATTTTTCTACGAATTGCTTCTTTCATAAAGATTACATGTACAGTTGAAAAAAAAAACAGCTCATTCAATTTGCCCATTGACTTTTTAATTTGTAATTTTTGTAAGGGCTAATAACGCCTGTGTTCACAATTGTTGAAGACAATCTATAGCATTTATAAGCCTCTTGTATATCAGTATTTGCCGTATATCGCTATTTATAGCAGCTTACTTTTAGCACGGTAGCGTATCGCAGAAAATTTGGTGTCGGTGTCGGCGTCGGCGGAGTTGTCCGTGAGCGAAAGCTTCCGAACATATTTGGGTATATGTATACGCCACGCCTTGCAATATGACACGCGTTATATGCGGGTTATATTGCCACACCATTCTATCAATAAAGTTGCTCATACTTTGTCTTACATTCGTGACAAAGCTAATCCTCAGAATTTTGAGAATGATGGCCCACAAACAAAAGTGTTGAAGCAAAACCCCGACAGTGCATGCCTTTCCTGTTAAATCTTCTCAGACTTAAATAATAAAAGCGCGAAACAATAACAGGAACTGGAAAAGGATGACATATCTTGGCATGACGGTGCACTATCGCCGGGATCGGCACACGCAAGGAGTCGCGTTCTTGCCACAAAGCTTGCCTTCGCGCGAACCGTTCGCCGCCAACGTTTCCTGGTAAAGATTACGGTTACATAAGCTGCAGTTGTGGGGAAGCCTGAAAAGCAGTCGGGGATCTTTGAATACTATCGTGTTCCATTAGTAAAAGCGAAGCTAAAGAGTCCTCCAAATGTTTTATTCGGCCTATATCTGCTTAAGTTTATTTTTATAAAACTCTATTTTAATCAACCAAACCCCTTCAACAATTCGCACGAAATATGTCTATGTGCCCACGCGCTTTCTAAAGTATTATGAATCACCATCAAAACAAAGCAATAATGAAATAGTGATGAACATTTATCAAAATTTTCTTTCACTGCCTATTCGCATTTCGTCCATTCAGCCAAGAAATAATCCAAAACAATCGCATTCTGCGCGTACACTGCAGAAAGAGCGCCGTCGGTTCATGCGAAAGACACAGTAATAACTTGGTGATTAAACTTGTGTCAAATTTTTTTTATGTAAGTTTACATATGCGCGGCATCAGCAAACACATATTTTAGAACATCATGTCATTCCAGTTCTATGCAGCTGAAAATGTATCATTATATTTTCACAGTTATCCCACCAAACAAAGCAAATCACAAGAAAAAAGCTCTTCTTTATTAGCTTCGAAATATGAGACGTTTAGCGATTGAGAGGATCGGCAGTCCTTATAGATCTTATCTAAAAAAAAAACAAAATAAAAAATTATGAAGATGTAATAAAATTACAGAACACTTTGCTAGCTATCAAAGTAAGTAAATGATGAAAAAACTAAACACTATCAAAACAATTACAAAGGTCGCGTACAACATAAAGAAAAAGAAACCGCTATGAAATAGAAGAATAACACAAACTTGAGCAAGTCATAGGAACACAGGAACAATTAAAGATGAACATAAACTGCTGTTCAAAGAGTATGGATCGATTCACCGTGCACGAGAAAATAGCGTAGACTCTTAGGAGCTAATCCTTGTTTGTAAGGATCCGACTCAAGGTATAGTCATTTCTGCACAGAGAAACTACGCCTCTCTAGAGCGTTCAGACAATGGCGCAAGCTCGTCTATTGCTTATCGCCAAAAAGTATCTTCCTCTCCAGCCCGAAATTTCTTCTCAATCATTCACTGCCCATGTACAGCGCCAAATATTTCATTCCCCTACCATGAAAGGAAAGAAACAATCATTTAAAGACATGCTGCAGTGGCACTTCGAGGAACAATGCACATAAGAACGAGCACAAGAGAGCCTTGGACGAGGGGCTTTATGTCTGCATAAGGCAGACGTGTGTGTGCGATAATGTTCAATCCCACAGCTGCTAAGTTCAATGGAAAAGAAGAAAAGAAAATGCGTAGCCTTACTTACTTCTTTAAAAAGCTCTTTTCACTAACTAAAGCAACAATGGCATTCTACAATTGCTCCAACTTTACAGCTTTTATCCTTCAGCTGTGTTAACAAAGACATTCGTTAGCTACTAAGCTTTAAAGCACGTGAGAAGGCCAGAATAAAACATTTACTTATGCGCGTTTTTTTACGTAGAGTTTTGTATACTACTCGGCTTCTATATTTCCTCCTTATGGAAAAAGAATGCAAGCGACATAAAGTCATTCAACTGGGAATTATAGCCGTCGTGTACAATCCTGGCTGCTGTTTCCGCCATTCGAATGCTAGCTGTAAATACTGAAATAGAAGAGAAAGTGCATCGACAGGCAGCAATGTGTAGATGCGCACAATTTGCTCGTTTCGGACTTGATGTGCAAAAGCTCCAAGCTTTGAAGGTCGACTCTGACGGCAGTGTACACTGACTGCACTCGAATACCAGCCTGCTTTGCTGGCAGCCCGAGTTGCGTCCTGTGTGTAACCTGGCATCGGCCCGCAGGTAAACCAAGAAAATATAATCAGTACTAAGAAAGCCGAAAAATCGAATGTAACGATATTGCCGCACGTACATTGTTTTGCTGTTTTGACGGTGGCCTTTTCTTTAGGATTATCATTTATGTCAATTTATCGGTTGGGCGCAAACCGACTTCATACTGTTGCCAAAATTCTTTAATGTTGTCGTGGGTACTTTAGTGAAATAGTGTTCTCTTGTCGAATAGCCTCGTGCGATGCAAATGCTGCTGTGCGTTTTATAATATCAGCGAGTTCGAGTGATTATTCTGGAGTGTAACGTGATTCATCTAAATATATATAGCGGAAGCACTTGGCCCTCTGACCATATTTGGACGATCGGCGAATGTGCTTGCCGCTATGGTTGTGCCCTGAGTGTCGCGCTTAAATTTCTGTGCACAAGTTGAGCGTACAAAAAGTCCGATTCTCGTCTCATCGTTTGACAGTGCTTGGTTCATCAACGCCATAAACGGGACAAATCAAAGTTTAGAAAGAAGTCTGGGAAATCCTTCCTGAAGGGTTGTAACATGCAAATCACTGGCGCCGATCCAATGGCATGCGAATTCTGTTTACGGAAGTTCTTATGTTCCTTAGCGTCCTTGTACTCTGTTATTTTCTGCGCATGCCTCTATACTAAAATGTTAAACTTGGCAACCTGCGTGCTGTTTGGCTGCCTTCAATGTTCTTGAGTGTTTTAGGTAGTTTCGTTATCTTTTCTTTCTTTCTTTTTGGAAGCCTTGCGAAGAGGAGCAGCCAGCACCACTACAGGTGCAAACCTCTCCTTTTAATTCGTATCAATACGAAAAGAAATGGACGGCCACAAAAGATCATTTCTTTCATCTCTTTCTAACCTTTCATATGATCTTATTATGTATCTTATTTTTTTATCGCGAATTCCCTGTCGTCGACGCCGCGATCAAGCAAAAAAAGAGTTGTGGTTATATAGGAACATGGGACACCTGTTTCTTGAAATCAAGGCCGCGTGAACTTTGACTCTCTCTCTCTTTCTCTGTAATATTTTTGTGGGCATTAATATTTATTTATTTATTTATTTATTTATTTATTTATTTATTTAGATGGAAACATGCTGCCACGATATTCGGCATTCTCATAGTATATATATACCTATAGAAATCCTTTGTTCAGATAATGCTCCTGCGTGGAGTTAATACCCAGAGGATAATTCACGGCAAGTACCTCCTTGCTTAAAGAGTACAGGATCTACCATTCTTCGCGAGAGTAATACTTCAAGTACAGCGTTGGCCAACTGAAACTTCTTCAATAATGGCGTTGTTGCGCTGCTGCAGGCTGTCATAGAAGCCTTCCGATGCGGCAAAGTTTTGTGCAGATCACAATTCGGATACCCAGTGCTTTTAGTTTAAGTTTTTTGCAGCTTCTATGCCACTTAAATGTGCCTATAACTCCCAAAATAGGGAGCGCCTACTATAATTGCAACTTTGTAGACGCGCATTCGATGACCTGCGCAACAAGCGCCGCAAAAGAGATACTCCTTGCCACACAGGCAGAGACGGATTCTGTACAGTGACAAACAAGATCGTCAGTTGTCCGCTTAACATAAAGATCCGTCCACGGGCGATCTCGTGAGCCACGATGTACGGAAGGGAGAAACCCGATCCGGGTATGCTGGGGAGGTGCGCTGTGGTGCGGCTGCAAGTTTCTGCTAACTGCCACATGCAAGACACCTTTTACTTTACTGAAACGTCTGGGCTGCGAAGCACTCAACATAACATTTCTCAATGCGATCCCGTCACCATGGCCGTTGTCGCACATGTATCATCCTCGGGGCGAGTCGTAACAGAATAAGATCTTGGCGTGGAGTCATGGTGAGCAGTCAGCGCTGCGGTTCCGTGTTTAGTAGAGACCGTGGATGGTTCGTACAAGCGGCGGATTTCGCAGAAAACGCGCTCAAGCAAGAACACACAGCGGACGACGGGTTTGTGCGACCAACTGTGACTATCAATGCAATTTCTGTCAAACCACACGCGTCAGCGAACTTGCCGCAATTTCCTTCTTTCCTTCCCTCCTCTCTCTCCCTGTGATCTTTGTATTCCCCTTTCCCATTCCCCCGGTGTAGGGTAGCCAACCGGACGTTATTCTGGTTAACCTCCCTGCCTTCTACTTTTCTCTTTCCTCCTTCTCACAATGGCCTTTACGTTGTCAGTCATTGGCAGGTGACAAAGCTCTGGGAAATTGTGATACCACGCGGGTACTTGTCTGCAAAGTGACTGACACGACGTTATCGAAAGACCTGTCAATCTAGGATCGGATTCATTGCGTCATACAGAGACATGGAGAATAGGGAGGAGAGCGACGCTGCGTTTAGCGCGAATCAAGGAAATGATTACGCGCACCGACACATCTCCCCTTGATAGACGAGAATCAACGTGACAGTTTTGCGCACAGTGACACGTGTCTCCCCGTTGTCAAGCTCACATGTACAGGAAGCCACTGGAAGGCAGTGACAGAGAGAGAGAGAAAAGGCAGGGAGGTTAACCAGAAACAAGTATCCGGTCTGCTACCCTGCATGTGGGTTCGGGAAAAGGGGGTGAAAGCAAAGGGAGTAGAAGTGAAAGAAAAAAAATTGCAAGTGCTACATGGTACACTGACTCTGTTGGATCACAAAAATGCATAGCAATGTTATTTATTTATTTATTTATTTATTTTTATTTATTTATTTATTTATTTATTTATTTATTTATTTATTTATTTATTTATTTATTTATTTATTTATTTATTTATTTATTTATTTATTATACCTCCAAGGCCGAAGCATTGCAGGGGGGAGTGGTAAAGGGAAAACATTTCTGTCAAAAGATACACCAGTACATGAATTTACATAATATACCAGTACAATACACTTACAAAACTCTAATCATCAAATCCCCCGCCGTGGTTGCATTGCGGCTATGGTGTTGAGCTGCTAAGCACGAGGTTGCGGGATCGAATTCCTGCCATGGCGGCCGCATTTCGATGCGGGCGAAATGCGAAAACACCCGTGTACTTAGATTTAGGTACACGATAAAGAACCCTAGGAGTTTCAAATTAGTCCGGAGTCCCCCCCACTGCAGCGTACCTCATAATCAGATCGTGTTGTTGACATGTAAAACTCCATTACTTATTCATCATATCAAACTATAAAACAATGTAAGCTCACACGAAGATGATACAGGTAAGCACAAGCAAACAAGAAGAAACAGCAAAAAACGTGAGGTAAAAAACTAACTACTTACCGTTAGTTGGTTACCAAACGGTGGTGGTCTGTTATGTCTGCAGTGAACAGAGGAAGATGGATCCACTCCTCAGAAGTCCTGGGGAAAAATGATTACTGGAAAGTAAAGGTCCTACAAAAAGCAACGGCCACTTTAGGCCGATGATCAATGCGTGAGGATACATACTGGGGAGGAAAGATGAAATCATCGTGTATTGAACGATGGTGAAATATGCAGTGAAAAAGACTCAAGCGATAAATCTTTGGGCGAGATGCTAGTCATGGTAGTTCAAGGCTCTATTTCATACTGGTCACACTTGCAGTTCAAGCGTAATTAGACATAATAAAACGTGCCGAGTTATTTTGAATAATTTCGAGTGAGTCGATTAGATTTTCATGTGAAGGGTACCAAACAAAGGCGTCGTGTTCCACCTTCGAACGAATTAGTGTTTTATGAAGTAAAAGCTTAGGAGCCTGAGCAGCGCGTGAGAAATTCTGGCCAAGATATGCAAGTGCTTTGCTGGTGCTGGCAATTATGCATTCAATTCAGGTTAGGTTGAGGATACAGCGACGCGAAGATATGTATATGACGATACTAATTCCAAAGGGAAGTTGTCAGGGTGATATAAAGCCGTTGTATTTGTGATGGATTTACGCATAACTTTGCATTTTTAGTGTTTAATTCCCTGCACCAAGCCTTATACCAAGCGGACATAACATCGAGATCAGATTAGACTAGTAGTATCGTTAGGACTAGTTATTTCTCGAAATATTACACATCCATGTTCGAACAGGCTGAAACGGGAAGAAACGCAGCAAGGTAAGTCGTTAATGTAGATTAGAAAGAAGAGAGGGCCAAGTACCGATCCCTGTGCTACGCACGAGGAAACAGGACTCCAAGAAGAGTCGCTGTTATTAACATAAAAGAACTGGCATTGATCTAGTAAAAAAAAAATTCAAGCCATGCAAGCAGTTTGGAAACTAAATTTATAACTGCAGCTTATACAAAAGAAAATTATATTATACTTCATCGAAGGCTTTTGAAAAGTCTAAAAATATACATTCAGCTAAAGAAGAATGATCTAGGATAGCATGAAGACGGTGGAAGAAGCATACGAGTTGAGTTTCGCACGAGAATGCCTTGCGGAAACTGCGTTGTCAAGGCGAAAAAAAAATGAGTTGCATTCACGGAAAGAAAAAAAAAAGACCCGAAGGCAGAATATGCTTGACGATCTTACATGCAATGCTAGTTAGAGAAATGGGGCGATAATTTAGAGGTGAGTGTTCCTTACCAGACTTATGGAGGGGAACCACCCTCCCGATTTTCCAATGAGTGAAAAGATAACTGTTCTCTAGGGTCGGCTGAAAATTTTTGTCAATATCATTGATGAGTAGCAGACTGTATTTATTAGGATCCTAAGATTAATGGAATCGCGCCCAGGTGAGGAGGATGTTCGGCTCCAGAGAATGTATTCGTATGTTGTGCCCGTTCCGATGGAATAGCTTGCATTGGCGTGCATATAAGCCAAATTTCTTGCAGCGTCCGTCCTTGAAAGCGGGATTGACAAATACTGGGCTTCTCTGTGGCTAATCGAGCCTCTTTATCTGCACGTTCATTACCGATAACGCTACAATGACTCGGCAGGCAATGAAATATGACGTGCTGGCTTTTCCACTAAGTGGTGTATTACTTGTGCAATATCAAACGTCCTTCGTCCATGTGAACCACAACGCAAAGCTATCAATAAACTCTGCAATGCTGCATACGAATCGTAGAAAATATACAGTGTCAGTAGTTGTTTGCCATCAATAAAGCCCAATGCGACGCAAGAGGTGGCAAGTTCTGCAGGTGCCGATGTTGTCCAGTGAGATATTTTGTAATTGATGGTGGTTGCTTTCGTTACAATGACAAGAGCTGCAGATGAGCTGTTCAGCATAGACAAGCCGCTGCGTATACGCGAAAGTACTCGCTGTATCTTTCATATAATAGGAGCATGGTAAGCTGCTTGAGAGTTGGCGATGACAAATCCGCTTTCTTCTGAACGCCAGATATAGCCCAGTGGAGTTGTGGTTGAAGGAGACACGGAGGCATCGAAAGTTTTACTGCACGTGGTAAGTCAGATGGCATCTGGTAATAACTTGCGCTGACTTATGCTGAGCTGATACTGTTATTTTTTTTTTTTTTTCATATGGAGGTATGTGGTCTCTTACTAGGGGGAGAAGATAAACGGTGACGGAGTGTCCGGCGAAGACGTTTTATGTGTGCCCTCAGCGCTTGAACTGTAATGGGCTTCGCGATGAGATATATTCTAGCGATCGCAATAGTTCACGCCGTTGATGCCACTTCGAGGAAGTTCTCGACAAATACGAATAGCCTGAATGCCTTAGATCATAAGTATTCTTGTGTTGTTTGAGTTGTTCAGTTCTGGCAAGCTGTATCGACGAAAGCCTAGAGAAAGTGCGCTATAGACTTTTTTCTATGGGCGCCGCCATATTGCGTAGGCAGTGACGCCATCTCTTGGCGGTCGTATTTCCGGCTTCGCGAACGCTCCGTGTTGTATACCAGGTAGACGCTCGGCGGCAGTTGGTGGTGCTGGTTTTCGCTCTTGCACGGTTTACATAGTATATGGGGTCCGGGCATCTACTACGTTGGAAAATGTTCAGTGAGGCGAAGTGATTCAACTTGACATGGCCGGAGTTTCTGCTGCCGGTAAGGTGGCCAGAGCAGCCAGTGCGATATGCGCGCGCGAATTTGAGTCTACATTCAGCGTCTGCGATCACTTGAGTATTTCTGAAAACTCTTTTCACGAATGTGTCTTTACTGCCACAGTCTTCGTGTAATTCTAACCTACGCAACATTCTACTCGTAATTATGCGATTGTAACGATTGTACGACGATTGTAATAGCGTGGGTATATCGTTCTGCTATGGAATAAACTGTGCTGTTTAGTTTAGACAAGCGTTCAAATTGTTATCTTTCGATCGAGTGCCCAAGTTACGCGTTTGTGGAACGCGGTTTCCACCCACGAATAAAATAGTTTTGATTAGTAATAACAGCCCGACTTATAGTATAACTGCCACTTGTCGAGTGGTCGAGTGGCAGCCTGCGTACTGCGCAAACATCCGAAGCTGTGGTAGCTACTGGGTTATCATCATCATCAGCAGCAGCAGCACCAGCAGCCTGGTTACGCCCACTGCAGGGCAAAGGCCTCTCCCATACTTCTCCAACAACCCCGGTACTGGGTTATGGCTCTGTTTATATAGCGTATAGGCCAAGCATGCGATTTGACTATGCGTGGCCTTATGCGACGTTAGCCCCTATTTTTTTTTTCTTTTAGTGAGAGATGGCGACCAAATCGACCGACTAATCTCTCTAGACAAGCGTGCGTGGTAAAATTTGCTAGCCACAAGAGGATATTTTTGTTTATTCTTGTTAGACGACGCACTCACCCGCTTTACGAAAATTGTGTTCACACAAATAGCCGTCGCATTTTTTTTTTATGTGATCACATTTTGATGTTATTGCTGCTTTACGGGACCACGAAGCAATGCGAAAGCAGAATGTTTAACAACGAAGCACAAAACCTATATGTATACCATTGGTTTGCCATCCGTAGTGATCGCTACATAAGCAACGCCAGCAGCCTTACCCAGGCCGCTAACATATGCATAGCATAGAAGAGTTGAAATACATGAGAATGACGCCGATAGCACACGCAAACATTCTATAGGATGATTAGCCCCTAGATGTTTCGGGGCTGCATTGGGTTGGCCATGTACGACCACTCTAATGTTTCATTTTCCTCGCCAAGCAGTTAGATACAGAGAAGATTTTCCAATTCAGGCTGGCAATTCACAGAGGATGTTTCAATCGGTCGAGTGGAAGTCGATAGAGCCAGAATAGTGCACAACACGTACACACACAGTGACTGATGATGTGCTTTGTATATGTTAGCACAGCCAAGAAAAATTTCCGCATACTGCAGCTACTGCTGCACCCAAAGACGTTCCAAAGGTCACCGGGGAATCAAAAGGTTCCCCGGTGACCTCGTATGAATTGGCATCACGCAAATTTCTCGGAGAATGAGCTAGGGTACCTTCAAGTCGTTCTGCAGCAGCAGACGAAAACACATTCAAGCAGCGCCTCACAGGGCTCGCACAAGCCAGTTGGGAAAAAGGGCTCGCGGCGCGCCCCTTGTCTTCACGCCAGATAAAAATGTCTGTACAGGATGTCCCAACTGTCATGCACAAAGATTTAAAAACATGCAAATGTCACGCAGCTGGACAGAAGCTAGGTAATGTCGTTTGCCGTCTGTTGGAGATACTCAGATTATTTCTTTTTTGGATTCCGCCTAGTTAAATAATTAGCCTTTTTTAATTAATCAACTTCCTAATTATTGTGAGTACACGTAAATTGTAAATCAGCAAATTATAGAGCAACATGAAAAACTCTCCGTAAAGCTTTCTGTTGGTCAGTACATGCCACGTAAAAGTGTTTTTCCGAGCTTAAAAGAAGCCCGCAAATACACGCAAAATTGCCGGCTGACTGGCCGCTTGAGGCACTTAGCATGTATTCGCGGGTTTCTTTCACGCTCGAAAATAACTTTTATGTAGCACGTATTGAGCAACACAAAGCTGCATCGGGAGTTTTCATGTTGCTCTTAAATTTCCTCATTGACACTTTTCATCTAACAATAATAATTAAGGAGATGCTTAATTAATTACGACTAATTATGCATTTAGGCGAAATGCGAAAATTAATCTGAGTATCTCCAAGCGACGACGAACAACATTACCTTGGTTGTCTGCAGCTATGCGGCATTAGCATATATTTAAGGTGTGCCTGAAGTTACGTGGAACACCCTTAATATCGAAGCATCCGATCATCCACCCCTACCGCTTCCAGAGAGTCGACGATTACTTTGTGTGTAACGTTGTGGCACGCCGCTTTGATGTAGAGGATCAAGCAGCGAAGAGGCGCTCACATCCTTTTAGTGCTCTACTTAGATTACCAGGTTGATGACATTATAAGTGGACGAATGGGCACGCCGGCAATGTGCCATGTTCCTGGGTAGATAATTTTGTATTCAAGATACCACTCAATCCAGCTGCGCACGGATCATCTTTTCCATCTCCTTGCCCACGCAGCTGGACACGGCTCTCGGGCGATATAAGGAAATGTTGCAGGGGGTACTTACCAGGCTTGAGCAGTGGAACTAAAAGACTAGTCTTCCAGCGTTGGGGAACCAGGCCATCTCACCAGGATTTATTGTAGAGACAAAGTAAGACACCTTGCGCCTGCTAACCAAGATACCAAAGGGATCTGCATCAAATTCCGTGAGGTCCGCGTGAGGATGTACGCCTGCACAAAAGCAGGTGCCACCCTGACTGAGTTCGTGTATCAAAAATGGCAGGCCCGTGCAGAGAGCACTTGGTGACCGAGGGCTGATGGAAGCTGGTATATTAGTGGAAGTTATCACTTAGCTGGACAATTTCGCGCCAACATCTTCTGCCACCGTAATATCTAGTTGTAGTCGGAAGAGGGCCTCGAATAGGGACAGTTGAACGGTAGGTATTTGGAGGCCTCGTAACAATCTCCATAAGTGAGATAGAGGCTTACGAAGGGCTAGCGACTCGCAGAAGGCGGTCCAACGCTGTAACTCTAACATCTATAAATATAGTGTTCTGTCCTTTTTTCTAAACGTCTCACTGTTCTTAGGTCGTTGACTGACTTCCCATGTCGGATTGACGTCGGATTGCTCGAAGCCACTCTAGCTTTAAATCAAGTTCGGCGAATTAAGAAGAGCACGAACTGTGCTACGGGGTTACCACGCACTGTTCTCTTGAATGTTTCTTCCAGCTTCTTAGGTAAGTTGCCTTGGTACAAGTATTCCAAGACAAACTAGAATTTAGTCTCTCAGCTCGTTTAATTGCACTACATCATCTTCGAGATGCCAATCCTCTGATGTTGGCATACGTAGAGATCTGGCCCCTACCGTGTGCTTCGATATCCATGAACCATCCCAAACTCCTGACTAGTCTTCGCGACACGAGACCTAGTAAAGGCATCCGCTGTATGTTGAAGCATGCATGTAAAAAACGAAGGAAATGCTCCACCATTCAAAAACCAGCATTTTTATCTTAGGTGAGCGATACCAAGCTTGTGCCTTTTGCGCTGATCTAAGTTCCCCAGGGTGAATGATGCGCGTTGAAACCTCTGGTGATGACCATGAACCAGAAGATTATGAGAGTATGTATTGTTGTGTACTGTATCGCATTCAAAAAGAGTTGTTGCAGATAAGTAAGCCCCAATGACAATAATATTAAATGTGTTCTCCTTTAATATTAGTAATATGAAATTAATTATCGCCGTGAGGAGGCACAGGCTGAAGAGTGTGAGGTCACAGCGAACAAACACTAGAACCTTGCCATTTTCATGGCAGGTTGGTGACGTAAATGCTTTCGTAGTCTGATAGCCTGATTCAGTTCGACAGGTTTGACTCGCAGATAACAATAACAGAGAATCTTATTGAGAAATGCACAATGCTTGGTCTCAGGGCCTGAGCGTCCCACTGAAATATTGCTGCTCTTCGGATCTCGTCCCGGGAATATAGTTGCTGGTGAGGCATGGTCCTTCTGAAGTGTGGCTAGCACCAGACTTCTTGCGTCCAGTACTTATAGTGCACGTGGCCAAAAAAAGAAAGACAAAGGACTCCAGATCTGGCTTTGGCGTTTTTCTCACGACCTGAATACAAATATATCGGCATCCCACGCCCCCGAAGAGAGTAGTTCATTAAATGAACCCAGAGAATAAAGCGCAAGTGAGAACCGAGCTATGAACACCAAAGGAGAGGTTGAGACATGCGTGCGCGATACGCTGCACGAATATAGATAGATACACGCACAAGTACTCACGAACGCGTGTTGCGAGTTGTTTACAAATTCCCATGCGTCGTTGGCTCTGTCAGACAAGATGGAACACGGCCTTGATTCCACGTGACATGTTGCCGACGGTCATCGTTGCACTGAGAACATCGCTCACGTTAAACCATGTTCGAGTAAAGAGATGGAAGAGACAGATAAAAAAAGGGAAAAAAGGGGGAAAAAAAGAGAAACGTGAGGCATGTTTTCAGAGTGCACATGCATGAATTACCTCTCAAATCGACTTTTGTACGCACGTGGGACGTGCCCTTGTCAAAATTACAGCTGGAACGCATGCACGAACGTTCCGGCTGGCCCAAATCGCCTTTGCTCTACGTGCTTGAAAACACGTGCGCCAACAGCCAAAGTACTGCGCTCCCGTGGCAACCTTTCTTTGTTTTCTTCTTCTCTACGACCTATGGCCGCCACAGTTTGATATATGAGCTCTTTTGGAATGCTCCGTTAAGTGTCCCCTGAATGCGCGGCTCTTATCTAGGCCGCAAACAAGGCGGTTATAAATGGGAACAGGATAGCAAGCCACCCTCTATCTTTCGTCCGCGCTGTACCGCTTACACGACGGAAGTTTGCGCAGATAATAAGCGCGTGCCAGATAGCGCCTTATAAGTTCCCACTGAGAATGAACCAGCCGCGACATGGTGGCTTGCAGTGGAAAGAAAAGAGCCACTGAGAGGATTCGATGTTACGGAATTGAACCGAGTCTTCTAGAATTTAAAACAAGAAGTAATACGTGAAAGGAAAACGCAGGGATATTTTGCACGGCATTCACATAGAACATCTCAAAAATACACACTCATCTGGTGCTTATAAGCGTAGTAAAGTACATGCCCTGAGCTTGCTCTTTAATCTCCCGAGCACTGGTAATCGCGAATATAGCTTGAGAAGTGGTAGTTATTGAAAAAAATTACCGACGATTACGTTACTTCCTAATGCGAAATTTGAGCGCAGCAAATAAGCTGTTTCACCTTTTCGATAGATTGAGGCAAAGAAATCGAGCAACACATGTATGCGCTATCACAGAATTTTTTTTTTATTTTTCACACGTATTCCTTTAACAAAGACTCCACTAACAGTTCTTGACAGTCATGAAGGAAGCTTTGTGGTCGGAGAAATAGACTGATATATGTTCGACTTGGTACACCAGCGGCAATTTCGGCTCGGGCGGTGCACATATACAGATCCGCCGCCACCGATCTGGCTCTCTGATTGCCACCGCACAGGGCGAACGGCAGCGGCAATTTCGGCTCGGGCGGTGCACATATACAGATCCGCCGCCACCGATCTGGCTCTCTGATTGCCACCGCACAGGGGTTGCATTGGAGGAGGAGCGAAGAAAGGAATTAAGTTCGAGCCGGCGCTTTGACAACCGGAGACTCGCAGGAAGAGGGGGGAGGGGGGCGGCGTGTACAGCCAGCGGCAAACGATGGGGGCAGAAGCGCGCGCAGCAAGCGGACAACACGATAAAGGGAGGAGGGAAGTGATAGCAGCGACTGACTGATGCCGCTGACGCCGATAGTGAGTCAACCCCAGCTGCGGAGTTGGTTTCAGGGACAACGCCGCCGATGCCGACACAAACAATATGATACCCTCGCTTCCGCAGCGCTAAGAACCAGGTCTAGCCGTGGGAAGGTGGTCACGTATTCGTCGACGTGCCGGGGCCTACGTGAAATAACCGGCGCGTCGGCAACTGAAGAGCACCCTATCCGCCACACAAGAACAGGGGGGGGGGGGACCCTTTCCTCCTCTTTCTGCATGGCGGCGACGGTGTTCTATGCAGTCACGTTATCTTGACTCTCTAGCGGCGTCAGCGGCATCCAGCGGTATCAGTCGGTCGCTGCTAGCGCTGGGGGGATGAAAGGGGGGCGGAGCTGCTTACGAGGCCGACGACAACGCCGACGACGACGCGAAACCCAGGAACGGACGCCAAAGAGCTGCGCTCTAAAAAGAGAAAAGCTAACGTTCTGAAAATATTTTCCGAGCCCAGCAGAGGGAGAAATGAGGGACGTGTTCAATTTCAAAACGTGGGGAGGCATTTTGTTTTCTGCAAGGAAAGTATGCCGTATAATTAATTAATACCAATGCAGTGGTGTCTGCACTTTAAGCACTTAGAAAAGGTGCAATAGTAGCACTCCACAACAGTTAATTTGTTTGTTTGTTTATTTTTCGAGAAATTTTGACTACTTTAAATCATTCTGAATAAAAAGAAATATTAACATAATAAATTAAGTTCATGGCATAAATAAATGCATTTCCTGATGGCGTTCTCTAAGTTTAATGATGCTGCTTAGCTTATCGATTTCCTTACAGGGCGCACATTTGAACATACGCCTGTTGTTTGTCTAACATTCTCACCGTGACTGGTATCCGATATTCTCATACAATAAGCTCCATAAGGGGAGCCAACGTTACCTGCCCATGTACGCGAAACCTGGCCTAATAAGCACCGAAGCTTTCTGACGGGGCTTGCCATGCAAATATAAAGTAAATATATCGTCGCAGCATACACAAGCACGCGGCTATGAGTGGAGTTGCATCGCCACATTTTATCGCTCTTTCTTTTACTGATCCACATTTAGAAAAACGAGATTTTGCACGTAAACAAATCGTAAAGTAGGCCTTATCAGTTATTGAGAAACAAGTGCGCGATATGCCGCGTAATCACGAAAACTAATAACGTGAAGTTGGCTGCTCGCGTTAATTCGAAACTCAAGCTTCAATGAACATTGGAACACTGATGAGATGTTTCCTTTAAATGTGGACGGTCTTCTGCATGGTGACCCGGAATCACCACCCCTATACTCTGCTCTCATACTCTTGGACGGCATTGGAGATGACTCCACTTTTTCATGTCAGAAGAACCTTGTCGTCTGTTTGCTTGCTTCGACTATAACCTCTTTCTCTGATATACACGACGTTGCGTAGACAGTGAAACGAAAAAAAAAAAACGTCCAATTTGACAGCATCATTAGGCGAATAAATGCGGCCTTCCATGCCAGAAAAATCACTCGTGCATCCGCTGAGTGTTCTTCGCACTGGCATGAAAAATGATGCCTGGACATAGATGTATAGCATTTGCGTTGGTCTTCCCAAATTATAGTGCTACTTGCAAATGGCACGCTTCGGAGAATGGCGTCCATGCAGCTCTCTCGTTGCGTTCAAGCACTTCCTGCGCAGCCATATTCATAAAGTTCCTTTGCCCAATAGCACGTTAAGCATTTGCCAAAGTATAGTACATTAGGTAGCTTCTGAGTAGAGCAATAATGACTCTGCTACTACTGGTAAAGTTTAATTAACAGGCTGGACGAACATCGTACCTCGCGATACAGAATCGTCCAGCGCATTGTGAGAGGCTCCATCGCATTTCTCCAAGCAGCATTGGCAGAGAACAGAAATTGTTCTGCGTTAACTGCCTTTTCGGTGGGATTAAATTAATGGCGGAATGACTGTCGTTCTACTGTTTCTTTACCGAACTTCGCGGGCCTGCAGCTTTAGAATACGCACACGGGGCGGATCCTTTAACGGTACCGCGCGAGCGTCGACACGCCGGGCGGTCAGTTTGTTCTAACGATCTTTCTAAAGATGTTCCTGACCCCTTGCTAATCTTTCTTGCTCTTGCTGTTCTCGTCGCTTGGCGCAGTTAGAAGGCGTTGACCAGACGGTTGCCTGTAAATCAACAAGTGCGGGTTATGTGCGCTACCGTTATTTGAAAACACC
This sequence comes from Dermacentor andersoni, assembly GCF_023375885.2. Classification (NCBI taxonomy): domain Eukaryota; kingdom Metazoa; phylum Arthropoda; class Arachnida; order Ixodida; family Ixodidae; genus Dermacentor; species Dermacentor andersoni. The sequence goes on along the minus strand of NC_092816.1, from coordinate 75,434,950 downwards.
TAAATTTATCTCGCCATTGTGGCCAATACTGCACTTACACAAGTCACAACTATTCTACGCTTGCGGATGCACAGCATTTGAGTGTGCGAAAATCACATACTATTTAATGGGGAGACAGCAGACAGCCTGTCTGCCCTTTTTTTCTACCTTCATAAGCTAAAAGTAAGGCCCTTATTAACTTAGAATTTTAGTGGTCGGTTTGGGGCAGCATTCTTTCTGGTGAACGGACGACAATGCATGTTTAATTGTTCAGTAGGAGGAACCTCCCACGTTTTTTGAAGTAGCTTAGAGGAAATCTGTATAGCTTGAAGCTATCCCTAAACTGTGAGCTGTTCGATTAACCGACCGAACGAGCATGCTTATATACACAAACTCAGGAAGAAGCAGGAACTGTTTCAAGTTTACCAGCACAGCTTGTCACAACATTCTTGATGTGTCATGACCGCTGCTGTTTGGTCCCATCAATGACACCTATACCGCGAATATTATGTTGTGTTGAAGCACACATAATTAAATGCGAAGTAAATTATTCTGCTGAAGTTCTTACTTTTCTGAGCTTTCCGCTTACCTCGGCAGCAAAAGAAGGAAATGAAATGAAAAAGAAAAAAGAAAGAACGCAATTATACTTTACCATCTCCATTACTCCATTACATATGCAAAGTAAGAACCAAAGTAGACATCTATATAGACTTCAGCGTAAACAAAGCAAGATACTGAGAGTAATAGTATGCAGTATTAAAGTTTAATAACGGCCTAAGCGATAATAAGCAATCGGGTGGAGAAAGCTGATGCACATGTGCGTCTGGAGGATCACAAGAACACTGCGGACTAGAGGCACGTTTTATCCTGCATAAAAAGTGTCTCGTAAATGCATTATACCAGGCCGCACGCGGTGAACTAACGTTTCGAATTTTCCGTTTTCTCTCAGATTTGACGGAACTGATAGGTTTATACATGGGACTCTAAAGTAGAAGTCCGAGTCCTTAGATTGCTGATCAAACCAGATAGTTTTGCTGAGACGACAGGATATCTCTCTCAGGAGCGGACGGACATCACTACACAAAAGAGAAAGACTGATTGTCCTTGCGTTATAGTGCACCCGATTCGCACCTGCGTCCTCTGCAGTCCTACCAGGAATATTGCAATGCCCGGATATACGCTGAAATGCTATAACGTCATTCATTGCGCTTGCTTTTGTGTGTTCTTTGAGCATCTCATACAATAGCAGAGTGCTCAAAAAAAAGTTTCTTATTTCTTTGTAGTAATGCGAGAGCGACTTGGGAATTGCTCAAAAGTAACCCAAAAATAAGATCTTACTAAAGATAACCCATTTTAGCGCATTTTTTTCCTAATGTTATGAAGCGTAATGCACACAGGATTGCGAACAGTTCTGCCATGGTGGAAGATGTCTCTCGGGATAATTTAAGTGTTTTCTCCAGCGCCGGATGTGGATTGATGAATGCTGAAACTAAGGAATTTTCATGACATGAACCGTTTGTGTACACCTGGATCTACTGGGGATATAATGAGTAAATTTGGACTAGTGCCAGTTGCTGTGCGGCTACCATGAACATGCTTCTCTTAGGTATAATCCCCTCCACCGATACTTGCATTTTAGGACTTGTTAACAATGGAAGTAACTACCTATTTGCCCATAAATACGCACACGCAGGGCATCGTACCACACGCCTATCTGATAGCTTTTCCCGCCTTTTGTGCGTATCTCGACCGCGAATACCCTTTCCGCCACGGACATCTGACTTTTCTTAAGTTCTTCAAAATTGCAGTTGGTATCAGATTTAACCCGTTTGCTATACACCTATCAATTCTCCTCGCCACGAATGCCCGTCGAGCTCTATGTGCTTGGTGAATGTTTACAGCCTTCTCGCAAAAAAAGAAAAAAAAAAGAAATATACATATTCCGCCCACATCTTGGCATATATGTGAAGCGAAGAGTTCGTGAAGCGGTTAATCAACTGCTCTAAATTTGCCCATTTCATTACGGCGTCTTTGGCGTAAAGGAAATTGGTGTGCGCGCACGTGTGCTCCCCGTTTGCTCTCACGCATCCGTGCTGCGCATTGCCATGCACGCGGTGATCATCTATAACAGCTAGTTGGCGTTGACACCAGGGAGCGATGCCTGCTATTCTTGTCTAATGGTTGGAACATCGGGCTGCCAGCTGTGCTGGAGGACCAAACTTGGATACCACCATCGGGCATTTTTTGTTCGAATTTCTTTTTGTGCGCGTTCGAATTTCTTTTGTGCGAATTTCTTTTTGTGCGCGCACGCGTGCGTGCGTGCGTGTGCGTGTGTGCGTGTGCGTGTGTGCGTGTGCGTGTGTGCGTGTGTGCGTGCGTGTGTGTGCGTGTGCGTGCGTGCGCGCGCGCGCGCGCGCGCGTGTGTGTGTGTGTGTGTGTGTGTGTGTGTGTGTGTGTGTGTGTGTGTGTGTGTGTGTGAGTGTGTGCGTTGTGTGCGCTTCTCAAAACTTAAGAGGTTGGCGCGAGGTGCGAATCCGTTTGCCTGCAATCTTGTCATTACAGATGGCGCCCGAATAGCTGTTGATCAGAAAGTTGTTAATCCGAAAAAATCGCGTCAACAACCGGCCAATTTCTTAAAGTCTTCCTTAAGGTACATGGGCGATACCATCTGCGTGTCAGACCATGGATGATTGCCAGTGTGTGTGAGAAAGTGAGCTGTATATGCCACTGTATTGTGTGTTTTTATAGATACTTTTTTATGGGCGTTTATTTATCTCTCCTTATCATCGTCAGCTTCCCATTTTCCGTCTCATTTGTCGTTCTTCCCCCTTAGTCGATAAAGGAGCAGTTGGCTAGCACGAAGGGAAGTAGTTGTCCATTTCTAAGTTTTTCTATTATAATAAATCTCCCCATCTCTCTTTATTGGAAAAGTATAAGGAAATTTTAAATCCCATAGTTATTACCACACTTCGAACAAACTGCGCGAACGCTGCAAATTAGCTAAACAATCATGCGCATCGAGTTCAATGCGCATTAGTGAGTCTACTACCCAGCTTCGACGCCTCTACTCGCCAACGTTGGACGAAAGCCTCACGGGTCACTTAGCCGCAGTTCTGGCCTCGCCTAGTTTACATCCTTCATGTGCAATGAGCCACGTCCCGCAGCTCATTCCCGACATCTCCGTGAGCATCTCTTGTCTATAGAACGGTAATGCGGCTCAAGTATCAGAAGAAATAAGTACTTTCTGTCTCTCGCATTAGTAATTATTATGCAGTCGCCGAAGTGTACTCTGATAACCGATCAAGCCCATACGATATGTACTTGGTCCATGCATCCTGTACACCCCGCGCTATATAGGGACTTTGAACTTTTATGCAAGAACGAGATAATTTGATTGCCTATGTTGTTTCTATTGTGCGTGTTATGTGTCTGTCATGTCCTGCGCCTATCGATTCACTTATGATCGCATTTTCCTGGACTAGCACGCTGCGTGCATCGCCAAGCAAACCTCTCCATTTTTGACTAAAATGCCCCTCTATGTCATAGCCGATCAGCTGCCGAAAAAGTCTGTTAATTTATAAAGCACTGCCCTTAATAGGTAACTGCTAGCATAAATTCAAATCCGAACAAGTCGAGAACGACTATAACGCGCGTGCTTGCGTTCCAAGATTGCCTGCATTTGTAGCAGGAACCTGCCTAATTCAGGTTCCGAAACGTACCATTCGGAATACTATTTAACTCAGAGCACTTGCACTTTGAACTCTCATGTATTTACATGTAACAACTTGTTTTAAGATTTCTTTCCCATTCGCGTTCGGATCTATACTGATGATATCAGCAGCTTTATTGTATAGCTCATAATATTGTTTTATACGTGTATGATATTACAATATATTACATTATATTGTATGAACACAAACGCACATAGACATTCCGCGAAGTCTGGTTTTGCATAAAGAGCAGCAGCATGCAACTGTGGTGCCAATTGTCATCCCACCAGAGGTTTCAATACCGAAAACTAGACGGCGTGCCCAGGTTTAAGCGGCCGCTAAGCGCTTTTCCGGAGTTCCCGCGCCCTGTTGTCGTAGGCTTGGAATTATGCGCACTGCGTCACGGCAATTGACGCCACGAGATGGCGCGCGCACTCGACCATCCTGTCGAGTGCGCCAGTCAAAGGCAGAATGCGCGCCACGCGCGTATCATCCGATAAAAATAAGACCCAAGAGCGAGCGTCGGCGGTGGTCGGCGGCCGCTCGCTGGGGCGAAGGGAAAGAGGGCGAAGAGGAGAGGGGCAGCGGAAAGTAGCTAGCGTGCCGCCGCCGCTGCTGTCGCGGAATCGCGCGAACCTGCCGTTCGCTCACCGCGACGACGACGACGACGCGCCGGAGACTGACGTCACGGCGCAACGTCACCGCCACGTGTCACGTGGTCACGCGTCGTCGTTCTCGGCGGCGGCGGCGGCGTTTCCGTCGGGGCGCGCACTCAGCGGCGCGCGAAGAGAACGCCTTTACGGAAACGGCGCGGTGGTTGGTTGGTTCGTTCGTTGGTTGGTGGTGGTTCGTTCTTGTTGGAGCGCAAGCGCAAGCCGAACGGCGATGCTCTCCGGCCGGCTCGCGCGTTCTGCGCTGCATCAGTGTCATCGCGTCGTGTGATTTAGTGCTAGTTCCCCCCCAAACATTCGAAGCCGCTCCCGAGTGAGCCTGCCGTTCTGTGAGTGTGTGTTTGTGCGTGTGCGTGTGCGCGCGCGCATATCTTCAATTTTTATTTCTTCCTGTGAGTGGCCTCACTCCGCCGTCGGGCGAGAGAGGATTTTTTTGGGATAACCGCTCCTTCCGCTCCATCCGCCTGTTGCCAACTTCTGGATTCTCTCCCGTGGCGTTTACATTCGCTTCGGCCGGATCGTCATCGTCGCTCTCTGGAAGACAGCAGCTTCTGCGGCGTGCGTGACAGTTTCTTCGAGCACGTGTGACGCTACTTCGCTGCACTGGTCTGGTGTCAACACGCGTCGGCGGGGTTTTCCTGGTGCGGCACGGCTGGTGCTCTTTTTTGGATTTGATATTCGGTTCCTTTTCCCGACTACGTCATCTTCGGATACATGGATCATCGAAAGCAGGACGGCGCCCCCGTAATTTCAGGTATGTTATCTGCATTTCTTCACAGAAAGCTTGCGACTTCTCTCGTTAGTGTTCTTTTCTTTTCTGTTTTGTTCGGCAACAGACACGGCGTGCATGCCTACACGTTCCTCCGCTTTACTATATGTTTATTCGAAGCTTTACGGGCTTGGCCTAAAGTTATTGACGATCGTTTCCCAACTGGCTATAAAGTAGTGTGAAATCAACCGTGCGAAACAGAAGTTACCGTTATCATAAAAGAAAGCTGGAGACCAATGTCTCATGTTATTCCGTGACACAAAACCGCCTCCTTCTTACTATCTTTTTTTTTTTTTTTTTTTTTGCCCGCCGCCGTTGTTAAGTGGCCATGGCGTGCTGCTGCAGAGCACGAGGTCATGGGTTCCATTCCCAGCCGTCGCGGTTGCATTCCGATGGGAGCGCAATGCAATAACTCAAGCGTAGTTAGATGTAGGTGCGCATGGTTGAATTTCTTTTCCTTCCAATAATAGTCCATTAACTCGAACTTGATTCTTTTTCTTTCCTTTTGAACTACGCACATAAGGACGGAACAGGGTTCATTGTAGTCGCTGCTTGAGTCGCGACCTGCAGTCTTATACGAATTTAGAACACACGTGCTTTTCAGAACATTTCTGCCGGTTTTTGAGCATTTTAAAGAAACCTGCGCCTGTTTCCTTGCCATTTATTTTAAAGAAAACGCGAACATCAGCAAAGAACTTGACGCTGCATTTGGTAGCTGCATCTCATATTGGCGCGACAAAACAACACGCGGCGTTAAGTCGCAGTCCGAGCAGCGCCGCGAAGTTGCTTCTGCTTACGACCTTCTGGAAACATGCCTCGTCCGACCTTGAGAAGCGTCTCCTTTAAGAAGAGGATAGCCACGTTATTTTCTGTTTGTTCCTCATCCACTTTTCCGCATTAACGATGATTGGCTGTCTTCTGCGCACGTGCTTGGCAGACCTCTCGAACCAGAGCTCACGGTTGTCGCTCGCGCTCTAAGCGATGAATGCCGCAGAGTGGGGTGTAATCCAACAATTCTTCCACATTGTTCTCTCTATCTGTCTCTCTCAATATATATATATATATATATATATATATATATATATATATATATATATATATATATGTGTGTGTGTGTGTGTGTGTGTGTGTGTGTGTGTGTGTGTGTGTGTGTGTGTGCGCGCGTGTGTGTGTGTGCGTGTGTGCGGCGGCTGCTAGAGCTGCGATAACGGCAGCGTTCGAGACAAGCGATAACGGATATACAGAACAAAAATAGGATGCAATGTTTGTACTATTGTACCGCAGTGGCCCTCGAGGTTCTCGAAAGACTTAATTGCTTTCTCTGCCATAAAGGGATATGCGTGGCTCAAGCTAGGACTAGTAATAGGAAGTCGCTTTAATCAATTTGCCTTGGCAGACGTACTGCAATATCACGAGAAAAAAAAAAAGAATCGTAGAAACATTTGAAAGAATTGACACTCGCGGATATCCGAGTACCGCGAGTGTCAACCATACTGTGCAAGTTCAAGCTTCCCGATTCAGCTTGCCGCAGTGTCGGGTCCTCGGGTAACGCAGCCACGTGGTGTCGTAACGCAGCCACGTGGTGTCGTTCGCTCCAGCCGGAGCGGTGGCAGGCGGTTGCGAACTCTCCGTCGCTGCATGCTCTGCACGCGATTGCGACAAAGCGCGCGTCAGCTGCTAGAGTGCCTACTCGCTCATTGATATCTTCGTTTCACGACTTACATTCGACTAACCACACTTCGTGGGGTACGGCATGTTAGAGGGACGGGAAGTGCTGTGATAGGATGGGCTCAGGGATGCACCAGCGCTTCGCTCGATGTAATCCTCGACGCAATATGCGAGTGCATGACCTTCGAGACCGAGGCATCCGTGATTTTTTTGTGTTTATATTTCCTTTTCTTGCTTTCCTGAATTTTCTTCGAGTGATCCGCCCCAGCGACGCGGGAGCTGCGGCGTTCCACCCCTCAGCGCGAGGTCGAGTGTTCGACTACCTGTCGCGACGCCCGCATTACGTTCGGGGAGAAATGGGGAAAACGCCAGCGCCCTTAAACGCATAGGTGCACACCAAATAACCCCAGGCGGCCCCCCATAAAGAAAGCCCAGGCGGTCAAAATAGTCCTGAAGCACTCACTACGGCCTCCCTCAATAAGAACTCGCGCCACTTTCGGGAAGGTAAAGCCCCACGATTCGTAATTTGTGTACGTACGTTCTATTCGGATAAGCAGACATTCGCGAATAACTTCGTGGCCGCACAGCACTCGACAAATTTCCCGCGACTAGCATTCGCGATTGCCGAACTGGCGAGCCTTCATTTTCCACGATCGGCTAGTAATTCGCCGCTGTTTCGCACTCACGCGGTGTTCGTGAACGGTCGACGCGCTCCACGTCGACCTTGCGGATTCGCCGACCGCCTCGGCGCAGCGCTCGCGCTTAGCGGGTCACGGACGCGATCAACGGCCTAACACCTTTCCACCAGCCGTCTCGGAGGGAGGGAGGGGGTTGCTGCTCTCCCGTTGTTGGTGGACTCACTTAGCGGATACTCCTTCGGAGCGCGGAAAAATCGATTCTCAGCGGGCTCCTTCGCGCATACGTATACAGCGCTCGCTCTCGGGACCAGGTGGAACCGGTGTCGCATCGACCTTTGCAGTCTTTGTTGGTTGCCACATTACCTGCGTTGGCGCGCCGCCGTCTGTATGTGACGTAAGCCGCGCAAGCGTCTCAAGTTTTATGACCGCGCACGCGTCTCCGTGCTTTCGATAGAATCTCTATCACGGGCGATTTTCTGTGGTTCGACGATTCGTGCAATGCGGTGGCGCGCGCTGTATCCGAAAATTTATCTCGTCTTACTTTCGCCTATCATCATACTGTTCAGATGCGGGAAGACCAAAAAAAAAAGAAAGAGAAGAAAAGATGATGACAGTGGCGCTGTGTATCAGACAAGTCTGTGTTCATGTCAGTAACTAGAAAGAAAAATCTTCTTGATTCCAATTATCAAATCAACGGTTATATGCTTGAAAGAGTCGATCAGTATAAATACCTAGGCATAACATTTACATCAGATCTACGATGGAATACCCACATTGAAATTGTCATTTCCAAAGCTTTTAAAACACTATGGTACCTGCGACGCACTATGCACAGTTCTACTCCGGATGTATAGTGCCTCGCTTACAAAACCCTAGTCAGACCGATAATCGAATATGCTAAAGTAATATGGGATCCTCACACAGCAACTAATCGTCACAAGCTTGATAGGATTCAGCGACTCGCTGTAAGATTTATCTTTAATAAATACCGCCGGAACCATTCTTCAACAGAACTCTGCCAACAAGCCCAACTACCTATGCTAGAAACCAGAACCAGATATGAAAGACTTTTTTAAAAACTCTTTACCTCATTATCAATTATCATCTAAAAATAAATAAATCAGATTACTTTGAGATCAAAACTAATGAAACATCAAGGCATCGTCATAGTAAGTTTATCCCATTACCGACTATAAAAAATAATTGTTTCAAGTTTAGTTATTTTCCCCGAACTTGTAGAGACTGGAACTCTCTTCCAGATTCTGCTGTTCGGTCGACATCATTAGCTGAATTCCTACGCCACTTAGATAATTTCATCTATGGCACTAGCATAGGGCGATGAGATCAGATTGCTGCTGTATAAGATTGCTGTTCTGATTTCTGAGTGATGCGTTTTTGTTTATGTGTGCATTTCACGAGATGATCTTTTTTTCCTTTAACTAATGTATAACTATGGTTTTCAATATGTTCTGTGCTACTTATTTTGCTGTTCAGTGCCGTTTTTTCCACTCCTGTTATAGCCCCTCAATGAGGCTGACAGTATTAATAAATGAATGAATGAAAGTAAAACATTGGTTCGGATGGTTAGTAATTCGTATAACATCTAGATTTTTTTTCCTTAGCGCAGCGAACGATTAACAAACGAGAGACCGCACAATGATACGCACCAAGGGCTTGTCCTTGTCACTTTGCGTTTTCTTGTCTGTCCTATCCCGCGCTAATAATCTCGCGTAATTTCGTCTACGTAATCCCTAATTCTTTGAGCAAAATGTTGAAATAATGTTTCGCTGGAATAAAATGCTTCCCTGGAAGGATACGTATGTTAACGATTGTGCCTTCCCATTACACGTGAAAAAGTTTCCGAGCAAAGAGACTCGGGAACGTCAAATTTATGCCCAAACGGAATACTAAAGGAACATATTAAGCTCTGACTTATATCGGTACACTGTGTGTCTAGAAGCTAATCATCGTTTTCTGTGTGCCGCTATTTGACCTTGTTGCATATAAAATTGCCACCGAAGGTCCCGCTGCTGGTCTTCAATGTGAAGACACCTGCGCCGAAACGGACGAGTTGACGTAATTTTCACATCACCTCCCTCTCTGTGGGTCTCTGGCAATCGGCCAGTGCTGTCGTCACTTCACCCCATGGTCCAATATAGGTGGCGCCGCTCGGATTTGGCATTTTCGTGACTGCCTTGCTTACAAAACCTCTGTTCTTGCTACGAATGACGACTTAGATATTACAGAAGCCAATGCAGTTCTTCAAAATAATTTTCTCTAGTGACACTTTATCACATTTACTAGCCAAGCAGAATGCACCATATATATATATATATATATATATATATATATATATATATATATATATACAGGTACAGGGTGTCCCATTTTCTGGACTGAGATTTTAAAAATACCCACGAGCTCTAGAGAAATCGTACCGACTGCATAGTAGCCGTAGTCGTATGTACTTACGGCCAGTATTTTATTTTTTTTCACAATGTCATCATAATCATCATCAACCTGGTTACGCCCACTGCTGGGCAAAGGCCTCTCTCATACTTCTCCAACTACCCCGGTCATGTACTAATTGTGGCCATGTTGTCCCTGCAAACTTCTTAATCTCATCCGCCCACCTATCTTGCTGCCGCCCCCTGCTATGCTTCCCTTCCCTTGGAATCCAGTCCGTAACACTTAATGACCATCGGTTATCTTCCCTCTTCATTATATGTCCTGCCCATGCCCATTTCTTTTTCTTGATTTCAACTAAGATGTCATTAACTCGCGTTTGTTCCCTCACCCAATCTGCTCTTTTCTTATCCCTTAACGTTACACCTATCATTCTTCTTTCCATAGCTCGTTGCGTCGTCCTCAATTTAAGTAGAACCTTTTTCGTAAGCCTCCAGGTTTCTGCCCCGTACGTGAGTACTGGTAAGACACAGCTGTTATACACTTTCCTCTTGAGGGATAATGGCAACCTGCTGTTCATGATCATGAGAATGCCTGCCAAACGCACCCCAGCCCATTCTTATTCTTCAGACTATTTCAGACTCATGATCCGGATCCGCAGTCACTACCTGTCCTAAGTAGATGTATTCACTTACCACTTCCAGTGCCTCGCTACCTATCGTAAACTGTTGTTCGCTTCCGAGACTGTTAAACATTACTTTAGTTTTCTGCAAATTAATTTTTAACCCACCCTCTGCTTTGCCTCTCCAGGTCAGTGAGCATGCATTGCAATTGGTCCCCTGAGTTACTAAGCAAGACAATATCGTCAGCGAATCGCAAGTTACTAAGGTATTCTCCATTAACTCTTATCGCCAATTCTTCCCAATCCAGGTCTCTGAATACCTCCTGTAAACACGCTGTGAATAGCATTGGAGAGATCGTATCTCCCTGCCTGACGCATTTCTTCATTGGTATTTTGTTACTTTCTTTATGGAGGACTACAGTGGCTGTGGAGCCGCTATAGATATCATTCAGTATTTTTTCATACGGCTCGTCTACACCCTGATTCCGTAATGCCTCCATGACTGCTGAGGTTTCGACTGAATCAAATGCTTTCTCGTAATCAATGAAAGCTATATATAAGGGTTGGTTATATTCCGCACATTTCTCTATCGCCTGATTAATAGTGTGAATATGCTCTATTGTTGAGTAGGCTTTACGGAATCCTGCCTGGTCCTTTGGTTGACGGAAGTCTGAGGTGCTCCTGATTCTATTTGCAATTACCTTAGTAAATACTTTGTAGGCAAGGGACAGTAAGCTGATCGGTCTATAATTTTTCAAGTCTTTCTTATGGATTAGCATTATGTTAGCGTTCTTCCAAGATTCCGTTACGCTCGAAGTCATGAGGCATTGCGTATACAGGATGGCCAGTTTTTCTAGAACAATCCGCCCACCATCCATCAACAAATCTGCTGTTATCTGATCCTCCTCAGCTGCCTTCCCCCTTTGCATAGCTCCCAAGCCTCTCTTTACTTCTTCCGGCGTAACTCGTGGGATTTCTTCCATTATCGCCGTGGGTGCCACTGCTGCTGTATAAATCTCTATAGAACTCCTCAACCACTTGAACGATATCATCCATATTGGTAATGATATTGTCGGCTTTGTCTCTTAACGCATACATCTGATTCTTGCCTATTCCTAGTTTCTTCTTCACTGTTTTTAGGCTTCCTCCGTTCCTGAGAGCATGCTCAATTCTGTCCATATTATACTTCCTTATGTCAGCTGTCTTACGCTTGTTGATTAACTTGGAAAGTTCTGCCAGTTCAATTCCAGCTGCAGGGTTAGAGGCTTTCATACATTGGCGTTTTTTGATCAGATCTTTCGTCTCCTGCGATAGCTTACTGGCATCCTGTCTAACGGAGTTACCAGCGACTTCTATTGCACATTCCTTAATGATGCCCATAAGATTGTCGTTCATAACTTCAACACCAAAGTCCTCTTACTGAGTTAAGGCTGAATACCTGTTCTGTAGCCTATCACAAAGTGTTACTTAATTAAATACTTTTAATTAGCAAACTATTTAATTATTGCTTGAATCGCGAACAAATCAATTCCAAAGTTGTAGGGCACCTCAAATAACCTCCGAATCAAGCATTTGTTTAGTGGTCAGCTTCGCCTCGTTAGTCTTTCAGAGAAAAAACAAAAGCGCGCGAAACACCCAAAGTACGAAATAGATACGCGCTCACGCGCCGCTGCTCAAACGCTCCCAAGCGAATAGCCACGGATACATGGCTTTACTAGCGGCGGCAGCTCGATACTGGGCTTCACGCTACGTGATGGTCGTGGCATGAAGAGAAAAGGCCGCTGACGCATTGATAAGCGTAGCGGAGCCTTGTACGATGAGGCGATACAAGAATGCAGCCGTATATCTTTCAATGGTTGCTTGTAGGCGCTTGAGTAGCGGCGTGCGAGTGCGCATCTATTTCGTATTTCGCGCATTGCGCGGGCTTTTGTGTATTTCTTGGAAAAAAACAACCAGGACCACATCGGCACGAAATAAATGCTTGATTCGGAGGTTATTTAAGATGCCCTACAACGTTGTAATTAATATGTTTGCGATTCAAGCAATAATTAAAGAGTTCACTAATTGAACACAATTAACTAATTATTACTTCGTGATAAAAAAATGCTGGCTGTAAGTACATACGGCTGCCGCTACTATGCAGTCGGTACGATTTCTCTAGAGCTGTTCTTTTTTTTTAAATCTTGGCCCAAGTAAACTGGGACACCCTATATATATATATATATATATATATATATATATATATTAACTGGATTTTTCAACGGGCCAAGCGTATTTAGAAAGGTGCAACTTCGCGGTTTTCTTTGGTACCCCGATCCTGTGCTTGTCATCTCTCTCTCTCTCTCTCTCTCTCTCTCTCTCTCTCTCTCTCTCTCTCTCTCTCTCTCTCTCTCTCTCTCTCTCTCTCTCTCTCTCTCTCTTACCGTATTTTCGCGATTCTAAGCACCGCCCCCTCCCCCCCCTATTTTCGCGAAAAAGTTAGGAAAAAAGTTTGCATGCGAATCTAAACACCCCCCTATTTGTCAGGAAGAGCGCGTAGCCAATTAAGGCTGCCAAACGCGCTTGCTCACTCTGGAATCCTTGCTCGGCGAACCTGCAGGCACGCGGTCGATGCTTCTGTTGGACGCGTTTCGCGGCCATCCGACCCCGTAGGTAAAGACAAAGCTTCGGAACATCAATGACGACGTGGTTGTGATTCCGGGTGGCATGACACCAGTGCTGCAACCCCTCGACGTTTCAGTCAACAAGCCCTTCAACGCCAATCTCCGACAGGAGTACGAAGAGTGGGTGCGAAACCCTGACCGGAAGAAAACGCCGACGGGAAATATGCAGAAAGCGTCCCCATCAACCATCGCAAAGTGGATTTCGGACGCGTGGAAGAGGGTCCAAGCGGACCCTCTTAGAATCGGGGGGTGCTTAGAATCGCGAAAATACGGTAATAGAGAGAGAGAGAGAGAGAGAGAGAGAGAGAGAGAGAGAGAGAGAGAGATGACAAGCACAGGATCGGGGTACCAAAGAAAACCTCGAAGTTGCACGCACCTTTCTAAATACGCTTGGCCCGTTGAAAAATCGAGTTAATATATATATATATATATATATATATATATATATATATATATATATATATATATATATATATGTAGGGTGTCCCAGTTTACTTGGGCCCAGATTTAAAAAATCATTTAAGAAGTGCTCGATCACAAACAACTTCGACGGAACGGAAGACGACCTGCTGTGGGATACCGAGAGCAGCGGTTCAAGCGGTGCGACGAACTCGAGTGGCAGTGATAGTGACTGAGCATCCTACACAAGCGGTTTGTTCCCTGTGTGCACCGATTTTCTTTTGGATGTTTGCAAAATAATATGTTATTTCTCGCACCCATCTCGTCATGATGTCGCCGCGAAAAGGGGGAGGGGGGGTCATTCTAGATTTTTCGAATCTATGCACCCCCCCTCACTTTGGGCATCGCGATGGTGAAAAAAGGGGTGCTTAGAATCGAGTAAATACGGTATATATATATTGACGCGTTGAATCACAGGATCCGGCAGTGAAATAGGTCCAAGAAGAGAAGTACTTTTGCAAAAAATAACGCGATGTTGCGGACGTAGACGGAACACTGCCACCGGCCGGCAACTGCAGTACCATATTTATTAGATATACTTGAGCGAAACACACTCAAATCGTCTTCTAGTAAGCCAACAAACCTGCAGGTGAACCTTCTCACTATAGTCTCTTTCGATGGCGCCAACTGTAGAAACACGGCATCTTCCGCACCACAGAGACCGTACGAGTACGACGAAGGGAAGGGCGGTATGCACATGATACGTGCACCAAGCGCGCGCTTCCTTGCACGTAGCCCTACTGTAGATCGCCTTCAGCTGAATCTTTAGTGTTTAGGTTTGAGCACAGTTCATTCTGAACTTCAACACACTGCTTTCCCTCTTTGATTTATCCATACCAAGTGTACTACATTACTTCCAGACTAAGAAACGCACAAAGTTTATATGGACGCATCCTCAAAACCAAAACCAACTTGTTTCAGCACCCACGCCTGCAAGTTTACACTGCGGGTCACATGTGGTCAACGCACAGATTGCCGCTTCCGGCGCGTATACTCTCATATCTGGCATGTGCAGATATTCGCGGCGCCCGCGCGTTTCCCGACAGTCGCGCATACGGCCTCGCAGACGCGTTATGCGTAGTCAGGTGCGTACGATGATCCCCATGTAGTCGGGCCTTAAAGGTTTGAGACATCGCTGAGGTTGCACCGGGCGACCGATCGCGAACCCATGTGTGCTCTCCAGCGTGATTACAGTGACGAGAGCAGAGGGGGGAGGGGGGGGGGGGGGCAAACGCCCCCGAAGTAACTACGGCGAAAGGGTGTTTCCGCGAGCACCCTTCCAGCTCATGTCCTGTCCGCCGCGTAACCCGTTTATCCTATAAATTATGCATCAAGCTTGCGGCTAACTCTCTGTGGCCGTCCCCACGGTCGCTCGCGATCGCTGGTCCCCGCGCGGATGACTTCGCGGTTGAATGATGAGGCATGCGCCATCACGCGTTCTTTACCGAGGAGAGAACGTCGTCCCTCGATGGAGGGCCGCCACGGCGGCAAGCGTTTGTTTCCGCTGGCGTGTCGATGATTGATCGGCGACGCCCAAAGTGAGACGACCGGTGAACACGCTGCGTCGTCCTCCAAGCGAACAACGGAGGGATTCCGCCGGGTAAAAGATGGGAGCGCGGACCGGGGGAGGGGAGAGAGCGCTGTCGTCGCTCGTGTTTGCGTACACTGCATGCATATGTGTGTGCGCATGCGTGTCCTCACGCGAGCTTGGCGTTGGCGGCGCGGTGTCTGCGGGTCGGTGCAACAGGCCGGCTTTGCTCTTGCGTCCGGGTTGCATGCATGGGCCAAGCGTGCTTGGGCGTCGTGTTTATCTGCGCTCTGCCCAGTTTCCCGTTTCACGGGCGTCGGAGGTCGCAGTCGTGATGCCGATGACGCGTCTTGCTTCGTAGGGTTCTTACGAAAGAAGAGCATTTTTTTTTTTTGTACTTTTGGCCTAGCAGTAGGTAAACGATGGGACAAGTATAGGTAAGCCGCTGCGGAATACCCCGATGTCATCGAATGGGGCTGCATGCTAGATTGTGTGCCTGCAGACTGTTGCTGGCAGTTGCCAGCATGTGGGGAGCAGGCTCGTCGGCCAAGGTGTGCGCAGAATAGCGGTCAATGTCGGTCATGCGCGTGCTTGGTGCGCAGCTTGTTGAACGCTGATGGCGCTTCAGTCTTCAAGGGCCGCACACAAAGCAAGATTTATGCTAGAAAGGTTATGGGCCACTGATGTTGTGCATAAAAAGGGAAGCACTAGCAACGTTGCAGAGGAGAAAGACGGTTATGTGTGTCCCCGTCCGCCATCTTTGATACTGTGTCCTCGCTTGATGGCGCTGGCTAGTGTAAATCAAACCCTTTGTTGAACATCTTCCCGTGACATTGGCAACTAATTCTTTAGAAGACTCCCCTGAGAACAAGCAGTGTCCATACAGTACGCAGCACATATTAACAGAGAAAAATATTTCAAGGGGACAAGCTAAGTGAATCAATAAACAGTCAGTTTAGGTGCGCAGGCTGCTTTTCTCACCCACAAGCACCGTGGGGCGGTCAAGTGACGAAGTGCCTTTTCACTGCCTCCTGTTTCTGGTTACGGACAACTCGTAGTGCAACTCATATAAAGCTTCATTACGACTCAAACTCGAATACGGGACTCCGGTATGGGAACCTGCTCATGAAAACCTAATCACTGACCTCCAAATGGTTCAAAATAACTCTGAAGGTTTTATTCTTGCTAACTACAACCGCACAGCGAGTATAACTAACATGAAATCTAATATTTGCCTCCCATCACTGGCATCTCGCAGAAAAGTGTCTCGTATTGCCCTCTTCCACAAGTTGTACCATCATCATACTCTACGAGATCTTCTCATCCCCCATCCAATTTATGTATCCCGTCGCATTTATCATCAGTACAAAATTGGCATTTTGTCATGCAACACTAAAAGTTTCTCACAATCATTTCTGCCGCGAACCTCATGTGACTGGAACCATCTTCCCGCTGAAGTTGTAGGCCTTACTAATTATCAACAGTTCCGTGAAGCCTTAGCTAATACATTATACACAGGTGCCATTTAAACACTCACTTAACCAACTGCATTTGTCTTCTTCATTCTTTTGTATTTACTACTCCCCCTCTGTAATGCCCTTGGCTCTGCGGGGTATAATAAATGAAATAAATGAAATGAAAATTATTACATAAATACACGCATTACCAGATAACAAAGGAAATAATATTTAATCCGGTGTTGAAACCATGGCCACCTGAATTTCAGGCTGACGATCAAGCTATACTGCAGCTTGCCGTTTATATTTTTGACGTCATTTCACATGCCCAGAAACGCAAGCAACTGTGTGATTTCTTCTTTGGACCACAGAAAATGCGCAAATTGGTCGACTAGCCTTAAGAGGAGTTAATATTACCTTTCTTATAGCACGCGTATAATACCCACCAAATATTACGCTTGCTATAAATTACGTTGCTAATTACGCTTGCTATTACGTTGCTATAAAAAAAATTAACTCATTTGCAAAGACACGTTCAACTTACCTATTGCATGCGTCATCCGACCGGACAGTGGGGCTCTCAGTGACAGCCACCCTTCTTTCTTCCTTCTTCTACGGCTCTTTGTCAGTCGCTTCACCTGAATATTTGTTGCTATAACGTTTGTTGCGCAGGAAACACATATTGTTAGGGGTTTCGTACCAATGGGTGTCATGTGGTTTCGTACTAATGTGTTATGTGTTTCGTACCAATTGGACATAGCGAATACATTGGCGCACTGAGCAGCCCTGCCACGTGACCCTCTCGAAAGGAACGCGTTCCTAACTTTCAACAGCCAAAAACATGATGTGATGTGAGCGATGAAGTGATTCCATCAATCCGTGTCGGCCCCTCTCACTACAAAAAAAAAAAAAAAACAAGCAGATACATCGTAGCACATTGTGAGACGTGTGCACCGCGGATTGAAAGCTGCATGAACCGCAGTAGGATTTAAATGGGAATAAGCTGATGCTTGAATTGCTAGCAGATAGCGCGTACTGGAAGCAACTGAAGAAGCAACGACCTCATGCAAAATTAATTAATGCGTTCTTAGGTTTTAAGTGCCAAAACTACGATATGATTGTGAGGCACGCCGTAATGTGGCACTCCGGGTTAATATTGACCACCTGAAATTATTTAACGTGCACCCAATGCACGCTACACGTGCGTTTTTGCATTTCGCCTCCATCAAAATGCGGGCGCCGCAGCCAGGCATTCGATCTCGCGACCTCGTGCCTAATTAGGACCGATTTACGCTCGAGCCGCAGGCCGTACCGCCCGCCTGCCTGCCGCACGCGTGCGGCCGTTGGAAAAAAAAAAAAAAAAGGAACGTGTCGCGCACTGGTGCACAAATTTAGGTTTACACTGCATGTGCGGACCCAGTCAGTGTAAACCGAAATCTGTGCATATGTGTGCAACATGTGCAATTTTTCGCACGACCACATGCGTGTGGCAGGCGAGCGGTGTGGCGTGCGCATCGAGCGTAAAAGATGCCGGTTGCGACGCCGGTTATTCGAACCTCGACCGGAGTTACTACTGGGTATAGCGTAGTGCTGTCGACAGGCCGCAGGCGTCCAGGAGACTGTGGCGACCAAGCAGGGGCGACACTATTTCTAGTGCCGAATTAGCACTGTTTATTCCATGGTAACAAAGCAGGCAAGAAAGAAGAGAATAGAAAAAAGATGCATTGCGGCGCCGCTTAAATGGGTAGGCTAAATTCGTAGGCGGGATTTTGCTCACGCCGACGTCACATGGTGTGCACTGAGTCCGGTCGGTGATTGACGATTGCTCTTTCTCTCCTAGGAGATGTTGCACGTGCTAGTCTCCGCTGGCGATAACCCGTAGGTCCCGTTGACCTATAGGCGATCATCGGCGCCTTTAGAGCAAACCTACAAATGAAGCTTTTTTTTTTTTTTTTTTTATACTACAAAATCCGAAAAGCTTCCCAAGTATTGCTCGCTGCTGCAGCGCGAAGGTGTAGAAATGGCTCCGTCTTGCTGTATCCGTCTCGCCAATATGTGCGGAGTAATCTATATGACCCTGTTTGATAGCGTAATCCGATGTGATCGATGCGTATAGGAACGTTCATTCACTCAGGACGTTGTGCATCGTCCTTGCGACAACTATAATAGATCTGAAACATTTTCAGTGATCGTATACAGTCCTCCGTGCTGTGTGACTTGGCTGGCCCGCATGTCCGACGCCGTGTTGCTGCATGGACTGTGGCCTCGACTTTCCCTTTCTCGACCGTAAATCTATAGCGTGTCGCCAGCTATCTCTTTACCCACGGTGTACGCCTTAGGGTTCATGCAAAACCCCTGAGCCCGTATTCACAAAACGTTGTTACGCTATAGAATCATCCGTTTGAGAAAATTTCACTCAACCCTGACGTTGGATATATTATTAGAGAAGCTGGCGGGTCAGTGGCGGAGAACACTTACGAACGAAAAGCTTTTTGAATTCGGCCCCATGGTTCTCTCCGCTTCTCGGCTTCTGCTACATAGCAGACTGTGGGTGTAGGCCAGTTGGTGATTCATTTCTTAATGTATCGTGTGTTCCTTGCGATAGCTTCCCGAAAAGCATAACTCGGCTTGTGCGCGTGCGTGCCGGTGCGATCTTGCAATATGAATCTGTAGTTTTGAATTGAACGTGAAAAGTGAACTGTAAGTGAACTTGAGTGAACAGGAACGGGCATTTCATCCGAGGCCTCCTATGCTGCGCCCTCATTATGTGTATCTCAGTACCGAATATTTTGTGAAGATTTCCGGACATTTCCTTGTAAATGTTGCGGACGTTCACTACATCTGCTGAGTTCTACTATATTGAACACACACACACAGAGAGAGAGAGAGAGAGAGAGAGAGTCTGAGCAGGAGGTCGTGGAAAGCGCACTTTAAGATAAGGGAGCATGCCTGCAGTATCTTTTAACCAACATCAACCTTGATACTCGTCAGCGGCGCTATGGTGGCGGTGCGAAGCGTATTCAGTGGCGCGCAGCATTCGGTCGAGGATGGTGAGAACGATAGCAGTTGGACGGAGACGAATCGCAGCATCCACCGACACACAGAGGGATTCAGCCCATGACGGTCGCATCCTGTTGTTGTTGGTCTCATCTTCCTGGGATTTCTCGCCGGCCTTCTTCTTCTACTTCTGTGTTATTTTTTTGCTATCTGCATACGCGTATTTCCACGATATGTTGACGGCGCAGAAGAGAAAAGCTTGCAAACAATCCGTTTACTCAGCAAACTCGGCAAGCAAACGCACAAGTCTGCGGCGCAAGTGACAGGCGGCGGGCGGTCGGCGGCCTTTCGAATTGTGTGCGGCGGCCTTCGGCCGGCCTCTGTATATTTGCGCGAGGCGAGGCTCGATCCAGTTCCACTCGCGGATATTGCGATGGCTCGAGAAAGCTCGTCGCGCCGTCGACGTGCCGAGCTATGAACTTGACTCTGCGCGTGCACTAAGCACCGAAACAGAGCTGAACAAACGGAAACAGTGTGCGCTGACGTCCAAGGCAGGGAAAATAAAAATACACAGAAACACGCTTAAATACGTTTACTATATATATATATATATATATATATATTTACATATAATGCTGTAATTAAGCTTCGATGCTAACGTTAAGGAGGGGGCGTGGTTTTCCTAAGGTTGCCCTGCCGAAGACCTGGTCACCACGGAACGGTTCAACCAAAGCTTCTGTTGCTCTCTCTCCCTGTTCTTGTCATTTGAAGCCTGTAACACAGTGCAGCTGTGACTGCAAGTGGGCGTCACACGATGTGAAATTGCTGGGGAGATATTGGCGGACTAGTTGGCAGTCGATTGTTGTGGCGAAGGCCGCGCACTTGCGAATACATGGACAAAAATTTGGAGAGCTCTAGCTTAAGCTGCACCTTTAAGAGTGGTACACGAGAACATTCAAAGAACCCTGACTGCTTCTCACGCTTCCCGGCAACTGCAGCTTATGTAACCGTAACGTTTACCGCGAAACTTTGACGGCGAACGCGGTGCACGATGGCGAGCCTTCTTGCGTGGGCCGATCCCGGAGGTAGTGCACAGTCGCGCTAGAAAATAGCGTCATTTTCAGGTTCCTTTTATTGTTTCGCACTTTTAATATTTAAGTATGAGAAGATTTAACAAGAGAGGCGTGCGCTGTCGGTGTTTTCTATCATGACAATTGGTTGTGGGCTGTCGTTCCCAAAATTTCAAGGAACACAAAGAATGCGAGAATGTAGGACAAGGTGTGTCAGAAACTTTTGTGATACAATGGTGTGCCAATATAACCCGCATATACCGCATGTCATATAACAAGACATTTCATATACGTATACCTAAATATATTAGGTATCGTATCGATCGTATTTTATCGTATATTAGGTATCGTATCGTATCGAGAAATTATCGCTCACGGACAATGCCTCCGACGCCGACACTGACACCGGATTTTCTGCGACGCGGGGCCCTTAACGCTGTTGCGTTAAAACCAAAGGAGACATACAGCGCTGATATCTCTCCCCCTTGGTGTTCGTTCGTCGAGAATGGTCGTGTATCGTGCATAGGGGGCGCGATAAAGAACCCCAATACCGTCAAGGGTAAAACGGACGCCGACCAAAAAGCATTAAAAGAAAAGAAACCAAGACCTTCCGGCTCCCATCCGGAGGCCTTGTTCACGAAATTGGGAACAAAGCCTCCGTATGGGAGCCGAAACGTCTTGGTTTCTTTTATTTTAATGTTTTTGGTCGGTGTCCGTTTTAAACCTTTGACAATGAGCAATCCCGACCAGACGAGTTTTCGTCAAACTCTTGATTTTTAACCCCATTACATGCGGCCAACTACACCTGCCGCCCTTTCTGTGGCTAACTATCAGTTGAACCATGGCCTCCGAGACCGGTTTGCATGATGCTGTGTGCCAACCGATCTAGGAGGCTATCGTAGAGCTGCCGTAGAAATGCTGCCGGAATAATGCGGTTCCCTAAATGTGCCTTGAACCACAATTTCAATTAATTATTGTCTTTCTTCCTCTATGCGGTCCTCGTGTTTCGTATGTCGTTGCACTCGTATAGGGAGGTGTGGATCAACAATTACTAACCACCCACTAATATTTGGACTTATGGATTATTTGGCATTTATAACGTGTATTTGGGGAGCTCATAAATCTACCGGCCGGTTAGTGAAGTAGCCTTATTGGCTGAACAGTGGTCTCATCGAGTTGCGTTTACCCAAATCTCCCGATACAGCGAATATTCAGTTCCGGGCTTCCAAGTTGGCTTTCCACGACTAGTGGAACTTTTCGCGATTAGCTTCCACGCATGCATGATGAGGTCCGTCGTCTTCGCACTACTATTTAACACTATTCGAGAAGCGCGGAATGTACTTGCGAGCATAAAAAACGGCCGTGCGATGAGCACGGGTCTATAACCACGAGTTAGGTTGTTAGACGAACTAGTTGTTCTCTATATTCTTGATTCGTGTTATGAACAAGAGAAGACGCAGACACGACAAACGCTCTCTCCTCCTTGCGCCCTGTTTAATTTTGTGCTGTGGTAACATAAATCAACGGTCCCCAACCGAGAGAGTTACACACAGACTCTCGGAATGCAGAACTCATTAGCTACATGTGACTTGACAACCGCGAATGGCCACACATTTCCCGCGCCTTTGTTTTGGCCCGCAGTGTCTTTCCTCGCTCGGCACGAGGTCGGCTTATCTCGGCATCACCGCTTCTGCGCGCGTCCTTGCGAGGGGCTCAGCTTGGCATGCACCCCTAAAATCCCACATGGCGTCGTTATTTAGAAGTGACGGCTGTTTTCTTTTTCTGTTTATTTTCTCTTTCTCTCTCTAACCAGAATTGAAGGCCACAGCGTGGCGACGTTCGGAGTTGTCAAGCCGTATGATAAGGAGACTTAATGGTTAGAGCCTGCTCTGGTCTCTCGTGGCGGCTTTTCGTGCTTCGCACTTGAGCAAGCAAAGGAGTCTGTAGTCGCGTTTCGCATGTGCGGTTTCAGTTCCGGACACCGTGCAATCATTTCCATTGAGCGAGTGCGCAGAAGGCCTAAATTGTGCAGTCCTTTCTGCAAAAGCGTATATAGCGTTGCGCTGTTGAGAAAGAGGTAGCGGGTTCGATCCCGGCCGCGGCGTCCGCGTTCCCATGAGGTCGGGATGAGAAAACGCTCGTGTACCATGCATTTGGCGCAAGTTAAAAAAATGTACGTGGTCAAAATTATTCCGCATTAAGAGGCGCTATATCGTCCTTTACATCAGATCGCGATTAGACTCGATCATAACATTCCATGATTTGTTTTATTTATTTCTGTAAAGCGAGCACGCAAAAGAAAACGAAAGTATGCAATAGCAGGCGGAATTGTCGACTGCCGACTGAGTCACGCGAAACTTGCTTACATTCGGCGTTCCTCTATTGCACGGCGCATCCACGTCTGTCCTGCCCTTATGACGCCTGGCATGGGTCAGTAATGCGCTCCGTGGGGTTAAGAAGTAACAGGTTCGTTTTTTGTTAGCAGCCCGAACTGTATATTTCCCCTTGCACGCGCTCTTAGACATACGGGTTCGTGAAAAAAAAAATTATTTCATTCCGTTCAGTTCTTGATGTGGAGCTCCCCACACCAAAGCCATTCCGTGTAGAGGCAAGCACCGGTGCAGTCCATACATTGTTTCAGCATGGACTAGCTATCTTGGATAGCGCGTAATAGCTTGAACACTCATGGTTGAGTAACTTCTTACGTCAATTATTAGGTAAGCTGCATGACGTGGTGTCACGAAAATGCGGTTTAGCTGTTGAAAATTCACAGTGTGTGCGCAGGCAAAATGATAAAAATGAAATGGTTGTAAGCGCTTTAGCGACTTTGCTGGAAATATAGGAACGATTCTTCGGAGAAAGTGTAAGAAGATTATTCTGTTGCAGAAAACATCGCGCAGTTATGAAAGCGTTTATGCTGAGGTTCTTGTGTTACACGCAAGCGTCAATCAAACCACACGATACAAGATTCCTGGGCAGAGTATAATCCATTTAGAGACAATAAAGGTAGAGGGTCCGAAGACTTGAACTGTCAGTCTCACGAACTGCCCCAGGGGTCCGTGGTTCACTGGGGTCATAGGATTATCTTCTTAAATGTTGTTGCTACAAGCTAGAGTCTATACATGTTCTCCGTTCTAAACACTGACGAGGCATGAAATGAAAGCAAGCTAAAGAAAGAGAAAAACAGAGTACTCGGTGAGATCGGCGAGACTCATGAACCTTTTGTTTTCTTTTTCTTTATTTTGTTTAGTCTTTTCCTTAAGTTTTGTTTCCCGCTGTAAATCACGAAGCGAAAAATAAACGCTCAGATGTGTACCTCCCCTACAGCTGTGCGCTGCGTTGAATTAGTGTTTTCATTCTTTCTTTGCGTACAAGGGCATAGCCAGAGGAAGGGGAGGAACACCCGGCCATCTGACTCCCACCTTCTCCAACCGATATTTTTATGTACCAGGGATACCTGGCATAAAGTGACGTGCAAGAGCACCCAAGTACTCCGAACCCCTCTGCCGGTCAAATGTCTTACCCCGCCCCTTACCCCCTTTCTGGGAAAAAGAAATGAAATCCTGGATACATGACTGCTTGTGTTCATTCGCAAGAAAAATAATGAAAGGAAACCAGCTGCTAGATTGTAGCATGAGAGAGGAAGTTACTTACACGACAAATCTCAGCGTTTCATTGGCTAATTAAGGTTTCGCTAATTAACTTCTTAATAGTTCCCATTAGAATCCACCTGTCAGCTACGGAATTGAAGCAGAGCGTTAATGCTGCACTGACGACAACTTTTAACTGGAACACCAAGCTAGCTATACGCAATATTTCAGGAAGTATCTTTCGATATCGTGCTATAGGCACTGATTTTCTGCTAAATGATTACGTTTCTTATGTAATCAATTTCGCGATAGGGACATGTGCCCTAAAGTGAACAATTACAAAGTTCACTATATCAAAACCTTGCTATATAGCTGTCATGTCACCGCAATTTTCTCGCGCAAACGTGATGAACTCCCACTGAACCTATCCAAATAATGGAACATAACTGCGCTATCCACCCAAGAATATATTTTATAAGTCTGCCTCCACACGCATACGCAATCGCACGCACGCACACACACACAAACGCACACACACACAAACGCACACACACACGCACACTCACGCAAACACACTCACATCCACATACATACATACATACATACATACATACATACATACATACATACATACATACATACACATAAAAAATCAGCTAGTATAGTTGAAAGCTTACACAATGCACACATGGTATAAGAAGCCTGACACTGCATAGGGCCGCTGTCGCTTAGTGGCTATGGCGTTGTGCCGCCGACGCTACAGGTCGCGGGTTCGAACCGGCGCGCTAAGCGACTGCATTTTGATGATCGGCGAAGTGCAAAATTATTCGCGTATATATATTTACGCGCACGTTAAGGAAACCAAGATGGTCAAAATTAATCTGCAGCTCCCTACTACGCAGTGCTTCGCAATCTTATATCGTGGTCTTTAGCACGCAATACGCAACAATTTAATTAATTTATCAACTGTGCATATAGGACAAAATTGACCTGGCTCGTCTCCTTTCGCATGCTTTCCTCTATCACCATCTCTAAGGCTGTGCGCAGCAGTCAGCCACGATTCTCCGCCCTGCTGAAGACCGTGCGGCGCCTTCTGGAGCGACCGTCGAGAGCCCAAGAGGGGACGACCTTGAGCATCAGGAAGCGCCTCGTTGCATCGCCGGCGAGCTGACACCCTCGTCGCGTGCGACCGCTGCTCGATGAGCGGCGACGATAGGGGGCGAACCGAGACCCGACGGCGGTGTCCGATTTAGCTGTGCGTAGGCAAACGGGCTAAAAATAAAAGGGCCGCCGAACGACGCCGCCACCGCCGCCGGCAGCGAACATGCCCCCGGGTCTTCTGCTGCCGCACTTGGCGATTCATGCAAGCCGCCGCTGATCGCCGGTCGTGCGCCTATGCTTTGTGACGTCATAAAAAGGAAATACGTTGCGCGCTTTGAACACTCTGAACGTGGCACTATCAAACAACCTAAATTGCGTGGTTTAACTTCACGAAACGGTACTGTGAGCAGGAATGCCGTGTGTAGTGGAGAGGCGCCGGATTAATTTCGACCACCCGGGTTTCGTAAGCGCGCACCCAAAGCGCGGTACACAAGCGCTTTCTTGCATTTCTCCCCGTCCTAAATGCGGTTGCTGTGGGTTGGATCGAACCCGGGGTCTCGAACTCAACGGGGCTCAATGTCTTAGTCGCTAAACCACCGTGGCGGGTTATGTGACACCATAATTGTTATGCAGGGGAGCTTTATTGTAGATGTATGGGGATATCGTGATTATGGAACAGTGCACTCGGGCTTCCGAGGTACAATAAATTTTAAGAGACACAAATTCATAGGTCCAACGCATATTGAAATGTATGTGAGGCAAAGTTAAGTAAAGCGACTAATTCGTTTACAACTAACGACGATGTATACAATTTCCTTTGCTTTAAACCTATATATGCAATGTGATATGTCACGCAATGTTTATAGTTATACCAACACCGAATTCACAACTTTTCATCCACTTTCTTTTATGTTTCTGCTCTACATTGGCCACTAGCTCTATGCTCAAATACAAACTCTAACTCACGCGGTGCATGACAGGTGCGTACGCACGAAACACGTGTAAACAATATTTAAGGACACTGTAATTCTTGTGTCGAAGTGGGAACTATCCATTCTGGAGGATATGTCAAAAACAGGCACACAGCCAGTGGCAGATAGATACCGGATGGCTAAGCGAAACAATATCGAGTCAAAGAATCTCCTGATTATTGTCATGCTAAGTATGCTCCATGTAGACGAGAGCTTGAGCGTACTCGTCTCGTAGTGTGAAATACCCGAGGACGAAGAAAACGTGTGGCTCTACGTCTGGTGCCTTAAGAGGAAGCTTTAGCTCGGGCCCAACTCCGACGCCGGCTGTTCACATACATGTACAACGCAAAAACGTCTTTCTGAGATAACCCCTCGACCAATTATTAATAAAATGTGTTGCATTTTAGAGAGAAAGTCAAATTCTAGTGGCTGTTGCAAGCGGAATTTTGATTTAGGGCCTCAATTTCGTGAAAAGAACTTTGAACAATTCGAAAGTTCGAAAAAATAGAAGCATGCAGTTTAAAAATTAATAGCTCTGCCTCAAGAATAGATATCGCGGTTCTGTAAACGGCATCCATTAGATCATTCAAAGCGGACAAATTTCACATGTCAATCTATATCTTATGTGAATTTGTTAAGTTGCGTACAAGGGTTCTGCAAAAAACAATTTCTATACCACTGATTTTTTTTTAGATTTATATGTAACATATCAATTTTGCCCCCTTTAGATCTACTATTATATGCAATTCACAGAATTGTGATACCATCGTTTATTGCTGACTTACGGAATTGTAAACTTGATAGTTTCGTTTTCTGAAATATTTTGTCATTTTTGACAATTTTGAATAAAAAGATTGACGTGCTAAATAAAAAAAAATTGAAGCCAACTGTCACAAAATTTTAAGCTTTTCTTTTAAATGCAACAAACCTCGTTAAATTGGGTGCAGTAGTTGCCGAGAAAAACGAATTCTCCTTTTACATGTATGTATACAGTAGCCCCCGAGCTGAAGCTTCCTCTTAAACAGGCTGTCCGTCCAGCGCGCCCGCGATCGGGCCGGCAGGCTATACGCCTGTCGGTCCGATGGTGGGATTAGCCGGGTGCGCGTTTCATCACGTTTCGCTCGACCCAATAGAAGTTTATTCTCTCACTCACTCAAACAGGCTGTCTTTCGTAACACGTGTCCTCCCCTCCTGTTTTCGGTGCACCGTGACGATATTATTGAGCATTACATTACGAGGTAGGTGTGCTTTTGAGATAAATACCCGTGAGCCGGCGTTCTGCCTATATATATATGTATTGTTACATAGGAAGACGCAGACGAGAAGCTATATACAGGTATATTTACAAACATGTACGCCGCACTTGGCCAAGAGGCAACAGCCCGCGCAAGACTCTTGTTCCATCCTCGTGGAAGCTGGCCAAAGTATATCCATTATTCTAATCTGGAAATAAACAGCTCTTATCTAATTATAGACCTATTTCATTAACATCATATTCATGTAAGATGCTGGAGCACATAATTCACAAACATATAATGGAATTTCTGGAATCTAATAACATGCTTTCTAACTTTCAGCACGGTTTTAGGAAAGGTTTCAGCACCTTAACACAACTAGTTGAATTCTCACGGGACATTCTCTGCGGTCTTGATATCGGCACCCAGGTCGACGCTATATTTATAGATTTTTCCAAGGCTTTCGATACTGTACTGCATTCTAATCTCTTAATAAAGCTTAACATGATCTTGAAAAATTCTCACTTGGTTAGCTGGATTGCCAGTTTCCTTTGTCATCGGTCACAATACGTATGTTATAATTCAACTAATTCTTCTTCTGTTGACGTGTCATCTGGTGTACCCCCAGGGTCGGTTCTTGGTCCTTTACTATTTCTTATATACATTAACGACTTACCTCGAAACGTCACTTCACATGCCTTTATGCGGACGACGGTGTTTTGTATCGCGTGATTAACACACCAGAAGATCATATTGAACTAACTTCCTAATTTGTCAGCTTCTGCACCTGGTGCAACACTTGGCAAATGAAAATAAATTTTACTAAAACTATGATAATGTAATTTTCTAATAGCGCCTCTCCTTCATTGATCAATTACGCTTTCAACGACTTATGCTTGCACAGGGTCTCGCAATACAAGTATCTTGGCGTCATATTTACCACTAACATGTCCTGGTCAAAACACATTAATTTTATTTGCACTAAAGCAATCCGGAAGCTCGGGTATTTGAGGCGCAATTTCAACAATTCTCCAAAGGAAACTAAGTTACTAATGTATAAAACTTTAATTCGCCCAATCCTAGATTATGCTTCTCCTGTCTGGAACCCTCATAAGCAGTGCGATTGAGATTAACTCCATTGAGAGCATACAAGGAAAATCTTTTAGGTTCATATATCGTCACTATGATCACTATTTTTCACCCTCTCGTGCATTATCTTTTTTGAACCTAACCCCTTTATCCATACGCCGTCACATTGAGTCATTGAAGTTTCTGCATGGCACTGTCAATTTTTCTTTTCGTGTCTCGCATCCCATATATATTCCTTCAGACATTCCTCGGTCAAGTAGGAGTCACCATAGCCCTAACATTAAGCCTTACTTTGCTCGAACTAATAAATTTAAATACAGCTTTTTCCCACGTACTATTGAATTCTGGAACTTAATTCCCGGAACAATTAGGTCACTGCCACTGAACGATTTCATGTTAAAAGTTAACTGCACCTGAATTTATGTATTTTATTGTTGTTACAGTGTATTGACTCATTCTCGTTTTGTACTGACTCTCAGTGTTGCTGTTATTTTGATTTTCAGTTGTGTCATCTGCCTTATTTCTTGTGAATCTTTAATATGTTATTGTTTACTTGTTTTTTATGTCTTCTTTTTGTCTAACCCACTCCTGCAATAGCCCCATAAAGGGGCGGCAGTATGTATAAATAAATAAATAAATAAATAAATAAATAAATAAATAAATAAATAAATAAATAAATAAATCGGTGGAAGTCGTCTTTACACTACTGGCCTCTTAGGCAAAGAAAACTTCGTTTTGCAAATACATCCTCAACACTTTCCGTTTTGCAAAATGTTTGTCTAGTTTGTAGGATATTTTCTACGCAAAGCGTTTCTTTCGTAAGAAATGTTCGCCATTGGTCGTCTGCGGTCAGGCGCGTTCGTTAACGTGAGTGCCAAGCTTCTGCTGTTGTGGACCGGTACGGCGCAGTGAACACCTTCGCGAATACTTGTCGATGTTCATTGTGTGTTAACGTGTAGTTATTGCAAGGCAAACGCTTTTGTATGAACAGTGTCATCCTTAACGTTGTCATAAAATTAGCGCTCACGTTCTATTTCTCCCCACAGTTGCCTGAAAGGAAGCATTTCGATATAGTTTAAAGTTTTCGGCTAAATGAGCTTGCACATCAGCATACGCTAGTTCAATGCAAAATCAGTACGGGGCTACATATAATGAAACGTGTTAAAGGAGTAATTTGTTTGTGTTAGACATAGTTGTCCCGAAACCCAATTGAAACACGAAGGAGGTAGACGAAGGTTGATGGTCTGTACAGTCGCAGGGGCATAGCTAAAACACACCAACAACATACAGTAAATTTTGCCGAGCGATCTTTCTTTGCCTTTGAAGCAAAAGAAAAGCAACTTTTTGGTGTTTTTATATTTTAATCATTCGGTATACCACATTTCAATAATTTATTTTGTCTTCATCGCTAATGAAATTCATATACCAGAAAGACAAAAAAAAAAATTGAGGTCAGGGCCTTTGAGCTACCCTTTACCGCACTCCTTCCTTTATTTTCATTTATTTATGTTTAATTTTTTTTCAAGGCTGATAACTGTGCTGCAATCACGTAAGTTGATTTACGGTCGGTTACTTTTGTATTTTCGTTCATATTATTTATGTCGTAATTTCGGCTGATCCATTGCATATCCTCCGCAGTGTTCTTGTTCACTTTATCCAGAAAATCATCACAGTCATCATCAACAAATGTAGAGAAACGGACAACGTCGCATGGGAAGTTGGAGTAGTCAGTTTAAAAGGCGTGTGCCGTCGTTCATCACTGATATAGATTAAACATGGCCGCATCCGCAGAATTTTCTCTCGTTATGGATGAATCAAAGCCGAATCGGATACGGATAGCCAATTCTTGACACTAAGTCGAATCCGAATCTAATAGTGGCCCCACCGTATGAATACCAGTTGAATATACCGAGGACACCAAATCGCATACGCATCGAGCAGTTCTGAAATATTTTTCTAGCACGTTGCCGTTTCCGAACACATTGAACCTCTCCCGAACAGTTTGTTTTTAAAGGGACACTAAAGCTAAACAATAAATTAGTTTAGACTAATGAAGCATTGTTTGAGAACCCTGCAGGCAGTCATTTCAAAAAAATAGTTTGATTATTAGATGAGAAAATGAAGATCCAAGTATCAGTATTTGAATTTCGCGCCGAAACCCCAGCGCCGGTACGTCAGCGTGACGTCAGGGATTCCAAAGTATGTTTTCGCATTTGGGCCGCGTTGGCTGAATAAAGGTTCCCGAAACTTGCCATGTTTAATATTTGGTTTCTTTAGAACACAATGTAGTCAATCTGTACCGCTATATATAATTAGTAGGCCCTTGAAGATTCCCTCAAAATCCAAGACGTCACAGCTCCCAGGTGCGAGAACTTAAGTAGGCTTCGCCACCTGTATTACGTTCTTGCGCTTTTTATGGCTTACTAAACCTCTTATCGTTGCAAGAGTGGTGTTTTTGGTGTTGCAGAACGGTAATTTACTGATGCAGAAGAAATCATTTTTCACTTTAGTGTCCCTTTAATTACATTACCTCGCTCCTAGTTGCTGCTCTGCGAATCCGCGATTGAGCAGAGAGTTGTTGCCTGTTCAATTCACACCCGCTTGTCAGCCGCCGTCGTGTGTAAATATTGATCCTTGAAGTACACTAGAAATAAGACAGCTATGCGAAATCCCGAATATCATTTATTCGGTTCGAGCGTTCCGACCAATTGGCAGAATATTCGGTTCGCTATTCGGAACGTTCGCATATTCTCTCGCCCTTCGGAGGGGGCGAACAAGCTGTGAAGTATACGAGGCGCGTGCGATATTGCAGCAACCGCATGCACTATGCGCTGTTCTCCGCACACAGTGTACGCCCAGGCTTCACTGCTCAGTTCGAAGGCAACAGCGAAAAGCGCAACCAAGTCGCTTTCCCCGACCGTGACACGTGATGCCGCCGAGTGTAACGGAGAACGTAGGCGGCCTTGACACTGCTCCGCTTGCCCGCTTCGGCTCGGCTAATCAAACAAAACAATGGAACTCTCTCGAGCTGTTTGAACCTGCCTTCGTGGCTGTAGCAAAAGGCGTCGCAGCGGAGGGGCGCTGGGTTGACCTTCCCATAGGCGCTTGGTCACAGTTTGTGGTGTCATTGTCAGTGCGGTCACGTGGAATCCCAATGCCATCGGGACGCCCATTGCCGTTGGAACCACTGTCCTCGACGCGAAAATTTTATATTCTTTTTTTTTTTCCTTTTACGTCCGCGTTGTCGTGTTCTTGACTCGCGGGATATGCTGAAACAAAGGGAAGGGAGAAGGTTGGTTTATGAAGGGGAGTGGGACTGGCAACGAGTGTACATTAGGAGAGGAGAGATGGCTTTTTTTTAGCGCGATAATTGTAACCCAAACGTGACCCACACGGTAACGATCAGCCCCTTCGTTTAGAGGGCTTTAGATGTTTCCTTATGCTTTGTCATTTTTTTTTCTTTTTTTATTTCTCTCAAGCAAAATTCAGACGCTTACGAATGCTGACGCGATGCTCGGTTTTTGCGAAGAAAAAAAAAAGAAACCCCGAATTTCTGTGCGTTCTGTGCCCGCAGCGAATACAACAGTGCGATGACATTTGTTGCGTATACGACCGAAAAACTGAATTACAGGTTACGGAAATATTCGGCATTCTGTGTAGGCTCGGTGAACACGGGAAGCTAATACGAGATCCTAGTTTCGAGATAAATGCGCAGCCCGCGTGGTGCGGGATGAAAGCTGATATTTGCGGACGCGTAACGGTCCTTCCTGTAGCGTGCGCACCGTTTCAATGTCCTCGACGGTAAGAGCAATCAGTTGTCGCTCTCTAGAGATCTCTGAGCGCATAATAAGCTTTAGTACGAGGCACGATAGACGTTTATAGGGTGTCCCAGCTAACGTTAGTCAAGCTAGGTAAAGACAGAAGCGATTACCGAAATCACATTGCAAGATACTATTATACGACGTCAGGTGTTTGGCCGGGACATGTCTGACAACCGAGCGCAGTAGCTCTTAAAAATGTAACTTGCAGGATGTTTTTTTTAACCTTTTTTTTTCTTTCAGCAGCTCGACTAACGCTAGCTGAGACATGCGGTATAGGAATGAGGGCTAGGATTATCGAACGATTCCTAACCCAACTTCATTGCTTTCCGCCTTTAGTCGTAGGCAAGCGTCATCACTATATGGAAGCGGCTGGTCAACGTGGCGGTTAATAAGGAAGCGATACAATCGTAGAGTCAGTGCCAAAGTACCGTACCATTCATACCGGTCAAGCTGTCGTCACACGCCTAGTGGACCGCAAAGTTTTCGCGAAGGTGTCCCTCGCGAAACAGCGGGTGTGTTTCCACACTAATTGTTTGCGCATTAGTATAGTTACAGATATACTTAGCTACGCAATTCGCGTGAGTTTTCCAGTATTTCTACGCGGGATTTCATGGCCGAGAAATGTGTAAGATAGGGACGGACGCATAAAAACGTACGCGAGAAAGTTTCGGTCACATGATTACTACTTTCCCCGAAACCGCATATAGGTGGGGAAGAGGACGCGATAATCATCGCGTCCTCTTCCCCTCACCTTTTCCTCCGCCTCTCTTCTCTTAGTAGTTTACGTTGAGAAGCAATCACCCCTATTTAACGAATAAAAACAAATAGAACATAAAGTAGTTTTGTACAGCGAGTACTTAGTACACGCGACAGGTTTTTCTTTTTTTTTTCATTCTCTTTCTCTCCGTGTGTGCGTGACGGACGTCAAGCTTGGGGCGCTGGTCTCCGAGATGATAAATTACTGTACAACGAATATACCTTGCCTCTTTACAGCTGTTGCCCTTTACGTCAGCTGCAAAAACATCTAAGCCTATTTCGGGTTTGGCGGAGCAATGAAAGCTGTTTCGAGGCGATTACATTGCTTTTCCTTTCTCCGCTGTAATCTGTGTCCGCGCAAAGGTGACTTTCCGGCAGCGCGGTGATAGCTAGCAAAAACCATCAAGGTGGCTCTAATTGGAGTCGCGCTCAAAAGAGAGTCCGCTAACTATTCGTTGACCTTGTTAGGTGCGCCCGTATACAGTCTTGAAATGTCAGAGGTGAACGCAGCCTTAATTACACACATGTCTCGTTTTCTTTGTTTACTTTGTGTGCATAAACCACGGAGGTTCCGAACAAGCGCACACACACGGACACACATATCCACAATCCGACACGCGCAGATGCATGCACGGACACAAGCGCAAACGCAGAGTTGTAAAGAAAGAAAAAAAAACGTCTTTAACAAGTTCCGGGTGCGCAAGTTAATTACTTGCTGGAATATGGAGAAGGCTTCCGTCGGGCAACGAGAACAGCGGAATGCTGGCACACGATTTCCATGTTAGATGCGGAGCTTGAATCCTTATCGTTATTTTGTCGTTCTAGCGGTGGCACTGTTGGGTCAGAGTGCGCTCTTGGGTTAGGTTGATAGCCTGTGTAGGCTGTGTATCATGCGAACTTGAAGTTTTAGTAAGCGACAGAAGTTTTCAAACGTGCAGCTTCTTACACGTCACGTATTCGGGTAACAATATTCCTTATTAATGTTAAGATAGGCAAACCCTGAGGATTACAGTGGAAGTAATCAACAAGAAGTAGCTTCGTAAATAAAGATACGCATCGGTAGACATACGGTTAAAGACTCGTGCGCCTTACGGCATATATTACTCTAGATAATGTTGGAGCCTTGCCTTTAACTCAGCTTGATTTTGTTTTGCTATCATTTAGAGCTTTCATTTTGAACACTACTATGAATTACAGAAGTGAATTTGATGACATCGTGTAGACACATCAATGACCTAGTTGTTTCGTGTTCTGCGGAACCATAAATTGGTTTGTAGCTTCTGTGTTTTATTCCAGCAGAAAAACAGTATTCCGTGCTGCTGCAGCATCTGTCGTAAAGGTCTGCTGCATAGCAAGAAAAATAAAGAGAGACTGGTTCGGCTGAACCCGAAGAAAGCAAAGAAATGTACCGGAAAAGTTCCGATTACACAAGGCCGATAGGATCCATGTGACGTTTAAGCTGTTTTGGTGACTGAGATCTTAAATGCCTTAGTTTACATTCTAAAATATATGAGTAAACGTAAACTATCTGAAGTGCAATGAGAGGCAGATAATTTAGGAATAAGTGCAGCAATAACACCTACGAAACGATCAACATACGTCACGTAATAATAAGGAATATGTCCCGCCTAAATTAAGAAGTGGACCGGCGCACGACGGAATTTTTGCGCACAGGATGGATAGCAGGTGCATTCACGCGACAATAATGGATGTCAATATAGGGGAAAGGTAGTCGACGTGGCGGAATTTCCAGACGGCCTCGCAAAATCATCACAATATGCGGAGCCTACGCGGCTGGCACACGACAACCGCATGAGAATCTGGTGAAACCTGACGGGCTGCTGAAGACTTTATCGATACTGATTTAGCTAGTCGTGTCTGCTGCTTGTGGTTATGAGCGGAGAAAGTACAGGAACTTCGGTCACCAAAGAGCTGGCTTCGAAAGTGCAACGACGGAGGACGCTGGCGGCAATACCGGTGGAGAATGGACCAAGGTACTTCCGGGGATTGGGTTAAAGTTCTCCAACACCTTTTGGGTTGACGAGGCTGCACTGCCTAAGTTGGATCCAAAATCACGATTTCCGTGTTGAGATCATTGTGGTATTTTGAGTGGAGAAGACAACGACATCATTATCAGGGCAATAGCAGAGAAGGCAAACTCCCGCACTCTCCACCCAAGTATACTCCACCCTGCCAACCCACATAGCATTCCTTTCCGATCTCGGACGAATAGTAAAGAGAGGAAGTACTAAAAAACGTGATAAAGATATGATAAAACAAACATATATACATACATACAAAACAACGTGGAAAACAAGAGTCGGTTTTCTCAAAGCTCTGGTGGTGATGCTCGAGCAAGCGTGTAAAGTACATTTCCTATAATGGACCAAGATGTTTCCCCTCGCTGGGACACGCCTAGCAGGGATAGCAGTGAGCAAGTGAGCCAGCCATACGATAGTCCTGAGCAGCGTCCAGCAGCCTGGCGCTGCCGCAGCAGCGCCAGCTTTTTCGCAAACGTATATTTCATTTCGAAGTGTGGCTGCTCCACTATGCAAAGCTGTATAACAGTGAAGCCAAACCGCTCTCTGAACGGAATTGCCTGGAAAAAAGAAGTCATTGTTGCGCATAGTTTGCTGCCTGACACTGTAAACGTATTGCTCTCTCAACCAGGGCTGGCCAAAGATACTTTTCAAATTGATCATTATGCAGATACAATATACTTAGTCGATACACATACAAGATACTGATAAATCGGTTGTATCCGATACGATACTTGCCATTCCTTTGTTAATGTGCTTCAATACATAGGTTAATTCACCATTATAGCTTCACCACAGTGCCCTTGCAAGTGTGCAGCTGTTTACTCGGAAATTTATTTTTTTCCCGCGTGTTTGTTCTCTCAATTGTGTTTGGTTATTTAAAATTCTGGCGGAAACCTTCTCAGTATGACTAGATGCTAATGCGATTAGTATTGAAGCAATTACGCCCGCTTATGCTCTTCTACAGCTTCCATTATTTCCTTATTCCGCTACTTACGTGTTTCTTTTTTCTTTCCACTCTAACAATTTCTTTAGCCGTGTATGTCTTATCACCTGCTGCATGATGTCTGCCAATGTCTTCTAATCCCAGGCGGCTGTAGGAAAGGCTTACATTTCCTTCTGTGTGTTTTTTGCGATATCTGCTATTTGCATTTTATTTACTCTAAATACTCTGCTCCTTGCGTTTCCTTTCTCTAGTGTGTGTCTCTGTCAAACATTAAGGTTATGCGCTTGTAATCGCTCATCGGGCTCTCTTTTCCGTGATCATCTATCATCATTTGTCATAATCGTTCGTAAACCGTTTCCGAAACTAAAGTCTAGTCGACGGATGACAGCGTGTCTATTTCCGCATAGCGACGTTACTTTTGCACGACTCTTCTCCTCCCTGTTAACTACTACAAGGTCATGTTCCTCACCGCGGCTTTCCTCCCCCCTCCCCTCCCTCTCTCTATCTTATCTTTCTGGACGGACCGACCGACCGACCGACCCACAGAAAACTGCGTGAAATAGCCTAAGAATGCTAATCGCATTGAAAACTAGTTAGCATAACAGTCATGTTTCTTAGAAAAAGTGTAACTGCCATCAATGGCCTGTCTCACGGATCCTGGGTATTTGTGGATCTTGCTGTGTCTTGTATCTTGACATACTCTATACTTCGCATTACGTATCGGAAATACAGATACTGGTACACGTCTCGCCGAGTGTATCATGATATAGATACGAGATGACCGAAGAGTACCCTATGATAGCATCTAAGATGCACATATCTTCAATACGGCCAAGCCCTGCTCTCAACAAGGAAGCACAGGCTCGTGGCCATGTAATATTCAGCGGTACTATCTTGATCAGAGGCAAGTGCTGCATTATTTATTATTTATTTTGAACACATATACACAGTTAACAGCAAAGGGAAAGCGAGGAGCAGGCTGGCAACTGCCACCGGAAAGGGCACAACGCCTGCCTACTCTTCTGAAGGGAGGTGACAGCACACAGAAATGGAAGACAGGAAGGAGGGGAGGAAAGAGGAAAGGAAGAGCAACAGAACAAACCTAAAGACTAAACTAGAACACAGTACAGATCACATACAGTAGGGCCGGTCACTGATGGTCCCGCTACTACAGAATGTTGAATGTTCACGCTACAAACGTGAACCTCTAAGTTAGTTAACCCTAGAAAGGTAAGTAGGGCGCGATGGGCCTGATCACGTTTAGAGGCACAACCACTGGGGCATAAACATTCCTCGAATGTCGCACACCGCAGGCCAAGGAGATGATAGTTTCTCACTAGCGACATGCGCTGCGCACTGCATAACGACGACACAGGGAAAGAATCAGGCATAGGAGCCTGCTTCCTGTCCCCGTCTCGTGTCGCTTATGTGTTGACATATTGCTTTCAGCGAATGTTTATATTCGTGGCACGGTGGCGGTGAAATATTAAGCTGTCATTTACGTATGTTGTATTTCATTGGACTTAATCGTCCAGAACGCGTACGCACTGCAAGACTGAGAAAGTTACTCGGTACATAAAACCACTTTCTGCAACTTGGAGACAGATCAGCATAAGTCAGTCACAGATTTAATTTGCTCGAAGCTTTGTGCGCCTTTATTTATTGAATTATTGGGTCTCATGCTGGAGGCCGTTTGCTAGGCTTCCGATTAACTAACATGGTAGAGCGACTGCCTTCGACAGACACCGGTGCTTGGTCGGATCCCCGAGAAAGGATAAATATTTGCTCAACAGGGAAGTTTGCTTTTCTGTGACGCCGAAATATTTTTCCGCTGTCGCAATCAGCTGCAATAAAGTGGACGCCCGTTTTCGTATGCGAATGCTGCATTGCGGGATCGGCGCGGAGGCAGCAGCTCATATCTACGGTTGGCATAGCGTATAGTGCTACCTAACACCGCACGACGCCAAAAGATATGATTAAATTCAGCGTTCTTCATTCGGTGCTTTCCATTGTGTTCGTGGTAGACAAGAATACGGATGTAAGATGGGGCGTAATGTTATTCTCTATTTTTTTCTTATTTGCTATGTCGCTCTTCACAATGTGTCGATTTCACGTTCAGCATATCAAGAGCCAGCCTGCAACGCCTCCCTCAGTCGACGTTATCTTCTCGAAAAACCCATGCGCGCATTCGGGAACAATATCGCGAGGAACTGGATATTATTTCGCGGCGCATCCTCTGGGCCCATATCTCAGATTACCTGCCGTACAACGTAATGATGCCGTGATGTACGCATGCCTTGAGAACCGGCTCGCTTTCGTAACGGCCCTACAGCGCACGCTGTAGGGCTAAGCATAAAGATGTAAATTGTTGCGTTATATTATCTAGGCCGCTAAGCAATACGCTGTAAGCAGGCTCTAATGTACGCAGTGTATGGGGTTGCCTTGCAAAGATCTTGCTAAATCACATGCTAAATATGTAATATACGCTAAATTTGACGAGCCAGTGACTGTGCAAATGGTGATTTATAAAGCTAGAGGATTCATTGTGGATCTCTTGATAATAATTACCAGTTACCCAACCGCGACTGTAAAGAAGAACTTCGCAGTAGATTCAGAGCACTCTATCGTGAATAGAAGTTTCAGACCTTCGCGTATTTTCTTTATTTTTGTTTCTTAAAGAATGTATACTGAGAACTAAAGAACGATGGACCGCTGCTCGGAGTCCAACGTGCAACTGCAACACGACGTGTGCTGTGCTTGCCACCAGCTGAGCCACCGTGTTTACAACGGCTTCATGAGGAATGATTATTTCATTAATTCATTTATTTATGTAATGTGCGCCATCAGTGCGCGACGAAACCGGAGGAAAATGAAACAATCTGACGACTGCAAATATCCTGTAAAATTATTATGTACATTAAACCGCAATAGTGAAAGAAGTACACAAAACGCGAGAGTAATATTACATACAATCAAAAGCCGTTGTGAATCTTTTAAAGGCCCAACGAAACATATCCTTACATACAGAATAATATGCATGGAAGACAGCGCGGAAATGAATGCAAGTGACCAGCTTATGCTCTGTGCTGTATATGGTACTTTAACGGAGGTCTGTTTGGTCTCACCGTTCATTTAGTGCGTAGATGATTCTTGCACCTACTACAAGAGTTAACTGCAATGTGCACTGGCGTAGCCAGGGGGAGAAGGGGGGTTCTCGCCGGGTCTCATTCTCCTCTCCCTCGAAATTTCTATCCTAGTAGGTGGCCCCATGCCCAGACCTCCCTACCCCCTTTCACCTTTCCGGTCTCCGGTCAAATGAATGCCCCAGCTCCCTCCCCCCTACGAAAGAAATTTCTGGCTACGCAACCGATAAACTGTATACATTATCTGGGCAGCGGAATGAGCAGATTTCAAGCGAAGTATCCGCTGCGATGTTGTTGTCCTTATTTGTTATTCATTTTTTATTAAGTCATTAATTTTGGCATTACGATTGTATTACTTTTTTTTCTTATTCTTATTCTGTTTAACATAGAATAATGGTGTAGCCTATGCAATATTTATCTCAATCTATCCTCGGCAACCGCCCTAAAACAGAATAGAGAACAGAAAAGCGAGGAAATCAACAATACGAAACACGGTGAACCATACGAGGACAACATGCTTTAAGCTGTTTTTGTAGTATACACAAAGACTGTACAAAGGGAAAGTAAATAATTACATGAAAGAAGATAAACGTGGGTTCCTTGAATATTTTGGTAATGAAACAAGTCCTTAAGGTTAGACAAAAGGCTGTGATAGAGCGAAAGAAAGAGAGAAAGCAAGAGATTTTAATAAAACAGGGAGATGCCAGTCCCGCTATACGCCAAGACGGGCTATCTCAGGCGTGGGTGGCTGTGGTGCCTTGACACCTAATTCCGCTAACTGCATGGGGGACTGCATTACGCACCAGTGGCACATTGTCATTGAGGCGAGTTTAATGACAGTGACGTTGCATTACGCAGCCGTATACTGCAGAACATTCTAACAAGAATGGAGGATTGCGCGTGTTAGTCATTCATCGCATAACAAGCGTTGCGCGACAAACGGGGACAGAGATAGGAAGACACGCATGGCGATACACCGTGTGTGTCTTTCCATTTTTGTTCCCGTCTTTCGCGCTGCGCTTGTTTCGCGCGATCATCCTGACTCCCCCAGTCATTTCTCGCTCACTCTCGATTACCGCAGTGAGCACGCAAAATGTGGCAAGCATTGACAGCCACAAGGTTCAGCGTTGCGCTCGGCAATTTTTTTTTTCATTCTCTCTACTCCGGTGTAGCCACAGGGATGTCTGCTCCGCAGTTCAGGAATTTCTTATAAAGTCCAGTCGAATGTGTTGTTAAGTGTATATATTTTCCTTTCATTGTGCGCTTATCTATTAATGATTAATGGTTGTTTCTACAGTTGTTGCCCTCATTTTAACGTGTAATTTTACCTTTCAACAGTCCTTACTAGGTAGCAGTCCCGTAAGCTTCTTTTCTGGTTATAACTTGGAATGATCCAACCCGTTTCATGACGAATTGCCGGCTCATAGTGGGTATCAGGCAAACGTTTGATGGGAAACAACAACGACGACTCCTCGTACGACGTTCGCGCTATTGGCGTGTGCGACACAGCTCACAAGGCGGCGCCTTCTGGGCAGAAGGAACGCCGACACGGCACCTAAGAAGCGTCTCTTGCAAACGGGAAACTCTTAAGGGTGTTCTATTGCGCCTATTGACTCTAGCGACCGGGGTCTCATTGTTAGAGCATAGGACTTCTGTAGTAGATGTCCTCTGTTCGAATATATAATGTACATATGTATACTATAAGTAGATCAAATCTGTCTTTCTGCGTATATCTAAAATTTAATGCTGGTAATACTGTAATGACGGCTGCAATCTCTGCCACTGAAAAGGGCGACACATAGCTCAAAAATTCCTATTTATTAAACCACTGCCAGTAAGTAGATGATGCGTATATTC
The DNA here is from genome assembly GCF_023375885.2 of Dermacentor andersoni. Taxonomy (NCBI): domain Eukaryota; kingdom Metazoa; phylum Arthropoda; class Arachnida; order Ixodida; family Ixodidae; genus Dermacentor; species Dermacentor andersoni. The sequence goes on along the minus strand of NC_092816.1, from coordinate 75,393,765 downwards.
TGGCCACTATGTGTAGATAGTGCGCGCAGCGTATGTATAATTCGCATTTCTCTCACTGCTCCCGATGGATACGTAGACTGTAGGTGTTGCATTGTTCATCACATTTGCTTTTCCTTTAAGGCCGGTTTACTTTATAGTCACCTCGACTTAGAAGTCTAAAGAATTTTTGCCCAGCGGGATTCTATTATACGAGCCGACCTCCCCTGCTTCGACATAAGTAACTCTCCCTCGTTGTACGCAGCGGCTGTCGGCTTCTTCGGTTGTTAACGAAGTCAAATCGAGTCCCCTTCGCGCGTCATCGATTCTTTAGAACGTCGGCGTAATGTATTTCACTGCAAGGGCAGATGTCTCGACGCGCTCACTGTGCACCTCCAACGGTCGCGCAGAAATCTCTCGAGGCGACGCTTTCGTCGGCCCAGCAGCGCCAAAACGGGCACATCTGTCACGGCGCTAAATGGCGCGTGCGCCCCGTGATGTGTGTATACAGCCCGCGCGCTTCGCCACGCGTCCGCGGCGTTCGCGTGCCGTGCCCCGGCTCCCCGCGCAAGTAGCGGGAGGCACATCGCGGGCGCGTATGTGGCCGCGTTCCTCGCCTCTCGTTAACATCCGCGTCCGCGACCCGCGTTTTCTTATTCCCCCACTTCCTTCCTTTCATTCGTGCTTTCGTTCTCTCTTTTCGTTCGTCGATTATGTTTCTTCCTTCTTCCCTTTCTTTTGAATATTTCTTGCTTGATTGTTTGCTACACTGCTTTCATCTTTTTTTTATTGACTCTTTATTGCTTTCTTTCTTGGTCGTATTTCGTTCTTTGATTCTTCCTTCCTTTCTTCCTTTCCTTGCTTTCTTTCACTCTTTCTTTCTTGCGTCCGGTCCCGTGACTTCGGTTTTCCATGCCACTTGCATTATTCATGTTGCGGTTCCACCTACAAGTGCAAAATGGCGCCGCCGCGTTCGCCGGTGACCACGGCCACGCGAGATTTTGCCCCCGCCCTTTTCCTCCGCGTTGCCCTAAGGTTCCGATGCAGGAGATTGACGCTTCCGCGAGCACCGTCGCTCAAGCTGGCCTGGTTAGGCGCCTTTCGGCGTTAGCGCCTTTCAATGTCCCGAATATTGTATATCGATGGCTTTGGCTCGAGAGGTCGCAAACGGGTCGCGTTGTTTTATTTATTCATTCCCCCGTCGTTCACTTCACCCTCGGCGATCAATTTCGACGTGTTTTTGTTTACCTCGCCGTCTCCTCCTGGACTTGAGGCTTTTTCTGAGCGCTCTTTATTATTACAATTTCTTTTTATTCCTCGCGCGCGCGCGTGTCGCAGTGGGTTTGGCCGGCTCGCCGTTATTGTCATGTGGAACTTTCTGCTTCTTTTCTTTCTTCTCACACATACAAACACGCACAAAAAGAATGTTCTGCATCTCGACGGGTGTAGTGATTGATGAACAAATCTTGGGGTATATATATGTTACTTCGTATCGGAAAAAAAAATATATAAAATGTGCGTTTCTCACGGCGAAAAGTGCTCCGATTGTTGACGGCTGCGTATACCCTATAAGCGTGGCTTCCCACTCAAAGTTCGCAGTTTGTGACTGCGGTCTTGAAAAGCAGTTTAGTCTTAAGATCCGCAGACTAGGAACGTGGTAGAGCAAAATAAGCTGCGGAAAGCTTTTTTCTTCTAATAGTCCGAACGATTCGTACTGGTGACGTAAAAGAGCCGAGAGAGAGAGAGAGAGAGAAGGGAGAAACGGGGTCAAGACGGGGGCCGAGGCCGTTGTGGAGCCGTGATCTTTCCAAACAATCGATGTAGCGAAGCGGGTGGTCGCGTCAAGCAGCACAAGCTCGAGCTTAACCGTATAACGCCGACGCCCGACGAGCACTGGAAACCGGAACGCCACGATTTCGATTCTCCGCGGCCGTATTTATAACGGGAGCGAACGTGTATACCGGTGGCGCTTGCAGGCGAAATCAGTCAGCACAGACTAATAACCGAGCGGCCGGGAAGCGAGATAGTGAAAGTGGCCCGTTATCGTTCTTGCGTGCAGTCGCCGTTATTGCGCAGTTGACGTTTTATTCCGCGAGCAGCGTTCGAGCCGCACGAACAATGACCATCAAGCGGAGCGCGGTGAAACGACAGGAATCCTTGTGCTACGTCATGCAAATACGGCGACCGACACGGAGGTTGTATACGAGGAAAACGACGCAGCTCGAACCGTTTAGCGCCGAGAATCGATTGGGACCACCCGTCTCGTACATGCGCTTCGTGTTTTTTTGGGCCCGACTGCGTGTGTGGGCGCGCGCCTGCATTTGACAGGAACCGTACTTTTCTTTTTTTTCTTTTTTTTTTGTTCAGCGCGCCAGGGCGTTTCCGCGTTTGCCGTCACCGAGGCTGTATTCGCGAAACCGGCACAATACAAGCTGACTCTATTTAAGATCGAACCATTTATGACCACCACTCTGAAGAGCGTCAGCAAGATCTTACCAGTTTTTCACTGCTTCGAGAAAGAACCTCGGTCTATCTGTCCCCCTCCCCTCCATGTTCTTTCTATATCGACAACCGGGGACCGTGTATACCTTTACTTATTATTCGCTATTCCTGCACTGCTCGGCGAAGTGTGTGCGGTGCAGTGGGCATCTGACGGAATGTTTTTCTGTTAACGACAGCAGGTTGAACTTGTAGGTGTCGTGGCGGTAGGGCGGAGGGGGGGAGGGGGAGTTCTTGCGTGGTTCACATCTTGGTCTACTTTTCTTTCGTCGTTGTATTCATGAATATGTGCGAACGATGTAAAAGAGAGCATAAAATTTCGAAGAAAAAAAATACATCGCGCAATAAGGCGATTCGTTAAGCATGTTTTTCGAGCGCTAACTTAACCATCGCACAATAAGGCGATTCGTTAAGCATGTTTTTCGAGCGCCAATGTAACCTTCGCGCGCCAGTTGCATTTTCGATTATTATTTCTTTCTTAAGCTCGTCTGGCTTCCGGTTAGGGCACGGTAATTTTCCAGGAATACGCGTAGGGCCGGGAATGCGTGTTATCTGTTTGCATGTGTTTGTAAACGCTTGCAAACTGGATTTGTCTTTCGAGTTGCACTTCCTGAAACAAACGTACGCCGAGTCAAACGGCGTAGGCCGTTTATCGGTTTCCTGTGGGATTGACTTCTTTTAACAGACAAGAAAGTAAAAAAAAAAAAGAAATAGCGCAGTAAAAGCGAGACAATAACATGCGCTTTTCGCCGAGCGCACATTTCTGGCGCTCAGAAACAGACGCCGGCGCTGTTGGATCTTGCACAGGGAGTATTGCCATCCATGTCCCGCTATATTTCCGCATGATTCCAGATGGCGGTGATAGTGAAAGTGAAGGTTTGTGACTAACAAGCATTTATTTATTTATTTATTTATTTATTTATTTATTTATTTATTTATTTATTTACTTGCATACACTAAGAGTCAAAGGGACATTACAGATAGGAGGGCTCATAAAAAATAATGATAAATAGGGTATAAAGAGCTGCTGCTATACAATTTTACCTAATACATGCACAAAAGTCAGAAGTTCTGCATGTAAGACCGGGTGAAGACAAGTAAGCAATAATAACCCGATTTGTACAATGCTTGTTTCACATGATAGGATCAGAGTTAGGCAACACTAATAAATGAGAGCTTATAGATGTACAATCTTTTTTGATGCACCAGGGACCTATCTAAAGTGCCTATTCCTTGTACGAAAAAGAAAAAAAAAAGGTCCCCAGTGCCGACTGTGGGTTCACAAGAGCGTTCCCTTTCGAGATAGCTTGTTGAAAAATGTCTATATTTTTTTTTATCGTTTCTTCCTCGACTGAAAGCTCAAAAGTATTCTCCACATGAATTTTCCTGAGCATATATTCGTTGTTGCTGTTCAAAAAATAGCGCATTCCGATCATACGTTTTTGAACGACCCGCCCAATGTTAAAGGACCTGAGCTCGAGCGTGGTGCTGAATACTAGGACTCTGGGAGCGTGCATGTTGTACCTTTCTCTCTGTTTAGTTTGCAAACAAGCTGTAAAGAGTTTTCCCTGTTACAGAACGGCTACCCAAGAAAGAAAAACATGATAAACGCCGGCAGAGAACTGGTTGATGTGATGAAATTAGTAAAGTTGTAGGTTTAAGATGGAATCAGATGACGGAAGACAGCGGTAATTGGATCTCGCTTTTAGAAAGGGGTGTGTGTGGGGGGGGGGGGGGGGAGGTTTTTTTCTCAGAGTGGATATAAAACGGGCTGATGATGATTATGATGACGATTAGATCATTATTGACATATCGCTGTTTACTTCCCCTTTATGCAAAATATGTGCTGTTTGCGCTGTTGTTGATTAGCTTACGGTAATAATCTTCCAAGATCTGAACAAAGAAGAGCTTGCCTTTAGAGATTGAGTAAGGGCCGTGTCACATTGGTAGGATCCTTGGCATAGGTTTGTTACCTACTGGTAAATGGAGGCTGGGGTGTCCAGAAGTGTTTGCCGCCTTCTCAACGCTCTTTCATAGTTCGTGTTTGTTTTTAAAGCGTATGTTGGAAGAAGGGTATTTTAAGCGTCATGTTCTTTCTACAGTCAGTGCGCCCGTGACACAGCTGTTCTCGCCTGTAAGGCTTCTCGAGCAGTATAGTACACTCTTTCGTTGCCGGTTACGTACCTGCAAGCCCAGGGAACGCGATTGACAAAAATTATTCCCTTTTTCTTTTTGATGTTGGGTATTGCCTAACAACAACTACTATTAACGAGTTATTGGCAGCAATAGCGGCCGCTTTTCATGGGTAATGTAGGGTGGGTAGGGTGATCCAAGGCACCCTCACGTAGTGTTTATGTTCTCCTAAGAGCTTGAAGCGTGACTGCACTAAACGAATGGTTATAAGCGTACTTCAAGCTTTTAGCAACAGCAACAAAAGAAAAAATAAAGGTAGAAACTAAAGATTTGGAACAATAAGTTGGCATAACAAGAGGCGATGAAGCTGAAGAAACAACAGGCCCATGACAACTTACACACAATCGAAACAGCATAGAAAATACACTGAGCTTTAGGTGCACGTCGAAGAAACCCAGGCGATCAAAATCAGTCGGTACGATTATCGACTATACACTTCGTCTCTCGTAGACCAGAGGGCGCTGTAGGGCGTTAAACTGGAACATTCATTATCTCAGGTGTAATGGTCACATAGCACACGGTGGCTGAAAAACACTTATGCCTGCGGGTCTAATAGGAGCCGAGAAACTTCCGTATCCCAGTTTGCGCTAAATAATGATGCAGCGTTACCGGAAGTACCGCTTTCATTATTCACGGAAGCGCGGTCACACTTCACTGCACTATTTACATATGGCCCATATAAGTGGGACTTGGGTGACCTGCATATTCTTCCATTGCTTTCTTTAACTTCATCAAACTGAAGCTCGCTGTTTCTCGTTCGGTATAAGTAAATGTGTAGGTTATGTTTGCCGAGGCACGATTCATTGCATATTTATTGTCTCATTGAAATGATTTCGCCGTTTCATATACATTCAGAACATGGCCGGCTAACTCGGTTAATTGAAAAGAAGAGGGGCTGTAAGTCGGCAGGACGGTGTATTCGGCTGGAATACCGCATACATTGCTTATGATAAGCACGACTTTAGTGTAAAATGCTTCATCACATTCGACGACCTGACGAGGTCTTGGGATCAAATGCCGGCCGCGGCGACCGCATTTCGATGGGGGCAAAATGCAAGAACACTCGTGTACTTATATTTAGGTGCACGTTAAAGAACCGCAGGTGGTGTAAAATTAATTCGCAGTCCCCCACTACGGCGTGCCTCATAATTAAATCGAATTTTTGGCACGTACCACCCCATAATTTAATTTTTTTAAGGTGCCGGAACATTCGTGCGCACCAAGTAAGTGCGGCAGTGACGTACAATACCGCGAAGCAGCCCCCCCCCCCTCTTGATGCAGCCAATAAATTAAACAAACTTCAAACTTATAAAAATTTTATCAACAAGACATACCTATAAAATGTGTTTTAGAAGTGGGAATTTTGCCCATCGATAAAGTTTACACCAGAAACGCATTTACCGTGAAGCTCCGCGAACATAGGTTGAATGCAAAGTAAACATAAATCAACGATAACTAATACCTTACTGATTGTCAAATTCTTATTGGACCGAGATTAGCACAGACAGACAGAAATAACGGACGGACCGACAGACAGACCTTAGGCGCTCAAGTTTTAGTTCTCAGTTACAACCGCACGAAGCCAGCAGCCGAAGTAATCCTCACTGATGGGAGCTATCTCGCTTTACGAGCGCGAGTGAGCTCAGTTTTTCCGCGGAAATGATCAGAATCCTCAGCTGGCTGAAAACACTTACCGTGGAAGCGATGTCTATGCTCTGTCTGGAAAAGTTCGCCTATTTTGACTCCCTTTTGTCTTCTTTTCGTTCGCAGCAACCTCACCAGCTTACTGTGCATTTGTAGCTTCACTGGCCGGCCACGCTACATCGCGCTGTCGGGTTGTATTGAATTCCGCGCTCGGAGGCGAAATAGCTTCCGAAGCTGATGGCCGATCGAATCGTACTGATGCTCGTTTAAGAAAACGGAACGCGTTGGGTTACCTTCGTTGAAAGGTGCCGTCGACGCCGCTTTTATCGTCTCGCTATTTGGTGCTCCCCTGGAAATCAAACTGAAAAAAAAAAAAAGAAGAACTGAAAACCGAACGGCAACCCCCGAGCGTCGCGTGACCACAGCGATTGAGATCGAAGTCCACAGAGGAAGAAGAGCCGGTGATACGCGAAGAGTACTGAGACATTGGTATGGCTGAAGCGCAAATGGTGAAGAGAGGAGAGGTGTAGAATGTTCAATCCGTTTGCTAGCCATGCCGTCCCATGAGAGTGATGATGCCACTCGCAACAGTAATGCCAACTCTGGAGGCTTGGTAGCGGACTCATACCCCGTATTAGCTGACGGAAGAAACCTGGAAAGTTGTGTGAGAGATACGCTTAGCTTCGAACACTTGGTTACGAATGTTTACGACTTTCTACGGACTTCCCGAGGTATAAGACAAGTCCACGAGCACAGATGGCACGTGATCCTCATCTATAGCCTGGTGACTTGAGCGTGTGTTGTCAACTGAACCACTAAAACGCAACTCTGATAAGTTCATTTATTTATTTTTATTTAGAACATACTGCCAATTCCATGATGGATTATTGCAGGAAGGGCACAAAGTCAAACAATAAACACGATAAAATCGCAGTAAAAAAATGTAGCAAGAACACAACATGCAAATACAGAATTTGAACAGCAAACATGATAAGTAGGAACATCAAAGTGAGAAATTTAAAGAGAGCTTAAGTATGTATATCTATACAGTCTAGCAATATTTACAAGACCGTTGCAAAGAAGGTAAGTAATTCAGTGCAATAACATCAGGTGAAGAAGGCGCGCAACAGGTAAATTTCCTATTTGAGAATCCGGTAAGTAGTTCTCAATAATTTACAAAATATCTGTAAGCGACCAACTATTGGTGATAGTGAGAGTTGTTAAACCACACCACTGCCCTATGGATAGCGAAAAGAAAAGAGGATATAGAACAGTCACATTGAAAATGATACTTCTGTAGGGTGTATGAATTGTGTTATTCTGGTGTTTGGAAATATTAACGTTTAACTTGTTTTGAATTAACTGGCGCAGTAATTTCAACTGTGCGAGTGTGACTCGGTTTCAGATTGTAAGCATTCCAGCAGTCTTTAGTAGATCACTTATAAAATCTGCAAGTCGATATTTACTGAAGATCAATATGATTGGCTTTCTTTGTACTCCCTCTAGCATTTTAATTAAGTTGTTAGTCGACAGAAACCAAGCTGAGATGCGTAATCTAGGGTTGATCTCACAAGTGCATTACTAGCTAGTAATTTAGTTTCGCGTGGAGCTTGGCGTAGGCGTCACTTAAGACAGAGAAGTCAACTTAGGGCCGTTGAGATAATGTGATTTTTATGGAGGTACCATCTAAGGTGACATGTTAGTGTTAGACCGAGATGCTTGTGTTCCGTGACTACTGTTACGGAGTCATGGTTTATATTGTAAGGGAACTCCTGTACATTGTGTTTTCTTGTTATTCTCAAGCCAACATATTTTTAACATAGAGAGTCTTTTGCCACTTCCTACACCACGCAGAGTATAATTTCAGTGCATTGTTTAGGATTACGTGGTCATCTGGTGAAGTAATTTCTTTATACAGTATACAATCTTCAGCGAACAGTTATGTTGACGGAAATGTCAGTGGGCAAGTCGGGAATATAAAGTAAAATAGTGCAGGTGCTAGAACGCAGCCTTTGGATTTCGCCTGAGTTAGCTTAGAATTGGAATGGTTCATCTGCACAAATTGTGTCCAGTTAGTTAAGTAATCCATTGTGCTTTCGCTAATGGGCCCCTTCCCGAAACTGTGTTCAACTTTTAATATTAGTTTCTGGCGTGAAACGCGATCAAATATGCTTTTCAAGAATCGAGGAAGATAAGGTGTGTTTGGTTTTGGTTGTCTGTGCCACTGGATTGAATAATTTGATTAGTTGGGTGACTGTGAATGAACTTTGACGAAAATCATGCTGAACCGGAGATAAAATGCGGTTTTGTTCGAGGTAAGTGTTTATGTATTCCAGAATGGATGTGCTCAAGTAGCTTTCACACGGTGCTTATGGGAGAAATTGGCTGAAAGTTGGAGGGCTCATTTTTATTTCCTGGCTTGTGTACTGGGATCATTTTAGTGGTCTTCCAGTCATTTGGTAAAGTACATGTAGATAAGGTTTGTCATAGATGAGGGTTAAATAATGAGATATTAGACACATTTAAAATGACGTTTGCAAGCAAACGTAAACGCAGTACGCACGTATAAGGAAATAGCGTTGTCATCACTGCGCATGCTCCGAACGTTATTGGGTTTATGTCATTTACGTGCGCCATGATAACATACGTTATTCGGCGAGTTGAACGTTCGTAATGTTTACGTACGCTAAGAAATAACGTTGTTCAGCATGGCGGCTCCCGTGGCTCTCGCTTTAGCGTGAATTCTCGTCACGGCTACGCTTTCCCTGTCCGCAAGTAACTATGGAAATGAGCCTTCGCTTCATCTGAACGCTCCTGAAATTTTAGTTATCGGCAAATAGCATGTCCAATTTCTGAGATCGTTCGGCAATTCCGGCGTCCCTGTGCCTAAACGAGACGCGTCCTCATACCAACAACGGCATGGTTGCTAATGAACTGCATTGGCTTGGATACGTTGGCACGAGGTACCAGACGGCGCCCTGTCTTTAACGTCTTCCTTTTGTTTGCGTTCCTGCACGTTAAACTAAACGTCTTGAAGGGACGCGCACCGTAACTTCCCGCAACGGTGCTTGCGTTTAGCGTACATAAGGCGAAAGCCGTTATTCCAAAACTTTATAGAAGCTCAGCATACGTTTTAACAACAGCATGTGGGATTTTGTCTGGTCCTGGGCTTTTCTTATTGTTGAAATTTAGTAACAGGTTTAGCACACTGGCCGGTGTTACAATTTGAAGTCCCAAAAATATGTCAGAGGAAGATTTAAAGTACGGTAGGTTATCATCGTCTACCGTGAAAATTGATTGAAAGTATTTAATTAAGTTGTTGGCTCTTGCTTCAATTTCTTCCCGCGCAGTTTCGGTGCTTGTGTTAGATTTTGGCAAGAGGTACTTCCAGAATTTATGAGGAGAGGACTTGATAAAATTACCGAGAGTGTTTTGAAAGTAATTGTCTTTAGCTGCCTTTATTTTAGCTTTCATTGGGCTTATGGCTAGAGCGAGCTTTTGTTTGAAGTTTGCCTGAAAATTCTTTTTCAAAGTGTTTCGCAGCCTTTTCACCTCCCGTTTCGCGTGGGTGATTCCACGTGTAATCCAAGGATTGCGTTAGTTTCTTTTCTTTGTTCGTGTAGGCACATAGCTGCGAATGCAGTAGAAAGTAATGGATTTAAGCCTTTGCTTGAGTGCTTCTACACCACTATTGGAAACGCTGGCTAGTTGTTCGAAAGCGCTCAGTTCATGAAACAGATGCTCCGTTATGCTGTTATCGCTAGCTCTGCTGAAATATAGAAAAGTGGTGATAGTTGTTGCGGTAAACTAGTGCCTTGGATAGGGAGATAGCATAGACTTGTTTTATGGTCCGAAGTAATGGTAACCGAGACAGTGGCTCTTGCATGACGTGAGATTGCTCCCTACTTTTCCATAATATTACTTATTTTATCCTACTATAGTTTAAGGCAAACCATATTTAAATAAATGTGAACTGATATTGGAACCCGTTCTCGTCCAGTTAAATTTTCAGGCCTGTCATATATTTTTCGAACATTGAATAACATCAACAATACCTCGTTCGGCAGAGTTCAGATAATAGAGACGTTCTTTCGAAAGCCATCAGCAGTGACGGCTTCCTCAGGTTAGATGCATAAAGATATTTTTGTGCGTGCATTATATTATCTCTGTGTAATCGTCATCTGTTTAACTGCTCATCGCAGTTTGCGTCGCGGCTGCTTGTATGTATTTGTGACTCTTTTTACAAACTAAATTGTGGTGCGACTTGCCTTTGCCTTGTATATTTATATGTTCGTCTGTAAATAGGACTGTGTGTTGTGGATTTTTGGTCTGCTGACGTTGTTTCTTTTATTTTATTTTTCTACTTACTCATTTTTATATCGATGTTTCTGCTATGCGAAAAGAAGTCGCCGTCACCATTATAGGGTGACTACATCTCTTTCTTTTATTTTCATTTCGATGAAAAATAAATGCTGCACAGGGAACTGGAAATCTGTCATCGCTATAAATTTGCACGGGCCGTGCTTATTTCAGACGGATCGTTACATACAATAACGACTTTCATGGCATCAGAGCAGGAACTTGCTTGCATTATTTTGCTGCAAGTCCTGCTGCTGTCATTGCACTCTGTGTTATCTCGAAGCGATTTTGCTGAATAAAGTACAAAGTATATCGTCCCTTTGACGTTGGTCTAAGAGTGTGTGTAGTGGTGGTACAACTTTCTCTACGAATAGTATACGTGACTTCATTCTCCTAACCCGCCTTGTTTGCTTAGTGGCTGTGGGGCTTGGGATGCTAAGCACGAGGTCGCGGGACTAAATCCCTGCCACGGCAGCTGCATTTCGCTGAAGGCTAAATGCTCAAACGCCCGTGTGCTTAGATTTAGGCGCATGTTAAAGAACCCCAGGTAGTCAAAATTATCCCGGAGTCCCCCACTACGGCGTGCCTCATAATCAGGTCGTGGTTCTGGCAAGTAAAATCCCACAATTTAATTTTAGCTTCATTCTCCTTTTTTGCAGAGTTTCGTCGATGTTCAGCAAGTGTTTAGCGTAGACATCTCACATAAGCTCGCATAATGTGTGTGGAGACGAGCGACCGCAAGCAAAATTAAAGCGCATGACTCAGCTCGGCCTTTAATATTGCCCCTTGGACGTTGGTGTAAGAGCGTGTGTAGCAGGGCTACACCATATCTCATCAACGGTGTACGTGACTTCATTTTTCTTTTTGCAGATTTTTGATGACATAGAGCAAGATTTCTTTGCAAGCATTTCGGATATGGCCATATAATGTGTGTTGATGTGGGCTAACGTAAATAAATTCGCAGCCCATTTGTTGGGTCGACCCGTTCCGGGTTCTTCGAGACCAAGAGGGGGAAGAAAACAAAACACATCAAAGAAATGTTGAACCGCTCTTACGGCCACCTCTGTTGAATACCTTCTTCGTCTTTTTCTTTTTATAGAGAGCGCAACAATAACGACCTAAATAGCAGGTTATCAATACAGCAGTCGCCTATACTTTTTCGATCGGAGCGAGAGCGCCAGGTCGAACCGAGGAGACGGCTCGGCGCCTTGGCCCGGAAATGGGTCACGCTTAATCTTTGGCATTAGACCTCGAGAGTTCCGCGACGTCCACACCCGTTTCTCGGCAGCAGCTAAGCCGAGGATGTTGGTCGGCTTTGTGTGTCGGTGATCTATGTAGCACCGCTCGCTTTCAGCCCTTAATGCGCCTCGTTGACAGTGAAGCGTCTGGTTTAGACGTTCCTTTGCGTATAAATGTTGATATAAACATTACTTATCGGCTCGGGAGCACCTCTAGCGTGTGCCCGCCGATGCAGCAGCAAGTCGCGAGCTATTCCGAACAGCTCCTGGGAGACGGCCACTTTTGTTTCGCTGTCCGTGATTGCACTGCATGCCTAATGCCTATACCTGTCTGCTTAGTAAATGAGACGGAAAGCAAAGCATTCACTAGAGGGGGCCCTTAGTACTACATATATCGTATCTACGCGGCTGTTTCTGGAATGGAGAAGAAAAATTGATCGTAAATTTTCAGTTTCAAGGGCAGAAAATTTCGTTTGGTTTTAACAGTGCATGTCGCAGGGCATTCATAACTGGTGCAATTGTTGCGGCTGTTAATTGCTCGGTTTCCAAAAGGCCGTTGTTCTTATACAGCGCAAGTCAACAGCTGCGCAATCGCTTGCTATACTACACGCGCATGGTGTCGCTATGTCACTTCCGCATGTATGTAATGACTGTGCGTACCACGTCTCTGTAATCGCTAGGCATCCGGACACGTGGGGTCACGGACCTAAGGGCCAGTTTGAAATTGGCCGGGTTGTGGAAACGTTGTAAATTTGGCTGCTAGCTCTTTTTAGACGATGTTGGGCATGGCTTAAGTGAGACTCACCACGCCAGCTGTGATGTATGGCTACTGGTGCACTAAGATTCAATTGGACAGTGATTCCTAACCAACCAAGCGAGCCGGCGCCACCCGTTCTTTAGAGCACAGCTTTCAGGCGCCCTATCCCGCGGCGAGCGTCGGCGGCGGTGGCGGCGTAACCGAGCGAACGAGCACAGCGAAATATGAAAGAGCGAACGTGGAGCGGCAGATGAAAGACGCGAGCCGCGAACGGCGGACTCGTGTCTATGTACTCGTGTCTGTCAGCTGGACGGTTCGTTTCGTACTATCGTCTGCTCGCGTCAGCTCTCGCTCGCGCTTGTTCGGTTTGCTTGGTTTGGTCTCCTGCGCGCTTGTTTCGATTGTCATAGCTTGCGATTGTTTTGCAATCTGATTGCATGTTCGACGTGAATTGTGTAGTACTAACTGGAAGCCACGTGGCACCAGCGATTACACTGGAACCTTCGACGAATCATGTATAAAAGCCGGCGCACTTGACCGGCAGATCAGATTTTCGACGATTGCTAACTCTGCTGCATCTCCCTCTCAAATTTTTTGCCTCAATATATCGCGAAATCAAACACGTATAGAGCTGCGCTCAAAATTCGCATTAAGGAGTGTCGTAATCGTCGGCGAATTTTCTTATATATATATATATATATATATATATATATATATATATATATATATATATATATATATATATATATATATATATATATTGAGTTATCTTTCGCAGTGCAAGGTAAGGACAGGTGAACCTGTTTATGAGCACCGCACCGAGGTCTACATGCCGAAAATAATAAAACCAAGCAAGGTATTTCAGAGCAATATACAAACTAACAAACATTTAATTGTAGCAACATAGGCGAGACGAAAAACGGAACCCGAGCACAAATTCATGGAAATGCGCATCAACACCCGCCGTGGTTGCTAAGTGGCTATTTTGTTGGGCTGATAAGCATGAGCTCGCGGAATTGAATCCCGGCCATGGCCGCATTTCGATGATATTGAAATGCAAGAACATCGTGTACTTAGATTTAGGTGCACGTTAAAGCACCCCAGGTAGTCGAAATTTCCCGCTACGGCATTCCTCATTATCAGATCGTGGTTCTTGAATTTTATTTTCAAATTTTAGTTTATTTACCAGAGAACACGCTGAAAGGTCCGCTGGCCTAAAATCAGTCAAAACGACTGGACGGGGCCCAGGTGACCATCACATGGCAACAGCTATACAAGGTGGACAGGTAGAGACTAAGATACGCCGTTACAAAGGTAAAAACGAAAACATGCAGATTATAATACTTAATACAACATATTAATAAATCAGACAAATACACTTGAAATACGATGCACGTGGTAGTGGGTATGCAATTTACAACACATAGTACTACATATTTATCACTAACAAAAATACTCTGAAAATGCAGCAAAGAAAACGTTGAGGCACGTGAAACCTCATAATTTAAATGGACAGTAACAAAACTCCACCATAAGAAAGAAAGAAAGAAAGAAAGAAAGAAAGGAACCGATACAATAACATCAGAATTACATTTAATCTGTGTACTCTGTTAATAACGGGAAATGTAAGCAACCTTCCTAAACTTTCTAACTTAACCTATCTCTTCCGAACGGGATTTGATAACACGGAAACTGCTATTACTATCTTCGCGCTTAGTTTGTTTCGACAGAAAAAGTCACTCTCTCTTACCTCTTTCTTTCTTTTCTTCTTTCTTTTTTTCTCCCTCTCTCTTTCTATTTTTTTTTTTTTTTTCATATTTGCACGAACTTTACTGGCGAGTCGCCGCAGCAACGGCTCCTTCGTTCAAACGCTGGACGCGCGGCGACTTCAAAGACCCTCTGTTATCGCGGTATCCTCCTTCGGCGCGCCATTGTGTGTGTGGCCAGTTCCCTCCCCAAGGCCCCTCCATCAATTTCCGCCTTGCTTCCCTCCGCTTTTACTTCAGTATATACTTAGCCGCGCGCGGCACCCCGGGCCTCCCGAACAGAATGTCGCGCGGCTCGTGCCGCGTCCCCAAACGGCGCCGCCCAATTAGTCCGACGGGCGCCCAGCGAGAATGCCGCGGCTGCCTGCATTTGCGCGGCTTCGCCATCAACAACGCGCCGTCGGCTCGATTGTCGCGCAATCGTACACTGCGCGCACACTCCGGCGGAGCTCCCTACGTAACGATTTGCTCTCTCTCTCTCTCTTTCTTTCCCTCGCTCTCTCTCGCTCTGAGCGCGGAGCCGCTGGAAGAAGAAGCGGTGTAGTATGTAGAGCGTGCTCTTAACGCGAGCTGCTGCTGCCTAAGGAGCGTCTGCGTTCGTGTTCATGCGCGTCCGCGAGTGACTTTCACGTGCTCTTTTTGCCGCCACTTTGCTGCTCTAAGTACGCCTTCCACTCGTTTCCAAGACGGCGCAAAATAAAAAAAAAAAATTCTGAGTCTGTGTGGGAGGGAGCCGTGGTCGGCGCAGGCCGTTTTTTCGGCCGGTTAGGCGGACGTTGCGTGCGCCTCTTTGCTTGTGGCGCGACAGAGGAGATTAGAGTGGCGGGAGGTGACTGCGGCACTGCGAGAAAATGCCACAGCGGCGTCTGCCGCCGTTTGTGCCGCTTTTCCATTTGCGTCAAGCGGAGAAAAGCTTGGGGAAACGGGACAGCCGTTCACCCACTAAAAGCAACGGAGCGTGGAGAATGCGGCTGGCTTATGACGTTGACTACAATCGTCGCTCTGTCCTAAGTAGCCGGCGTTAGGGACGGTGATGATGGTTGCGACGACGATGACTGGCAGCTGCAGTATTGAAGCGTTTCATCCGCTCTATCGCTGCACTTCCCTGTTTGCTGCCGAACCCTGAGGCCCCGGGCGCCGTCGGCTTGGTTAACTGGCGAGAAACAATATGTGCTGTTTGTTCAGCTTCGCACTCGACGAAAAAAGCAAGAAGAAAATGCCATCCATATGAGTGGGTCGAGGTAATGTTGTGACAAAGCTTGAACAGAAATTTCTGTTATGTGTGTGTTTGTGCGCGTTAGTGCGCAGACATGTGTGTGTGCGTGTGTGTGTGTGTGTGTGTGTGTGTGTGTGTGTGTGTGTGTGTGTGTGTGTGTGTGTGTGTGTGTGTGTGTGTGTGTGTGTGTGTGTGTGTGTGTGTGTGTGTGTGTGTGTGTGTGTGTGTGTGTGTGTGTGTGTGTGTGTGTGTGAAATCTCGCGCACGTGTCGGCAGATAACGACGGTTTTTGTTGGTTCGCCTTTGGGATAGAAGTCCCATGGAAACAGTGTTGCTACAGAACTGCTTCCTCGAGATTGCTTTTACTTTTTTTCCCGTGTTCCAAGTCATGTTGCAGTAATTTGAAAACGGCATCTAAATTTGTACAAATGTGCACCTCTGCTCATATAACTTACCATAATGCGTATTAGCGGCTGAGGGCGGCGAAGACACTGCTTGCATTATTTTTAAATTATGGGGTTTTGCGTGCCAACACCACTTTCTCATTATGAGGAACGCCATAGTGGAGGACTCCAGAAATTTTGACCACCTGGAGTTCTTTAACGTGCCCCTAAATCTAAGCAACACGAGTGTTTCCGCATTTCGCCCCCATCGAAATGCGGCCGCCGTGACCGGGATTCAATCCCGCGACCTCATGCTCAGCAGCCTAACACCATAGCCACTGAGCAACCACGGCGGGTTGCTCGCATTATTGGCAGCCCGTGTCGTGTACTTGTCCGTAAACATTGAATGTTAGATGAACAACAACAACAACAACAACAACAACAACAACAAAACACATATCAGACCCGAAAGTGAAGTGAAAATAACTTTGCCGCACGCATGCACGCTTACTAGACTATCTATTATTAGAGCACGTCGTACTAAGCACATGCGTTATATGCATATGGTCATACGCGTGTGGTTATGTGCGTCGGACACGTGCCAAAAGGCATCTGCATATGCATGCGTCATATATGGTGTAAGAACAGCGGAAATAACCGCTAGCATCAGAAGCACGTAAAGTTAGCGCAGGGTCTCGTATGTTGTGACAGAAGCAGCCGTGTGGAAATATATATGTACAGGCGACATCCGGTAAGCCCTCGCGGATGCCCACTTTCAACGTACACAACGACCCCAGGTATCAACGCCCCGACGCACATTGCATTCTTGCGAAAGTTCAGGCGGCTGTACGCGTCTGCAATGGTTGGTCGGCTTGAGGGATATTAAGCGGGAATGCTAAATCCTCTTGCATTGCACTGCGAAGTAATTGTTACCAGTCTGTACTTTACCAGTTGGACTAGCAAATTATTGTATCAGAAGGTCATGTTCATTGATTTCCCGAACAATGGTTGACTACTAGTGGAGGAAAACAAACAAAGGAGACCTTAAATAATATCTTGCTCATTTAGCGCCGAATTTGTTACCACCGGTAATTTGCGGTGACGTCACCCGTGAATTCGAAATTATTTTTCTCGTATTATGGCCAATATTAGCAGGAAAAAAAATACGCATTCTATAAAGTATTTATGTCGAGCTTCTGGTTGCTTCAGAACGCGAAAATCATTTTTTTTCTTATTGGCAAACACTTAACTACACTTGATTACACACTGTCGAAGTCCATGACGCCGCGCGGCGAGCTGGTTGAGGATATTCTCAGTTCGGCTAATTGATTTATAGCACTTCTTTCATGCTTACATCTTTTCTGGCTTACCCAGCCTTTTCTCAGGATAAGAGCGGCCACTTTGCTATTGTAGAAGCTAATTGCAAGTTAATATGTTCGCGCTTAAATGAACGCTAAAGAAAAGCAATAAATCAGCCTACACTGATAGCGTGTCTGTTCAAAACTCTGTTTTCACCAGTTTCCGCGTAAGAGGTCATCAGTGTGGAGGACTTTAGAAAAAGGTCATACGCACCAGTACCATGTACATCTTGATCGAATACTCGAAGACATAAATTTTGAAAACAGACTTTGCAAATTGGTTTTTCACGAAATGTGAAGAACGGGACGTGCCACTCGCGTATACTTGGACGGATGAGGCCAATTTCTCCAGAAACGCACAAGTTAATCTTCGCACCACTGGAGTGATAGGAATCCCCACTGGCTGGCACAAACACGACACCATTACCAGTGGTCGTTTAATGTGTGGTGCGGCATTTTTGATGGCAACGTCATCGGACCCATCATTTTCACAACGTCCTAACGACGTAACGCTACGTCAACGATATCCTCGAGAACCCCGTGAACGACGTCTGTTGCAGCGTTCCACTTGCGCACCTTCGGAACATCTGCTTTCAACAAGATGGCGCTCCTGCGCATAGTAGTAGTCACTCTCGAGCGGGGCTCGACAATCTTTTTCCTGGACAGTGGATTGGCCGGCACGGACCTGTACACTGGCCTGCAAGGTCGCCGGACGTGACACCGCTGGATTTCTTTTTGTGGGGCTACGTGAAAGATCGCGTATGTACCAGCGAAACTACCACACTGTACGCCAAAGGCAAAAATAAGCAGAGTCTACCGCGAGATTCCAACGTCGTTGGTTAAAGCTGCGCCAGCGCAAGTGTTGGAAAGAAGCAAGTACTTAATTGCTTCAGACGGTGACGTGTTTTAGCGCGTGTTATAAGTGGTAGTGGAAAATAGCCGCTCGAAACTGGTGTAAAACGTGACTGTTTAACGCACCTTCATGATGTTACCATATATCCCTACATAAAAAAAAAGCTTGCGACAAAGATAGAAACAGGTAAAAAGCTGCTTTGTTTTGCCTTTTTTCCCGAGTTCAAGCGATAGAAAAGGTAAATGGCTAAGCCAGTTGCACTTTTGGATGTTTATTTGTGGGCGGCTGAGCCGCCTTACGTCCTCTGGTTTATTTTTTATTCAAATAAACTCCTGAGTAACTCTTTTCTGTTCTTCCGAGTGCTGTCTTTTTTTTTTTTTTCGTGCTCCTTTGCGCACTGTATTTTTTAACATAGGTTGAATTTCTTTTGTATAGCTTTGTTTCATGATACGCGAAGGTTAAAGCTATCCTGAGTGCGTCATGATCGAGCACAACATTGTTGAGGGCGCGCGTGCTGACGCCTATCGCACCACGCTATAGTTAGGTCGCGAAACCTCTCCAGCCGTCCTACATGACGAAGGCTTCTACGATGCGGCTATAAACGATTGCAGCCGTCTATCTTTCAAAGGTTGCGTGGACTGTAAGGATTGGGGGCTCAATCCCACCGTTCGTTACCATTTGTCAAGAATGGAGTCGGGCATGAATTAGAAGGTAGCTGGCCCATGCCATCGTTCAACTTATCAACGCTGAGGACTTTGTTCAAGGGAAGGACTGCTTCTCATCTAGAACGAGGAATATGGGTTTATTTACGGTATCTGCATGCAGTTTGTCAGTCTAGCATGACTGCGATAGAAAAGTACATCACTCTAACATGACTGCTTGAGAAAGTGCACTGAGCAGCCGCACAGCAGTGGTTTATAAACACTCGGTCCTCCCTCGATCCGAAGGTGAGGGAAACGGCCGTCCAGTCATCGTAAACAAGTCGCCTCTCTACGGGACGGCTTACACACACACACTCACACACACACTTCTTTGCGCGAGGTTCACGGTCCGGAGCCGACGTCAGATGGACTTCGTAGAACTCGGGGCTTACTTCAGGAAAGGCGCCTTTTATTCCCCGAGCTGACCCCCGCAGCTCGCCGCCAGGTGCCCATTGTCTTGCGTCTTGAACGGCGCGTGGGAAGGAGCCTCGAACTACGTTCCCGCGAGCACTCCCCCGCTCGCGGCCGACCAGGGCGGCCGTGGCGGGGTCAGTAACAATAGTTTGTCTGCCGATCGCATTCAGGCACAACGGCGACGAGGCTAGAAGGTAACGCTGGCGTTCCAAGAAAAGTTGCCGCCGCTGTTGCAACTGGCTGGCAAAACTTGCACTTCAGCTGGCCGTTCTTAACAGGAGGCGCTTGAGTAGCGGCGCGCGAGCGCGCATCTATTTCATATTTCGTGTATTTCACGGGCATTTGTTTTTTATTGGAAAAAACGACGAGGTACACTTCAGCCCGAAATAAATGCTTGATTCGGAGGTTATTTAATGTGCCCTAGAACTTTGTAAAGGAAATCTTTAATATTCAAGCAATAATTAAAAAGTTCAGTAATTCAAATCAATTAATACTTAGTGATGAAAAAATACTGGCATTAAGTACACACGACTGCCGCTACTATGCGATCGGTAGGGTTTTTATAGAGCTGTCTTTTTGTAATCTTGATCCAAGGTAACTTGCACACCCAGGATATATATATATATATATATATATATATATATATATATACACACACACCACGGGTCCCATAGTCATATTGTGGTGCTGGCGCGTACAATCTCAAATCTTAATTTAATATTTAATGTAATCGACGGGCTAATCAAGGCTCTACCTACGGTAATGTCTTTTTCTTTGTTTGTGTTCTTTTGCAAAAGAAATTTTTACGCCAGTCTGCAAGTTTTCCTGTTTAGCGTTCCTTTAATACATTCGCTGCACAGTTCATAGCCGGACAGTTCCAATGCTCTACATCAATGGTTGTTTAGTTTTTGATCAGCGAGGTGTTAGCTGTTAGCCGTAGTGTTAGTGACATGAGTGCCGCCTCACTTGCAGATGCGAGTAAAAGGGTGCGAGACCTCCTTTGGCAACATACGTGCCCTCGGTCTATCCTTCGATAAACCCTGTCGGTTGTGCGCACAGGCTTTAAAATTAATTAATGAAAATTCTTGGTGTTTTAGTGCTGTTTACCGCGGTCTGATAATTATGCACGTCGTATAGTGGAGGACGCCGGATTAATTTTGACCAGCTATAGGGTTAATGCGCACTTGTACATTGAAGAACACGAGCGTTTTGCGCATTTCGTCTCCTTCGAGAAAGCGGCCGTGATTGAAGCCACGGCCTCGAGCTCAGCTGCACAGCGACATAGCCACTGGGCTACCACGCGGCGGGCGGTCGCGCGCACGCGCGTGCGAAGCTTTTGTCTATGCAAGCTGTCAATCAACGCCTTCCTTTCGACACTGAAGCGCTGGCGCGACCGAATGAGATGTTCCGCACGCACATATGTATATTTTCT
Source organism: Dermacentor andersoni (assembly GCF_023375885.2). Classification (NCBI taxonomy): domain Eukaryota; kingdom Metazoa; phylum Arthropoda; class Arachnida; order Ixodida; family Ixodidae; genus Dermacentor; species Dermacentor andersoni. Next base: position 75,372,976 of record NC_092816.1, on the reverse strand, counting down.
TTTTTTTTTTCTTTTGCAGACAACACTTTCAACCAGCTCCTATATGAAGTGACAACTAAGCATTGTCTGGTCCGCGCAAATAGCTCTTCTTCTCCGTAAGGAGGGGAGGCGTACATATGCCGTACTTCCATACTACAGTGTTGCTGCGACTCAAACTATTTGCGCATATTTAAGAAGTGATGCAAAATAATAAACTGTTCGTTACCTCTACGCCTGCAGTAGTTTGTGCGGAGGAATTGGCTTTCTGCCGTGAGCTCAACCGCTGGGGTGACCGGCTCTCGCCGGGATATGTAATTATGCATGATTATCGCACATCAACCATCATACATCAGGTGGCCACTTTCGGGATCAACGGCCTGTGTGAACACTGTGTGACTACCTTTACACCGTCTGAATTTTCTTTACTGTCTGTCTGGCTAACCTGTCATCTAATCGGAAACTATCATGTGATTAAACTGCCTACCTTTAAGCCCACACACACACGCATGCACGCAAGCACACACACACGCAAGCACGCACGAAGTTTCAAAAAATTTCAAAAGTATTGTTTGCGCTGTCGCGTGTATACACACATGATGAGGTTGCTTAAGTTTCATTGAGCGAGTGCCTACTGAAACGTTGATCAAGCCTGTGTAGAGACAAGACTGTTTCATACCATGCGTTCATGATACGCCGGGGCATTCCTTTTCAAGCAGGGATGAAAGAGAGAGAGAGAGAGAGCAACTTTATTGTGTGCCCGGGATGGAGTCAAGGGTAGGGGAAGAGGTGGGAGATCCTCCGTCTTATCGCTAAGAACGTGCAGCTAATTTTCTAACCGAAAGGCTTTTAGAACATGAAACATTGTACGGCCAACCCTAAAAGAGCCCGTATATTTCTCGGTCCTGCCGCAAACCCCCCCCCCCTTTATCCCCCTTTCCCCTCCTGCGCCGTATTTCCAGCGGATGTTAATTACATCCTTCAGTGCTTCTTGGGACGAGAAAAATCGATCAACTCATTACTCTCTGGATGCAAGCACTTTCAGCGCAGCGGCTCTCACGGGCGGCAGACAAGCGGCACAAGGAGTGCGGTGGTGCAGTTTCCGAAAAGATTTAACCATCCTCGCGCTTCCTTTAGCTCTGTGCTTGTCTTCATTAACTTACGGGGCTATGCCAAGAACGGGAATGGATCCATAAGAACCACATGTAGTAGATTGCTGTGGCTGCGTAGTGTGTCGTGCCGTACCCGCACGGTAGTGGAGCACGCAGGTTGGAAGTTTATCATTTTGCTAAAATATCGAGGTGTTCAACTTTTCCGTTCACGCGTACCGCAGGCAAGCGATAGACTGGAGGCGGGTCACGTTTCGTTTCGTGTATACAATGCGACTTAACCTGGCGTGGTAGGCTGTTTACCGCGCAGAAGCAGCGCTTATAAACGGAATCTCCGAAGCAGGGGTACGAAGACAAGTGGTAACATTCCTATAATGAATGCGAGTGACGTTGAAGAGCGCGCATTTTCTGTAAATAAAGTTGATCCGCATAATTATTCCCGCGCGATTTGGGGGATCTGATCAAATGAAAAGAATGTGATGATGAAGTTGAAGAAATGTTGGTGACGAAAAGTTGATCGTATAAAGAAAGGGTTCACTGTATTGACACTTGGAAAACTCATTATCATATGCAGTGTTAACAAAGCTTGAATGCCTCGCGATCTTGTCATGAGCAAGTCGACCATTGTGCCCGACCACAGCCTCGATCGACAATGCTTGGATAAATGATTCTGTCTTCGGCTTATATGGTAGTAATCTTGGGCTGTAACCATTGTACTTTCTTTTGCTCTTTTCGCGCTCTTGGATAACATTATAATGCGCTTTGTAAAATGCTAAAACATGCCATTGCGACCATTTTGCTGCCCCAGGATGGGTCGTAATACCAGTCGTTCGAGTTTGAAGAAATTGCGGCCACTTTAGGATTTCCTCGAGGAGACAGGAATTATTTAAAGCAAAGGCCAGCTGGGGCACACCACATCTGGGCTGGTGTACTCTAGCACTCTTCGAAACAGACACAACGACTGGCGCAACTGTCGCACGCACTTTCCACGTCAACATCCGCTGCACTTTCCGTCGCTGTTCCTTTATTACCTCTCCCTTAGAGGGTGATCAATTTCGGCTTGTCTCACAACGTCTTTAGGAACGTTCGACCGCGGTCGCCGAGGCCTCCGTGACATTACAGATGACCTGAGAATCGTTACTCTTAACGGTGGCAACCACGACAGTCCCCGAACGCTGCTGGCAGCGACAGTTGTTCCCTCGCCCAAGTGTGCAGACGTCAGCCCCGGCCCTCAACAATAGGGCGGTCCGGGTCACGGACTGGAAAGCGGGGGCTGGCGAGAGGTCGGCGGCCTGGAGCAAGAAGGCGAACGAGGGGGAAATGGGAAGGGCACCCCAGCAGAACGCAGCCCTTTCTCAAAAAAAAAAAGGAAGGGAGAAGGAAGGAAGGGATGCCGAGAGAGGAGGCGGCGCGGCGATCGACCAGCCTCTCGCGCTCGGCGAAGACGGAAGCGGCACGCTCAAAGGGGAAACCGACACGCCGCCGCGTGGTACGCTTTCCACGGCATCGCCGCCCCGGAGGATGTGTCCTTGACGCTTGTTTTTTTGGCGGCGCCGTTTTACGACTGGGTTCTTGACGCTCAGGGATGAAGCCAGTCTGCGTCTGACGTCACGGAGGCACATGGCGGACACGGAATTTTACGGAGGGTGCCCCTCTATGTCTATTTCGGATGAAGGGGCGGGGGTGATGCGCCTATCTGTATACAAACTTTCGAGAGAGAGAAAACATTTACGGACTTGGGGTTGACCTTGGATGACCTTCGCGGTCTGTCCTGCGTGTTTAGTTGGTTGGCTGAGTCGTTGTAGTTTCATTCGGCTCGACTTCTTTCCCCATCGTGTTATTAAGGTTGCTTTGTACTGTTTCTTCTTAGCTGCGATGAATTGTGCAGAATGTAGCCATCGTACTTCTGTCTCTCCCACTAGCCATGCCACTCAGTGGGAAGCGCCAGCTATTGCTAGCCTGCAATTTGCTATCATTGCGGCGAGCATCGCACTTTTTGTTGCTTCAAGCTGCTCGTTTCTTCTGCTTCGTATATGTTGATTTCATTCATTTTTTTTCTTTTCCTCTATGACATATGCCTACCTGTCTGACATGCGAACGTAACGTAAAGAGGCAAGCGCTGGTCAGAAGGTAAACACCCTGATGTTACACCTATAAACACGGCAATGACATTTTCCACGCAAAATTTTTGTAGGGACACACCATACGCATGAGTGCGCCCTCACAGTAATAACTGATCCTAAAAACATGACAAGAACGTTAAGAGCACAACCAGACGAAGATGGGGATACTCTAAATTATTGAGACCAGCAAAGCAGCATATTCTGCTTTGCGGATCTCAATAAATTGTTGCAAGTAAGCATTCGTGTGTCTCCCGTCTTCTTTCACCGTCCTCGTCTGGTTGAGAGCTTAAAGTTTGTGTCATGTCTAACCAAGACGCCCGAACACCCACATTAGTCATACTAAAAAGTTGGCAACGATGACGCATTTCCGGCTTCTTCAATCATTTGCGCCTCCTGCAGCGGGTAAAAAGGATACTTTCGAGATCTGGCTCTGTTACACAAAATTAGCCGTTGCTGGGGCGTAGATTTGGGCACTGCCTATCTTGCATCACTTTTCTCAAGGTTGACATTTCACTTACGTAGTATAGTCTGAAAGCTCAAGTACCCATAACTGTCTTATTTCGGAAAACGCGCAGTAGGACCGCGATGAGAAAAAAAAATCACGTAGAAACTCTAAGTATGTCAAAGTATGCATAAACATTGTGCCACTTGCTCATCTTCACGCAGTCCGGATTCACTATCAATGACATGAAACTTGATCCGGCGCATACAAACGACAGCGCCACAGCAACACGTACTGGTGCGGACGGCGCCACAAGGAGCATTGATGACGCAAGCAAAGCACTGCAGACGCCAGGTGCGCTGATGACGTTCCAATCATTATTTATTTTTTTATTTATTCATTTCAGTACCCTCAAGGCCCGGAAAGGGGTTAGAGAGGGGGTGAGTACAATTCAAAAGATAGAAACATGTCCAGGAGTACAGAGTGAAGATTTCTATACAAAGATATTGGTGCTATTACAAAAAATAAAACCAAATATAAAAGTACAGAACGCAAGTTTTTGAAGAAAAGTAGTGGTGCTATTACATCTGGTAGTCAATAAGTGCTAATTTGAAAGATGGAACGCCCACAGCTGAGGCAATGGAAGGGGGAAAGCGGTTCCACTCGTTGCAAGTTTTTGGCAGAAATGAGTCGAAGAAAACATTAGTGCGTCAGTAGGGGATGGCGACCTTCAACTGGTGGTCAATGCGAGATGATACGTGGGAAGGCTGGAAAAGAAGTGTGCTTTTTAGTGATGGGCAAAAAAAAGATCTTGGGAAACAAGGCCAGGCGCGATATTTTTCAGCATAGAAGTAGATCTGGCCGTCTAAGATTCGATTTCATTAAGGATACGCTAGCTGTACGATGATAGTTAAAGGCAATGAAACGAGCGGAACGGTTTCGTACGGATCCTATGAGGTCAATTAAGGTGCATTGAGCTGGATCCCATATTGCCGACGCGTATTCAAGTTTAGGCCTGACTAGAATTTGGTGAAGTAACAGATTTATGTAAAGGGGCTTGAACGAAATTGCGGCGCAAGTAGCCGAGAGTACGATTTGCGTTGGCGGTGATGAAGTCAATGTGCAAGTTCCATGAGAAGTTACTGGTTATGTGAACACCAATATATTTGTATGAAGAAACTTGATCAAGCTGATCAGGAGTGTTAGAATGGCACGATATTTTCATATTTTTACATTTGTTAGTATTTAAAGTCATTAACCATTTATCACACCAATTGCATAATAGCGTTAAGGTCAGATAGAAGAATACAAGAATCCTTTGAACTTGTTATTACTCGATACAGAACACAATCGTCCGCAAATAATTTAATAGGAGATCTAATGTTATCAGGAACGTCATTAATATATATATAAGAAACAATAAGGGACCTAAAACAGAGCCTTGCGGAATGCCGGATCTTACCCTGCAAGGAGGTGAGGTGCAGTCATTAGCTAGCGCAAACTGAGAACGATTAGCAAGGAAGCATTTGATCTACATTTAATGTGCTAATTTTAAGGAGAAGCAGTTGATGGGGAACTTTGTGGAAGGCTTTAGCGAAATCTAAGATAATGCAGTCAATAACAGGTGCGCTGTCCAAGTCGGGAGCAATGCTGTGGGCGAAAGACAGTCGTTGCGTTTCGCAAGAGAAGAATTTGCGGAAACCATATTAAAATCGTTATCGCTCTTTAGCGCCTTATCCATCCGCGTCGAATAGTTATGAACCGTGACCTAACGTACTGAGCCGGTGGCACCGCCGCGCGGACCGTGCCTTGAAAGCGATATGCGATGCCGACAAAGAGTACCGACTGCTGATAGCTTCGCTCGCTGTGCTCTCGCCACTTGCTTAGTGTTGAAGAGAGACACGCGGACCCGTACCTTGAAAGCGATCTGCGAAAGTGGCTGAGTGCGGCTCGTGCTGAGAGCTCCGTGCGCGCTTTCTCGCTGCTTCGTTGGCCTTGAAGCGAAAGGCAGCATGAAGGTGAATTCGCTCGCCAATGCGGGCGCTATCTTGAAAGCGGTCGTCTAAAGGGTTGGATGGACGGATGGTTTTTCTCGTTGGATAAGCATAGAAATTCTCACGCATTTCGAATGAAGCAGAACAACTCGAACGCAAGTGCATGAGGAGTGGTATTTTGTATTTTGATCTAATATTGAGTTATATATTACCCGTTTCATTATTTTCACTCTGCATTGCTGTCATTTCTGTACGTCGAGAGCGCAGCTCTCGTGACTGTAGTGACCCGCCTACAAGCTTGTTGCGCTTATGCGAGCGGAATAGTTCGTTTTTGTTCCACTACATTCCCACAATGGTTTCTCGAAATTTGAACAGCTCCAGAAGGGCGGTAACGGTAGAACCCACATAGCACGCCTCCTTTTTCTGTTTTATTCCTTAGTTTGGTGGCGTTCGTACTTCAATATGGTCAGCTAGCAAGCCCCGATTCTGACATCATGAAATGTAGGTATGTATGTATGTATGTATGTATGTATGTATGTATGTATGTATGTATGTATGTATGTATGTATGTATGTATGTATGTATGTATGTATGTATGTATGTATGTATGTATGTATGTATGTATGTATGTGTGTATGTATGTTCTCAATAATGTAACAGGAAAATTGCGCCCTCTTGCTTCAACTCTAAGTTGTAACGCGACAAGATGAAGTCTTGTTGAAACCTTACTGCCATTGTTATTGCAACTACTTTCAGTCGAAGTCACTTGGTTTGGCTTTTCGCCGACTGGGTTCCCTAATTTGCATTTCACTTCTCGGCGACCGTTAATATTGCACTGCGACAGCGCTCTGTATTCAGCAAATGTCTCTCTATCTTTTTATAAGCATTTCCCGCCGCAACGCTTGTTATACCTTACCACGAGATCGCGAGATCGAATCCCGGCCGCGGCGGGCGCATTTCGATGGGGGCGAAATGCGAAAACACCCGTGTAAATCGATCTAGGCGCACGTTAAAGAACCCCAGGTGGTCGAAATTTCCGGAGTCCTCCACTACACCGCGCCTCATAATCAGAAAGGGGTTTTGGCACGTTAAACCCCATAATGTAAGTGTTTTTAAAGATCAAGTTAACTTCGTTTTTTAAAAGCCACGTCAGTAGGAGGTAAGAAAATTAGGAAGTTGAGGGAACCTAACCCTGTGCCTATCCGCTTGGCCGGAAATTAGATAACGGCAAGGCGTTCTGTGATTGCCTATCACGCAAGAGTACATTGTTGCAAGTAAGTGACCCTCTTTAGAAGCCCTACCCAGCAGCCGCAGCGTGGAAGTGCTCGTAAAACGCCTCATAAAAACTCGTAGTATGCGCGCGCTTTGCAAGTTACGCCTCATAAAACTCGCTTTCTCTTTTCTTTTATTTCAACGCGAAATCCGGCGATCGTGTCGACTTTCTACCTGCTCCCTTGTGTAAGTGAACACTGCTACAGTGTTTCTGTCACTCTTCTTTTTTTCTTGTACAAATCTCCGGCGAGCCGAGATTTTGTTTTGGATATGTTGCGCACGACCGCTGGCACTACGAGCTATACGAGGCGCAAGAAGGAGTCGTACGGGAGGATCAGGTTGATTGCGCGCCTGCGGCATTTGTTTCTCTCTTGGTGTCTGTGTGGGTGGTGGACTCTGTATTTAAGGACGAGTTATTTGTCTTTTATGGGCGTCTTCAGACGCTTACATATGCCCAGGCATGTTCAGTTTTACCCAGCTAAAAACACCTAATACAATTGTCACGTTCGTGAGATAACGGTACCAATATGCGTGAAAAGCAGCCAACCAACAATAGTCAGAACACTTATTGAGAACGGGGGGAGAGTCTGCGGCAATGTGCCCTTGGGTCGCTTACGGGAGGTACATATAGAATTGGCGCGGAGCGCATATTGCAGGCATTGCCAGGCACTGAACAGTTTCGCTCGAGAAATCCTACCTGCTTCTCTCTTTCCAGGCCCCGGCGTTCTATTACTTTAGCCCAAAAATGACTTCGCTTTCTGGAGCAAAGCGCCTTAATCCCTCCGTGTGAAGACAAATGACAACTACTGCTGTCTCTTAATATAGACCAGATACTTCAAAAGAAAATGGCTGCAGGAGTACGTTGCACGCAGGGAACAGTGGAACAGCAGGGAACCCCAAATTCAAGAACAGTGATAGCAAGAATGCACCGCCGAATACGATACTCTCTAATGCGAAATTTGAGCACAGTTCTATACGTGTTTTTCATTTAGCGATATATTGGCTGACGCGGACAATCTATCTCGTGCGGCACGTTGCGAGCGGCGCGAAGTGTGGTGCGACTGCCTCGCTAATCGGTATAACGCCAGAGGCAGCGCGTGCGCGCGATTCACAGCAGCCGCTGCAGACAGACCTCCACTCCTGCAGCGCTTTGTTTCCATATGAGGTAATGGCGGTGTCATCGGCGAACAGACGACGCGCGCTACTCTGGCGTCATCTAGTACCCATCGTCGCCGTATAGCTCGTCTTGCGCGGAACTACGCTTTTCTGCTTACGCCTTCGTCATCCCCTCCTCCTCCGCCTCATGGTTCGGCTGCACCCTGCTCTCCTATTTCCTCCTCGCGCTCTCTTTGCTATCGCCATCTTTGATTCCCCGCTGCGCTCCACGTTCGCTCATTGATGCTTCGCTGTGCTCGTTCGCTCGGTTACGCCGAGGGACGCCGACGCTCGCCGCAGGAACGGGCGCCCGAAAATTCGCTCTAAACTGCGCTCTAAAATGCGTAAGCCATTTGCAGAGTTAGAAGCAAGATCAACGGTGAGTATTAATTTTAACCAGCGCTTGTTTGCACCAATTCTACAAAAAGTAAATAGAAACAAACGTGAAAAATAGCATGAGCCATTCCACTCTTTGAAGGTGGATGACCAGCGAAGCTGTTTAGCACACGACACAGAGGTGACATAGAGTTTTGAATAAAGGTACGAACATATTTATTGTCCTGATCGGTGGTCATCGTGACGATAAGTACGCACACACATTCTCGTATCACCTCTGTTGTTAAATACGTCCATCACGTAAGGCAATGAATGGCTCATACCCGCTTAAGCAATGGTTCATACCACCGCAAAAAAGTACTAATAATGCGGCTTCCCCATTACCACGACAGAAGAGAAATTAAATTCTACGCTGTAATGATGAGCGGCAACGTAGGCAGCTGTTGAAGACGTCGACGACGAACGCGCCAGCATAGTCACGGGGGTGTTCGAGTGGTTGCGCCGAGGGGCGTCACCGAGCCATCTGGGAAAGAAGACGAACATGCTGAAGTCATTGCTGATCATGATAATTCAAGTTGATGAGGATGACGGTAGTTTTCTCTTCCCAATGAATGGCTCGTACCCCCTTAAGCAATGAGCGGCAACGGAGCCAGCTATGGTAGGAGACGACGAACGCGTGAGCAGTGACACGCGCGCGTTCGCGGATTGTTGGCGGATGACGGAAGTGCCCTACCTACATACACCTTCGCTGTAAAATATATGTAACTATACGAGAAAGCAACTGAAAGTAAAATTATAATTTCGCTCGGAGCCTTTATAGCTGTTCTTGTCATTTTTTTTTCTAGAACTGCTGAAATCTTTAATTTAATTAATTTAATTATGGGGTTTTACGTGCCAAAACCACTTTCTGATTATGAGGCACGCCGTAGTGGAGGACTCCGGAAATTTCGACCACCTGGGGTTCTGTAACGTGCACCTAAATCTAATTACACGGGTGTTTTCGCATTTCGCCCCCATCGAAATGCGGCCGCCGTGGCCGGGATTCGATCCCGCGACCTCGTGCTCAGCAGCCTAACACCATAGCCACTGAGCAACCACGGCGGGTTTGCTGAAATCTTCTCGATGGTGGCGAACAACTTTGCGTGCAAGCGGTAAAATTTGAGAGCTTCACGACAGCACCTGCTGTCTTTTCGCATTTCGAGGAATTCGCTCGCGCCACTAAGACTGCGGGTGCGCAACTTCTGAAAGCTTTCCGAAGAGAAACAGCTGCGAGTGCGCGGCACCAAACCCACTCGGCCGCCTAAAAAAGGCCCGTGCGGTCCTCTTCCGTTGAAAACATTTTCCAGCCGTCGCGCGGCGCTTCTCTGGCACAAGTATAACCCAAGTATTCTTCTATTTTGTGCCGTCTTTCTTGTATCTTTATGTAAATCAGTGCATGCTCTCTTTGAGAACGCTGTTGAAGTAAGAGTTAGAGTCGTCTGGCTCTCTGAACAACAAAACCTTTCATCTGCGGATCAGTAAGCTTTGCCTGCCCTCCAACGCCTTTTTTTTCTCCTGTGATTACGTGCGTTGCTTTACGAGTTTTGCCCTTTCCCTTGCACAAAGCTCTTGTGGTGGGCTCCTGCTTGACTTGACATCAAAAAGAGTTTGTGCGATATTACTGCGAACGTTTTGTAGCCTATATGACGCTTCAGCGTCAGTAAAAGTTTGAGAGGGATGTTTATTCTTGATAGGTTACCTGCCCTGCAATGCAGAATGCAAACGCGAGAAGTGCGAGAAGTGCGAGAAGCGGCGTGGTATAGATTGCTGATGCAACACAGCGTTATCATTTCGCCCGCTTGCTCACGTATATGCAGTCCATTCGCGCGGCATAACGCTGCTGTTTGTGCAACCACCTCGGCTATTGTGATAATCATGCGTCCTTTTGCCTAACTATTTCTTAAATAAGCGCTCAAGATGAGTGACATAGCACTTCGGTCTAATCCGATGTACTTACAATCGTGATGCATCTCGCTGCTCGACAGGTGGCGCGCCACGCGTGCATTGGGGTTGTGCGGGGACCGGTGCGAGGCGCGTCGCGGCCCGGACTCCCTCTCCCCTGACGACGTTTCGCCTTGCTCCCTCAGGGGTTGCAGAATCAAGCGTCCTTCCTTTCTTTAGATCACTATCTGTCTATCTCTCTGCCCGTTCCGATCACGACGTTTGGCTGGCGTGCATCGTTTCCCCCTCCGAGACACCGAGTTCTTTGGTTCGTTCCGCCTGCTCAGGCGCGGGTTTCATTGCCGCGCCGAACGCTGCGTTGCTCGACGCTCACCGCGTCTGATACGGGGCGCCTCGTAAGTGATCGCTGCGCCGTAGCCCATTGTCTTACACCCCTTGGCGGGTCGACGGGAACGCTGTCGCGTTCCACTCTTGAAGGCGAAGCTTAAGCGTCCTCCAATTTTTCTCTTTCTTTCTCCTTTGACTTCTCCACTGCTGCTGCTGCCGTCTGGGACACCGCGTCGGGGGTGGTTCACAACGTGCGTATACATGACAGACGCGCGGCAAAGAGGAAAGGCAACGCGAGAAACTCGTTTGGACCTTCGTACCGCGTCGAATGTGCACAGTGTCCTCTGTAGCTCCCTGGGCGTCGCGACATATTAGCCTTTTGACAGCTGTAGTTACCTGTGACCCCCCGCAAAAGCATTCCAGAAACTGCAGCCCTTGCCTTTCTACCAACGTGCAAGTCCAAAGGGAAGCTAGAAAGAATGGTAGAGAGGAGGGGCGAGCAGGCAGAGAATGGGTAGAGCCAATGGTAGAACCGACGTAGTCGCGAAGCTAGTCTCGCCATTCTTCTCTCGTAGTTCCCATACAAGGGCCCGGGAGATGGAGGGGGGCGAGAGATGGGTGACGTGGGAAGGTAAGGAAGCGCTACTAATAGACGCGACAGTGGTTGCAGGTTAACGGGATAAATTTAAGTCCACGGTACGCTACAGTGCGTTTCAGCTATTTCTGAAAAATAAACACCATACAAATTTCACAAGCGGACAACTTAGGGAGAATGTGCAGAAGCAGACCCGCATTAAAGCTCACCGCAGGGTCTAGGCGACACTATGGAACCGGTGACACGTCATATCAACACTTCTGTGCCCGCCACCGTAGCTTTGCAGCTATGGCATTGCTCGAGGTCGCAGGTTTGAACCCTACCGAGGCAACCCCATTTCGACAAGGGCGAATTAAAAACGCTCGTGCGCTTACATTTAGGGTTACGTTAAAGAACACCACAGTGTGAAAATTAAGCCTGAGTGCGCCACTACGGCGTACTCCGATCCGATTGTGGTTTTGGTACGCACAGGCCCACAACTCGAATAAAATTTCATACTCTTCCCACGATGCGATGTGCCATGTGAGGCAATGAATATGCCAAACCTTCTTAGAAATTATGAAGCATGGCGCACAATAGCGATTCAAGCAAACACCTCTGCCTGCGTGTTCTGTGTTCTATGCAGGCAAACAGCAGTGGTGCACGCAAGGTAACGTTTAAGATCAACTCACCGCTCTCGTGTTGGACTAAACGCTTAAGAAATTAAACATTCGCCATCAGCATCACTGCTAATTCTCGTCAATCAAAGCAAACAGCACAGAAAGCTTCGCTTACGTCGATTACCATAGTACGCAGGATCTTCTTCCTATTTATATATACTTGTTGTCTAATATGTGTGTGTCATACTGATTTTTGTGCGTCTTCCGTGACCACGCCTACATTTGGCTGTTGTGTCTATGCGCGTACACGTGGGGTGTCATCTGTGTATTTCACTCTTCTGCGCATCTGTTCGCCACGGACCGCATGGCGGCCTCGTGCTAATAGTCGGACATCTGTGCATTTGTCAGCACTCAGTAAAGCTCGCAGTGAAATTTGTCCTCGACATTCATCTGTGCAAGTTCCACTGCATCGGATACTATATGTGGTATTCTTATGTTCTCTTTGGCTAACCCCGCTGTAGGTTTTTCGAACGTGTTACTTTTATTTTGACAGTATTTTTCTTATTATAGTACTGTTATGTGAAACAATGTAGCCGTCACCATTATGGGAAAACAAACTTTTTTATTATTATTATCGTATGAAAAAAGTAGAAACGGAGAATTGCAACCATGTCCTTTGTGATGGACGCATAAGTCCATAAGCTATGAAACAGGCCGAATGAAAGGCGCTGCCTACTGTAAAATGCATGGGTTGTTTTGTTGCTGTTTCTTCATTTAGTTTCCTTCATCCACTTGACTATGATGCATGCTTGCGAAAAGCACTTTGCTGCTTTAACGCGCTGAATTCATCTCAAATAATTATTCTTTAATCATTTTAATCATTACCCACTTATATTTAGCGTATACCCGATGACAGGGTAGGTTATGACATCTTCAACTACATCCCAATGAATCGGTTCTCCTAGGAGATTCTTGCAATGACGAGTTGATTGAGGAGAAACCCTTATTCACTTCGGTAACTTCGAGTATATAACAGGCCGAAAGCGTGCGATTGCAAAATATATCGCGCAGAAATCGGCGAATCGCGGTATGGAAATGCAGTGACAACGTATTCACACCGTATACTGAGCACTCACGTACTCAGGTTTAAGTACAACTGTCACGTATTCCCAATTCGTCAAAACTAATACGGAACCCTGCGCTATATACGTGGTTTTTCATAGCCCACTGTTAAGTTTCTCGGGACGTTAAACCTTCGCAATTTTCTTAAACGCAGGATTGTCTTCTAGTTTTCCTGATTCCGTGATTCCATGAGCAGGCTTTTTTTTTTTTTTTTCGTTTCCTTTAACTCTCACTCCAGTGCTCCCTAATCCCGCTGTCTGCGGCACGAGCGGATTAGTCCAAAACTTTTTAACTTTCCGCGTCTTCCTATACGGGAAAGTGCTTTTCGTGAGCCAGGGATCTCGTACTATGTAAGCTCGGAAACAACGGAAGCATCAGGAAGAGTGGACAGTAACAACACCGTTGTGCCGGAGAGCTAACCGACTTTGCAGATTTGGGGCCCTCGAGACGGGCCCGGCTTTTCTCGCTGCAAGTGATGTCGTTTCTCCTGACGTCTGGGCACGGCGGCTATTCTTAGCATCACTCGCTGGGCCTACCCTTCTTGCCGGTTCGTTGTTTTCGCTGCCGCCCTGTTATTTCTGGCTTCATTCAGGCGAAGAGGCAACGCTCCACGAGTTCTCGAGCAAATCTTCCGCGGATGAGTCAGAGCGGGTCGCAGTTGAGGCGATCTCTTGTGATGCCGCACGTTGAGACAGTGCAGCCGTTCTCTTTTTTTTTTTTTGTTCAGTTTTTTT